>NC_134462.1:31400889-32008805 GCF_047948215.1 Lycorma delicatula
AGTACAAAAAAAAAAATTGTAATTTTTCAAACCAATTTAAAAAAAATATTTTTATATAATAAGATTGGATTGTTATAAATCCCTTTTAACTGCTTCCTAGAAAGGTTATAAGAGAATGGAAAAAAGAACTTAAAAAATTAAAAATACCTGAAAATATAAAAATCAGCACAAAACTTAAATTCATAAAAACAAATCTATTAGCCTTCACAGACAATATTCCAGTTTTTTCAAAAGATATAGACGAAGTGAAACTCACTATTCAAAAACTAGATGAATGAGCAAGTAAAATTGGTCAACAAATTTCTTATGAAAAAACAGGATGGTTTCTACTGATAGGAAAATAAAATTCAAACTATTAAAATTTCTGAAAAGAAATAAATAAATACAGTCCAAAAACTTAAATATCTGAAAGAAATCATTACACCTAATGTAATTGAAATAAATGGAATGAAATTAGAATACAAAAAATTGAAACCACGTATCATCTCACAAGGAACATTTAACAAAACATTTCTGTTATATAACTTAAAATTAAAGCATTATAAAACTATGGTCTTTTCGAAGCATTACATGGTACAGAACTTTTAAAATGCTTTTCAGAATAGGAAATAACAAAAGTAGAGAAAAGCTTCTAAAACAAATAAACAGGCTAAAATTTAAATGTGGAATTTACAAACTGAAAAGTGAAAATAAAATGTACAAAAATAAGGAAAAAATTAGGGAATTAATCTTAAAAAGAAGATAAAAATTTTATGAATATTTATACAGAATGAACAACAGATTGACAAATAAATAGTTGATTTTTATGAAAACAGAACCACAAAGACCAGATTATTTAAAGAAACAGAAAAAAATTTAAAAATACTGAACATATCTAAAAATTTAATTGAATACAAAAAATGGATTTAGAAAATTGATAAAAGATTCCAAATATATAAAAGAAAGGTGCACACCTGAACAGATGGATGGAAAAAAGGAAACAACAAAGAATGAAGACCTTTTGAGAAAAAAAAGAAGTTCATACTATGTAAATGTGATATCCTTAGTAGTAAAAAAAAAATTAACTGTGGGTAGCAAGCTAATAAGTTAATAAATGATTTTCAAAAGACAAAACGTTTTTATACAGAGAATAAATCCATTACTAAGAACGGAAAAGGCAATAAAACATACGCAAAAATTCATGTTGATTAAAAATACAGATATTTCAACATAAAATGTAATGGTAAAGAGAAAAAAAATTATACCAAAATCAGTAAAATAAAATGAAAATAATAATTTTATAACTCCATCATTAGCTTAAGTTAGTAGTAGCATAAAGTTGTACAAATTTTCACCAGTGTTAATTTTTTTCAGTATATTGAATACATTTTCTATAATTTAACCATTCAATTCATATCATATTATTGATTAAAATACCTGTCAATGCAAGTCAGATGTGCAAAAGATAAAAATCAATGAATATGCACAAAATAAAAATGAAAATAATAACATTTTTGCTGAATTTTAAGAAACTCAGCAAAAAGGAAAATCTAAATTAAAAAAGAAATGGGTTGAAATTATAAATACTGACAACAGATCAGTTATCTGTGGTAATTACATATAAAACGTGAACAAACAATCTCAAACTAATAAATTTAAATAATATCAAATAATCAAACTGGCAAAATCTGAGGTTTAAATTTACTAACAACTATTCCAGTTGTTATATTAATAGACTATATTACTTGTAATTTCTGTTGTTTTATAAATATGACGGTTTTAATTCGCGACATAATTTTCAAATTACATTAGATAATATATAACGTCATTCACAATAATCTATTAATCCCCTCAGTATAAAAAACAAAGGTATTCTGGATTCATGGTAAATAAAACATTTTACAATTTTAACAATTACGTTAAACGAAAGCGGTAAACGAATAATTTATACAATTACAGAAATCTTACCTAAATTAATTGTAGTAATCTCATTTAAAAGGATGAAGTGATATAAAAAACCCTATTATTAATTCCATTAGGAAAATCATGCAACCTGTTGAAAGGCATCTCCAAACGGAACATTAACAATCACGCCTCCCACAGATCAAAACAAATATCAAATATACTTGAAATGGCGTCAAGGACACTGCAAAAAAAAACTTTATCACATTTTTATCACCAAAACTGGTTTCGCCGTATTTTAGCAACAGTTAATATGTATTACAAATACTCAAATACAGTACAGTACTGTAATGATTACATGTGATCCCCTCTTACCCTCGTAAACAGCATTGAGTTACAGCTGATAAACGTCAAAGTACTTTATGAATCACTGCATAATGTAAGACTGAGCGTTGAATAACAGTTTTGCAGTTGGGTAGGTCAGTGACATGCGTGTACTAACTTGGCTAAAAATATCATATCATTTGAACAATGTACCAGGCATCGTTCAAGTACAATCCTAGATTTATATTGTTTTTATTTTGTTACTACAGTATGTAGTTTAAAACAATATGCTGAGGTTTTTAAAAAATACATTATTTTATTATTAAAAAGTGAAGAACTTAAAATCCATTTTTTTTATGAATCAGCTGATTTGGAAGTCGATAGTTCCAGCGTTCAAGTCCTAGTAAAGCCAGTTATTTTTACACGGATTTGAATACTAGATCGTGGATACCGGTGTTTGGGTTTCAATTAACCACACATCTCAGGAATGGTCGAACTGAGAATGTACAAGACTACACATCATTTACACTCATACATATCATCCTCATTCACCCTCTGAAGAATTATCTAAACGGTAGTTACCGGAGGCTAAACAGGAAAAGAAAGAAAGTTTTTTTATGAAAATTTAATTCGGTAAACAATTTAATCTAATCAAATACCCGTTTCAAAATAGTTATAAATCAATGACTACTTTGCTGGCCTCTACAACCGAGATGGAAGTGATAGTAAAATTATTGTTTGATAGAATGAATTCCCAGGTTGAACTTTCAACATTCTAAACACTCAGCAACTAAAAACATTCTATCATGTTTTTCTTTCACTTATTATCCGACTAATATCTTAATTGAGTTTACTTATTTATTTAATATAACAAATTTTTATGGGTTGAACATATGCAGGTTTAGAAAAATCAAAATATACATATTATCACTTAGCAATTTATACATTGCAAACTTGTAAATTAAATCCTGATGTGTAGTATTTAGAAATTAAAAATATACTACTTTAACTTACTATTAAAATATAACTATTAAAATTTTATAGTGTTTTTTTTAATTTTTATTCAGAATAGATATAATCAATAAGACTAGACTTCATTGATGATAAGATTTTGATGTTTCCTTCACATGATTGTATTTTATTAGATACACCACTTTCAGAATGGAATATTCAAGACAGAAAAAATTTGCAAAAAAACTGTTAACAATAAATCTAAATAAAGTTCCAGAAAACAAGGACAAAGTGCAGAGTAATCTTTAAAAAAATTTACGGTACTCTTGAGTTCAAGTAGCTGGCACTATTGTTATTTAAAACAACTTTTCCATAAGCCATGCTTAATTTTTAATTTTAATGGTTTATTAATTATTTTTGTAAAGTCTGGTGGTGTCTTACATAGCTGAAGGTAACATTAAATATTTATTATACTTATATATATATATATATATATATTAAACTGAAAATTTCCTTGAATGTGTATTTATGAATGTGCTATTATTGCAAAACTTCAAAGCCATTTACTTTTAAATAATAACAATGTTTCTTTATGTGAAATCACCCAATGAAATATTTTTGTGTAACACTGCATAATACTTTGACATATAAAAAAACCTTATTATACGTTGTAGCCAACAACCAAAAAAAACCTTCTGACAAATTTATTAAAAAATATTCATATTTTTAATAAAATTAAATTAAAATTTTTACAGAAAAAGAAAGAAATTAGGAAAGGATGAATTTTCTGTGCACTAACTTAACACTTATTTATATCATTTTGAATTAATGCTTTAAAATTATTATTTTATTTTAGAATGATTTTATTTATTTATTATTTTCATATAAATAAATCACTATTATTTATATATTTATTTGTTCTTTCTCTAGGAACTACAGATATGTGTCCATTTACAACACTATCCTAGTGATTTTTATTTTGTTAAGAAATGAATTTTTTTTATATATTAATTTGCACTGGAATCTTTATTATTCATTCATAATTTTGTACTTTTTAGTACTGCTGTGATGAAGTTTTTCCATTTCTTTTGCTTGATCCTTCTAGGCAAATGGTGCAACTATTCTTAATTATTACTCATGATTATACCATTCTTGATGTGATCTATATAATTGTTAAGATTCCCATATTGTTATAATGAAGATTAATAATTTAATAGAAAAGAAGATAAGATTTGAATAAATAAATAAACAAATTTATAGTAAATGATAATTTTTTTTTTTTTTGCGGCGGGAGGTGTAAATGCATTTATGCACGGAGTGTTGGGCTTCCGCTTATGGTATTATCCAATCACTATCAGCAGACTACCGACTAAAACCACCCCCCTTTCTACCAGGACTCGACCCGGAACCGTTTAACAAATTACTTCCGGTCGAGTCCTCTTATACTACCCTGATTAGGTGCTACCTAATTTTCAGGATTATCCAGGTCAACCTTTTTGACCCTGAGAATTGAGAATGTTGCTGACGAATCGAGCTACACTTTCCCAGCTCCTCAGGTCACGGAGCATCATCACAACCACGTTGTGGGGACTCAGTACTCCGAGATCCGCCTCTAGTGTTCCTCGATCTGCCGCCCACCGAGCACATTTGAAAAAGGTGTGCTCAGCGTCGTCCCGTACACCGAGGCAATACAGTCAGTCGGGGGATGGCGCTTTCCCTATGACATGGAGGTAAGCGCGGAAGTACCCATGACTCGTTAAAAATTGGATCATGTAGTACTCCACCTCTCCATGCCGTCGCTCTGTCCACGATCTGACCAGAGGAATAAGTCTTGTGGTCCATCGTGATGATGATGAAGATCCGTCTTCTAGGTGATGATGATGATGATGATGATGAAATACAAGATGAAACTACTGATTGTGCCCAGATCCTAGTTAAGGGTGTCATATTAACTGCCACTGGTTGGTTCAAACTGCCATGTTTGTGAGCTTTGTGTTACTTAATTTTTCATTAACTCTTATCAATTGATTTCCTTTCAAAGATTAAATATTTTAATTAATTTATTATTAATAAAAATAAAAAAATATTATTTTTTCTCCTCTTTGTTATTTACAATTTTTATTTATTAAGTTCTTTTACTTTTATTATCACAACATATGCTTTAATTTGTATTCCAATGATGGAGATAAGATAAAATGATAAGTGTAAAAATCCTTGCCCAAGGAGTCATGCCTTTTAGGACTCCTTCATTAACAAAAATTGAAATGTAATATAAAAATTACTATTTTATTTATTTATTTTATATTCCATGTTAAGAATATTTATTGCTTTTGTGAATGATAATAGTGTATGATTATCACCGAGTGGAGTCCAGGTTCTCCTGTTGGTGTATTCTAAATGGTTTTACATTTACTGAAATTATGAATGATCCAATCCAATAGGAGGTTTAGTCGGTAGTGCGCAGGTATACATACACCTTTTGTTATAACTGGTGGAACCTGTTAGTGAGCCTGACACTGCTTTAGGCGCCCATAAATGAGGGTTCTTCCACCTCTTAAAAAAAAGTCATATATTTTTAGAGACTGATTATAAACAGTTGTAAGCATGTCTACATTTGCAACAACAGTTTTGTTTTTGTGGATGTTGCTTCATCTATCAACATAACAAAAGATGCTGAACAGTAACATACCATTAGAATAAAACTAATAAAATTTGCAGTAAACTAAATACTATTCCATCCAAAGAAAGATCTAAAATACTGGTCACTGATGAATGGTTACCGAGATAAAGTAACTAAGAGAAGACTCAAAAACAGTTTACAAGAAATAAAACTCAGTAATTCCATAACTGGTAGTTTCTGCCTTTTATCCAAAAGGTTGTGGGCTCAAATCCCAACTCTAACAGTAATTTATTACTGCTTCATTCCTGGGTAGCTGCATTAGAGTGAATTTTTCTACAGCATAATACCTTTTGAAGCATTCATACTAGGGTATGGAAAAGTCACCAACAAGCTAAACTATACTATACAGATTATTAGAAACACATTATGACTATCCCACAGCAATAGTTTTCAGTCTTAATAGTATTATTCTATTTGACCTACAATGGAGGCAGAAGTTCACAGTGTTAACCAAACATTATAAATGGCTGTCAAATTCTAAACAAATCCAAATAAATCCATCTTCTACAATTTTGGTCATGTAAAATGCTAAACTTAGTTTTTTTGTTTAAGCTAATAATGGCTTGTATACTCACAATTTTTGTAATGGTAGACAGCTTACACTCTACTGATAGACATCTCCACTCCTTAAACTAGTGAAGCATTTTCATCCAACAAATTTTATTTTTTATCCCAGACCCTAATGCTGACCATTGTATTGACTTTGAATTTCCCACAAAAATATGTATTAATTTAGATCATCTTTGTATGCAACATTATTTCTCAAAAAGATATGATACTTTATTTATGAAATTTCAAGATTTTTAAAATCAATTTTCTCTTAAGAAATCTGATTTTATTTATAAAAACTCTTTCCCTTGGTTCTTTTCTCTTGACACCAAATTTTATTTTATTTTATTTTTTAAAAATTAGCCATGTTTCAATTAAAATTTATTTCAATCATGCATTCATATTATTATCTTTACTTTATTAATAATTTAAAAAGTTATTTTAATCATTATTTTTTAAACATTTTTCATGATTATTTTGACTAAATGATACCTATAGTACATTATATATATATATATATATAGAGAGAGAGAGAGAGAGAGAGAGAGAGTTAAATTATTCTACATAGGTAAGATTGTAAAATTAATATTAAAGCCATAATTTATTAATTTTTAACAAGTGATCTTTTTAACAAATAGTTCTGCATTTTTGCAGAACCATATTTCAAACTATGTCTCTATAAACTTTGATTCAGTTGAAATTAATTTTTAATTTACCAAATAAATGGTTTTCATACTGACTGATTTATTTAATGAATTTAGAAAATACTGTATATATTATTATTTATTTATTAACATTTACTTGATTTTTTGCAGCGAATTACATATTTTTGTAATTTATATAAATTTTTTTTTGGCTTGGTTTGTATTACATGTATCTAATAAATTTTGATTTCTTTAAAATCTCATGTACCCAGATTACTCAGGTGGTTGAGATAAATAATTTGATTTTCTTTTTGGAAATTTGTTTAACTATTATGATGTTACAGAATTACAAACTAACACATAACTCAAACTCACTACACTGCTCCTGAAATAGTTAGTTAAAAGGAATAATAACTTTCTAAAATGGTTTCAATATTCAGGAAATTACAGAAATTGCTCAATAGGACTGTAAAATACTCAAATGTAACAGCAGTGTTCAGTATATATAAGTATTTAAAGTTTACATTAATATAAGCATGCAGTACTTTAAAATTTGGGCTTTATTCAATTATCTAAGTATGAATTTCAAGTATAGAATCTATAGAACATTTCCTAGTAGAAGGTTAGATACACATTAATCTGTTAAACATATAAATTAACAATTAATACAAGTAGCCACACAACAATTTCTTCTTTTTTTAATTTTAAGTAATTAAAATCTATAATTTTTAAATAAATATATAAGAATAAAAATTTCAGAATCAAAATTTAGAATACCTTAGCTAATAGTAGTAGTAGGAGTAGTAGTAGCAATTAAAAATAACATAATTATTGAGATAATAAGGGTTTGGTAGTATAAATTAATTTATAAAATACATTTATGAAAATCACAATAATATAAGTTTAAAGTTCAAAGAACAGATAAATCCACGCTGCTATAATAAATAAATTTCAGATAAGTTAAATTACATGTGTTGTAAAATAATTGTTAATAAACTAATGTACGATGAGAATGAAAAATAAGATTTTATTTTTCATCTTATTAAAACATATATAAGTATATTATATATACTTATATATAAAATTAGCTCTGGAAAATGCATAAAATTCTGAATAAGTATATTGTAGAAATTAAAGGCAGAATACCTCTTAAATCTCACTTTTAGAATAGAACTGCAACAGAGTAAACCCTATAGATAACAGGTTAATCTAATCCATTTCATTGTTACTCAGTACATGTGAATAATGTTATCTGCTATTAAATTATATTTTAAGATAATTGTTTAGGATAGTTTATTAAACATGCCACAAACTAATTATCTTTATTTCACTATGAATTTTAACAGTACATAATTCATTTATGTTTCAAATAAGATATAAAAAATAATAGTTTAATAAATGCTTAGCACCTAAGTGGAAAAAATAAAAAAAATTGTAGTACAGCATCAGTGGGTGGAAGATGAGTGATTTTGTGAGTGGTGTTTTATACTGATTGTGAACAGATGAAGATAATATTAAAAACTCTTTCAAATGCTTAGACATCATTATAGGAAGTTTTATACTACATCTAAGCTCTATCTGCTTAGTAAATTATGCTAAATTTTAATCCTCAATTTACTGAAAATATTAAAAAATGTATTTTATAAATTTTAATTTAAGAGTTGGAAAATTATTAACCTCCAAGAATTAATCCCTAAAAAATTTACTACTTGAGTAATAAGGGAGAAATATATAAAAGTGTATAATTTCTGTTTGTAGGAAATTATAGGAGATTTAATTAATCATCAGAAATACTAATCAATAAAAATTTTAATCCTTCAGGATTAAATTTTTAAAAATATTTCTTAGCTTACGACCTAAATAGAACATATAAAATTTCTGTTAACTGGATTTGGAGAACACTGTAATGATAAGGGAATAATATTTTTTTATTTATGTATTTAAATTTATAAGTTTAAAAATTAAATTTAAATTGGTATTTATTGGTTGGAAAGAAAGTAATTTTGGTTTTGTAAGGTGAAATAATACTTTCAGTTTCTTCCTACAAAGAATGAACTTTAATCAATTATATAATTTCTATTTTACCCAGTAACCTTTTGCCATCTTTCTAGCAATTTCATGATTCCATGCTCATAGAACTTTTGGTCTTTATCAGCAAAAAACTGAACCAGTTGCGATTTCAGGTCATCATCATTAGTGAAAATTTTACCTTTCAAAGAGTTTTACAAACTTTGAAATAAATGGTGATCTGATGGTGCAAGATATCAGTTCCCAACCAAGCTCCAATAATTTTCCATGAATTATCAAAGATGTGTGAGGCCTTGCACTGTCTTGATAAAATGTGATTCCTTTCCGATTTGACAATTCTGGCAGTTTTTCTTTGATTGCTTGCTCCAGTTTCATTAGTTGTTGACAGTAAACATCGGAATTGATTACTTGGTCCCTTGGAAGCTGCTCAATGTATACAACACATTTGTAATCCCACTACATTGACGGCATGAACTTTTTTGATGCAATTCAGCTTTTGATGTGGCTTGTGCTGGTTCGTCATGCTTGGAACATGGTGGTTTTTATTGTAGATAAAACATTTTTCATCACCAGTGATGATTCATTTCAAAAAAAGAGTCAACTTCATTGCATTTGAGATGCATATCGCAAATATTGATTCGTTATGTTAAGTAAATCTTTTTCAATTTTTATGGAACCCAAATATTGATGAGATTCTTAATGAGTCCGAGACATTTGATGTGATTCTCTATTGTTGTATGTGATACATTTAATCTCTCTGCTAGTTACATGGTCATCTGATTCAATTACGGCTTTGATATCATTTCAAATTCAGTAGATCAATTAGAACAATGGTCAACTTTGAATGAAAAATCTCAAGAACATAATTTTTTAAACCAATTCTGACATATGCATTCTGTTAAACAATCAACACCATAAACTTCACATATTTTTTTGTAAGGCTCAGCAACTTTCTTGCTTTACAGAAATAAAAAGTTAAAATATGTTGAAAATGTTTGTTTTTACACTCCATGAAGACTAGTTTCAATTTTTTTTTTTTTTTTTGTCTTCAATCATTTGACTGATGCAGCTCTCCAAGATTCCCTATCTAGTGCTAGTTGTTTCATTTCAGTATACCCTCTACATCCTACATCCCTAACAATTTGTTTTACATATTCCAAACGTGACCTGTCTACACAATTTTTTCCTTCTACCTGTCCTTCCAATATTAAAGCGACTATTCCAGGATGCCTTAGTATGTGGCCTATAAGTCTGTCTCTTCTTCTAACTATATTTTTCCAAATGCTTCTTTCTTCATCTATTTGCCGCAATACCTCTTTATTTGTCACTTTATCCACCCATCTGATTTTTAACATTCTCTTATAGCACCACATTTCAAAAGCTTCTAATCTTTTCTTCTCAGATACTCCGATCGTCCAAGTTTCACTTACATATAAAGCGACACTGTAAACGTATACTTTCAAAAATCTTTTCCCGACAGCATTTTAAATTAATTTTTGATGTAAACTAATTATATTTCTGACTGAAGGCTTGTTTCGCCTGTGCTATTCGGCATTTTATATCGATCCTCCTTCGTTCATCTTTAGGAATTCTACTTCCCAAATAACAAAATTCTTCTACCTCCATAATCTTTTCTCCTCCTATTTTCACAATCAGTGGTCCATCTTTGTTATTTATACTACATTTCATTACTTTTCTTTTGTTCTTGTTTATTTTCATGCGATAGTTCTTGCGTAGGACTTCATCTATGCCGTTCATTGTTTCTTCTAAATCCTTTTTATTCTCGGCTAGAATTACTATATCATCAGCAAATCGTAGCATCTTTATCTTTTCACCTTGTACTGTTACTCCGAATCTAAATTGTTCTTTAACATCATTAACTGCTAGTTCATGTAAAGTAACGGAGATAGGGAACATCCTTGTCGGACTCCCTTTCTTATTATGGCTTCTTTCTTATGTTCTTCAATTATTGCTGTTGCTGTTTGGTTCCTGTACATGTTAGCAATTGTTCTTCTCTCTCTGTATTTGAACCCTAATTTTTTTAAAATGCTGAACATTTTATTCCAGTCTACGTTATTGAATGCCTTTTCTAGGTCTATAAACGCCAAGTATGTTGGTTTGTTTTTCTTTAATCTTCCTTCTACTATTAATCTGAGGCCTAAAATTGCTTCCCTTGACCCTATACTTTTCCTGAAACCAAATTGGTCTTCTCCTAACACTTCTTCCACTCTCCTCTCAATTCTTCTGTATAGAATTGTAGTTAAGATTTTTGATGCATGACTAGTTAAACTAAGTGTTCTGTATTCTTCACATTTATCTGCTCCTGCTTTCTTTAGTATCATGACTATAACACTTTTTTTGAAGTCTGATGGAAATTCCCCTTTTTCATAAATATTACACACCAGTTTGTATAATATATCAATCACTTCCTCACCTGCACTGCGCAGTAATTCTACAGGTATTCCGTCTATTCCAGGAGCCTTTCTGCCATTTAAATCTTTTAATGCTCTCTTAAATTCAGATCTCAGTATTGTTTCTCCCATTTCATCCTCTTCAACTTCCTCTTTTTCCTCTATAACACCATTTTCTAATTTATTTCCTCCGTATAACTCTTCAATATATTCCACCCACCTATCGACTTTACCTTTCGTATTATAAATCGGTGTACCATATTTGTTTAACACATTATTAGATTTTTATTTATGTACCCCAAAATTTTCCTTAACTTTCCTGTATGCTCCGTCTATTTTACCAATGTTCATTTCTCTTTCCACTTCTGAACACTTTTCTTTAATCCACTCTTCTTTCGACAGTTTGCACTTTCTGTTTATAGCATTTCTTAATTGCTGATAGTTCCTTTTACTTTCTTCATCACTAGCATTCTTTTATTTTCTACGTTCATCCATCAGCTGCAATGTATCGTCTGAATCCCAAGGTTTTCTACCAGTTCTCTTTATTCCGCCTAAGTTCGCTTCTGCTGATTTAAGAGAATTTCCTTTTTAACATTCTCCCATTCTACTTCTACATTTTTTACCTTGTCTTTTTTACTCAGACCTCTTGCAATGTCCTCCTCAAAAATCTTCTTTACCTCCTCTTCCTCAAGCTTCTCTAAATTCCACCGATTCATCTGACACCTTTTCTTCAGGTTTTTAAACCCCAATCCACATTTCATTATCACCAAATTATGGTCGCTATCAATGTCTGCTCCAGGGTAAGTTTTGCAGTCAATGTGTTGATTTCTAAATCTTTGCTTAACCATAATATAATCTATCTGATACCTTGCAGTATCGCCTGGCTTTTTCCAAGTGTATATTCTTCTATTATGATTTTTAAATTGGGTGTTGGCAATTACTAAATTATACTTTGTGCAAAACTCTATAAGTCGGTCCCCTCTTTCATTCCTTTTGTCCAGCCCGTATTCACCCACTATATTTCCTTCCTTGCTTTTTCCAATGCTTGCATTCCAATCTCCAACTATAATTAAATTTTCATCTCCTTTTACGTGTTTAATTGCTTCATCAATCTCTTCGTATACACACTCTACCTCATCATCATCATGGGCGCTTGTAGGCATATAGACGTTAACAATCGTTGTTGGTTTAGGTTTTCATTTTATCCTTATTACAATGATTCTATCGCTATGCATTGTGAAATACTCTACTCTCTTCCCTATCTTCTTGTTCATCATGAAACCTACTCCTGCCTGCCCATTATTTGAAGCTGAGTTAATTATTCTAAAATCACCTGACCAAAAGTCGCCTTCCTCTTCCCACCGAACCTCACTAATTCCTACTACATCCACATTTATCCTATCCATTTGCCTTTTAAAATTTTCTAGCCTACCAACCTTTTTTAAACTTCTAACATTCCACGCTCCGACTCATAGAATGTTATTTTTTAATTTTCTGGTGATCCCTTCCTTAGTAGTCGCCACCCGGAGATCCGAACGGGGGACTAGTTTACCTCCGGAATATTTTATCAAGGAAGGCGCCTCCATCATTGCTATATGAAAATGCAGAGAGCCACATTTTCTTGGAAAAAAAGCAGCTGTAGTTTTCCATTGCTTTCAGCTGCGCAGTACTCAGAGGACTGAGTGATGTTGATATGGCCGTTTAAATCATTCTGACACACGCCCCTAACAATTACTAAAAGAGCTGCTGCCCTCTTTCAGGAATCATTCCTTAGCCTGGCTCTCAACAGATACCTCTCCGATATGGTTGCACCTTCGGTCCAGCTACTCTGTATCCCTGAGCACTCAAGCCCCCTCACCAACGGCAAGGTCTCATCATTCATAGAGGAGGAGTTTCAATTTTAGAAATACAAAATGGATTTTTATCTTTATCTGATTTACTTATTTCTAGTTAAAAGTATTTAAAATGAATAAATAAGCACCCTCAGTCAGAAGGCTTTTTAAATGGTATTATCTTGAAGATGGATCAATATCATGCACAGTTTTGACCTCAGTTTTTTTCATTAAATTAAATTCAATGTAAATTACATTTTTATATGGAATTGATGTAGCTTGTAACCCATTGCCATTAAAAAAAAAATAATAAGTTGAATCTAATATGGTGCAAACAACGCGGTAGTAAACATTTCAGAATTGGTTAAAAAATAGTATTTATATCCAAAATAGATATAGTATCAATATTATCTAACTTAATAATTGTAGAAAAAAATAGTAGAGGTGGATTTATTTTATGTACACTGTATGAATGAGATTTTTAGTTTATATTATTTTATATGTTAGATAAACTTGGAAAATTGTAGAAATTTAAATTGTAATGTGTCAAATTTATATGATCTTTTATTGTTTAATTATTACAGTATTTTATTTATGATCAGTTTGTGTTATATGAAAAATTAAGCAGTTAATTAGTGATTTATGTGTTATCTATTGTTTTTTATATTTATTTTTTTGTTTATTATCTTAACAATGTTACTTTTAAATGGGATATAATTTGTTTATATATATACTTGTGTATGTACCAAAGTAAAACAGCTTTCCACCTTCAGTACAGAATCTAATAATATTTCTTACCTTATCTTATTATTTCTCCGATTTTTACATTAAAAGCGTTTTCAAGGGTTTCTCTCATCAGTTAATCAATTTTTTTTTAAATTACACATTATAATTAAAACATTAAAGATTATTGCATATATTGTAAATATGTAATCAAAAGTTAAAATAAAATAAGATAAAAATAAAAACATTGCCTGTGGCCAGCCACACATAGTACTGTACTAATATTATATGAATTTTAATTAATAATTTATATAAATTAAGACAATTTTTGATAAGAAAATCATTATAAAACTCTGTCTGCATATTAATCAATTTGAACTTTTTTCTATATTTGTAAAAATAATATTTTTCCAAAATGTCTAATTTTTTTATTGTTATTATCACATTCTTTTGTAATTTCAATTATTTTTAAATATGTATGTAAGTCGGTGATGGAATGCTTGTTAAGTATTAAATGGTCAGCAAGACTACAGAAACCCAACTTATTGTTTTTATAAGATCTGAAGTGTTCTGCAAATTTTTCCCTAGATGATCTACTAGTTTTCCCAATATAAATTTTATTGCAATCATTAAATGTTATTTTATATAGACACTACACAAATCATTAAGATCATTATGGAATTTCAAATGTTTTATTATGTGGTTGTATGATTTATGTGCTGGTTTATATTTTTCATTATTATAAACATTAATAAAATTTTCAATAATATTATTAGTACAGAAGGAATATTTTATATAAATATTGTTATTACCACGTTTATTATTTATAGGTTTCTACGTTTTTGCATTATTAGATTTCAGCCGATAAAGATAACAGCCGATAAAGAAAATCCCATTGGAAAATTATTCTCTAGTGTGTAAATATATTATTAGACTAGAAATAATTTTGTTGACATATATTTCTAATGATGATTATAATAATACTGATAAATTTTGGGTCCTCATTGTTATTTTTCAGTTTATTTTTTATTATAAAAATGGGAATTCAGGGTACATGTTGGTTATGTCATAACTTATCATTTTAGTATTTTCATTTATTGTTAAACTATTTAATTTGTTAACCAAATCGTACCCATTTTTACATTATACTTATTTGGTAAATTGATTTTAGATCTGAGTATTTTATAGATTATTTTAGGAATAAAATAATAAGGTGTGGATTTGAAATTAATGGACACATTGGGTTGACTTGCTTATGTATTTTAGGAAGACCAATAAATTTGGGGGCAAGTGGTTTAAATGGATATAATCTACATCATATTATTATCATAATTAAAAATTGCCTTGTAATTTTTTATTAAACTTTTTATAATCTTTTTAAATTTATTAGTTGGATTTTTTATTTGTGTAAAGTTATTTTTAACTATATATTTTTCCATTAAATTATTTTATTTATCAATTAACATAATAACTGGCGTGTTTGTTTTATCTAATTTAAATACAATACATTTATTTTTTTTAATTTATCTTCTAAATTATACAATACTTTCTTGTTAAAAAGTGGTTTCTTATTTTTATAAATATATATTTCTAATTTTATAAATGTTATTACCAATAATATTACATATTGTCTAGTCGTTCTTTATCTTTGTCATTATGATTAATTCTATTAATATTAATTTCACTATCAATAGCTTGATTCACTTTCAATATTCTTGATAATTTTATTTTTATTATTATCTGGTAAATTAAATTTAAAAACGTTAGCTATTACTGATTTTTCATTATCACCAAATTTAACATTTGTTAGATTAACGATGTCATTTTTATCATAATTACTTAAAATGTCATGTTTATTCATTAAATTTAAATTACCTTGTTTTTCTACCTTTTAACATTATGCATTTTATGAAGATTATTATTATAATAAAAATCTTTCTTTCTATTGCTGTCATCTTCTATTTAAATCAAATTACCTATTTTTTTTTTGTTTTGAGATAATAAATTTTAATTCTTATTTATTTAATATTAAATCCATTATATAACTAAACATAACATTTCTTAAAATTTTAAATAAATAAAGATGTGTATTGTACAGTTGAATATTTATATAGTTTTTTTTACACCTTTACACCTTTTACCTTGTTTTGTTTCTTGTTTTATTCTAAATCTCTCTGCAAACAATTTTGTTTTGGCTTAAGCTTTATTATATTGGGAATTTTTTATATTTATTTTGGCATATTTATGTATTATATTTAATTTTAAACATGTTTTGTTATATAAATATATGTATATAAAATTTATATATATATAAATTATGATTTTATATATAAATATATATATATTAAAATTAAAAGTAAAATTTATATATAATTTTGAATCTTGACTTGATAATCTATTTATGACTTTAAAAATAATGTCATCTTAATGAAAGTTTGTTTCAATATTTAGCACAGGCCTTTTTCAGATATTAAGGTTAATCACTATGAGAGAGGTTGTATTTAATATTGACATGTCATACTGACTTGTAAAATGTAAGCTATGTTAAAATGGGTTATGGATTTTATCATAACCCATGGAACACCCCTTTCCATACAGAACTCAATCTGCCCATCTTCTGTTATTGCTGTGATTCTTCTATCAGAGAAGTAGACCTGAACCTTCTTAAAATTGGTGATATGCGCCTTTCCTTCAGCTCCTAAAGGATCACTTACCACTTTATCCTATTAAATGCATTTCTGACATCCAGGAATACGATCACTGGCAACCTCCTTGTGTGACTGACTGGTACTACAAACCGCATCCTCTATCAGAGTGGTGACCCTCACCAGGGCATCGACATTAGATCTTCCAGGTTGAAAACCATACTGATGGTTAGACAGCCTGCCACAAGTTTCAAGCTCGCTCTGCCATCTTTTCACCAAAGTAACCTCGAACAATTTGCCAAATAGATTGAAGAGATGAAGTGATCTGTAGCCAAGGTGTGGTGACCGATAACGTCATAAGATGGGTGTCTTCCCCCTATGGGGATGTACCCAGTAGTGTCTCTGTCTGTTATGGCCAGGAACACCCACCTCGTGACATGTCTGGTTGCCACACCACCTTCTCTGTTCCTAGCCATTAATTGCTTAATCAGAGGACATCTTCTTGCCCTCAAACTGATCACATTCCACAGTCATCAGTCAGCCTCATGAGATACCACTGATGCAAATGCCTCAAAAGACATTTACATCAATAAATTCTGCCCTAGTGAAGTTTAGCCATCTAAGAAGACATCAGACACCTAACTCTACCACGTAACCCTCAGGAACTGCTAAACTAACAGCCTACCCGTGGAAGATCAAAGACCCTGCACGCCTAACTCTATTACTATTCTACCACCACCTAAACTGTATGTACCCACTTTACAATACAATTTTCAATAATTCATGCCATAACAGCATATATTAATTAATCTAGTGATTGGAGTGCTAACCAGTGAAAATAAATGTCCCAGAGAACCTCAAGTCTGGTTTGTTTGGGAGCTGAGTATAACTTCTAGTCTCCCACTACAGCTCCAACTTTAAGGACCACTTGGATTTACAGTTAAGTTGATCACAACTAACATTTACTCATTTGTCCCTAGCAAGACTAGCCTGGTGCATTTCCATATTCGGGGCACCAACCCATGCAGTAATACATGACTGAGACCCCCTAGAACCTCAAGTGGCACCACATCAACAGCCACCTTAACAACCTTGGCTGAGATCCCATATGACCCTGGACTCTTTCTTAGCCTCAGTCTCTCACTGGCCAGATTCGGCTCCTCCAAGGTGAAGAGAGATATCTCTTCTCTGTTGAAATTCTCCCCATCAGGAAAAAGGGAGTGGATTATCATCTGCATCTGGCAGCAGCTCAAGACCGGTAGCAGTCTACCAAACTTCTTCCTGAGTATCCTGTAGCCACTGCCCCATGGGTTGTCATCTATTTGAGTACATAACTCCGTTCACCTTGCCTTTTTAGAGTCATAGATGTTTTTTAAGGAGCCTCTTCTGGCTCGAGGGTCCAACCTCCACATTCGCAGTATTTCAAGTATAGGCGACTGAGTGGATGATATATACATGGTCACTCAGAGTCTCTTCTTCCATGACCCTCCAATTCATTATTCTACTGTCCTGACCTTCTAAGGTCCAATATTGATGTACATATGTCTCTCCTGAAGATAGGGATACCTCCTGATGTATGAAGATCACGCCAGCAGTTGCCACAGCCTTGGCTAGCCAGGTTGTGAGCCTGGCTTTCAGGCCACAGCCACAGCTGGCCACAGCCTTTCTGGTTGTGAGCAGGTTTCCCATTCTACACAATTTGCATCAAAGTCACCCACCATTAAACATGGCTCATTGTAGTTGATGGCATCCTCAACCAGAAAATCCAACAAGTCTCGAAGTCTTTGATTTTGGGAGAGATGTAGCAGCTTATCAACTTTATGCCTGCTACATCCGCCATGAAAATCCAGGGCCGAAGCCAGAACCCCTAACTGCTAATTTATTTGAATACATGTTATGGCAATGCTGTGGTCAATATAGGTCACCCACATTTTTCTTGCCAGCCAACAACTCGGCGGTTGGGTTCACTGATAATAAGTATATAACTCTCTTTTATCTGTTTAGCCTCCAGAACCACTGTAACGTATTGCTTCAGAGGATGAATGAGGATGATATGTAAAAATGTAAACGAACTGTAGTCTTGTACAGTTCCTGGTTGACCATTCCTGAGATGTATGGTTAATTGAAACCAACCACCAAAGAACACTGGTATCCACGATCTAATATTCAAATCCATATAATAGTAAATGCCTTTACTTGTATCAGTACAACTTGTATGAGCACCCCAGCTCCATTGAGCTTAATCTGTATAAACTTCAGTTAGCTTTGGGACACTTTCTGCTACCAAATTTATGGCTTACTTTGCCATGATTGGCATATTTCATCACTCCTGTTACACTGCTCACCTCACCTAGGTCTCATCTCATCTCCTCACCATCATCTCAGCAATGCCTCCCACCTAGGTCTTGACCTAGTGGAGGAGTTTGGCATAAGAATTCCTTTTTACCCAAACAATCACTGTGGCTGAAGGCTCACCCGGAAGCTCTTTCCATAAAAAGAGTAGTGGTGTAGATCAAACCCAAACCCCGGACGCCTACTGAACTGGCTGCTTCATGGGTGAATAGATATAGAGAGGAACAAGGTCTGCTGTGAATGGATGCTCCATCGACCTTGTATTTTGCTGGAACATGTGACGTGGGCAGAATAAGGATAATCTATTCATGGAGGTAGATAAAGCTATTCAAGGAGCTCTTGGGTCGCTGCCACTGGTGATATATGTAGGACTCCCAACACAACTCTGTGTGTCCCGTGGAAGAAACAGCATGCCCTGAGTAACGCCAACAGGCAGGTATTGGGGCATGTTGTCTTAGGGGGAGGTTGTTTAGTGAGTCCTCTCCTTGATGGGAAACCTCACACACCCAGTGAGGTGTGTAATTTTTCCTCCTGCACTAAAAAAATGTAAAACTGGTAATCAAGAGGATTTCTTTTTAAGATTTGCAAAAGAGGTTTTATATTTATTTATTGCATCAAACCAGTCATTTGACTGAAGACAAAAAAAAAAAATATCTATTTGTGAAATTCATCTAGCGCAAGACTATTATTACTATTAGGAGAGATTTCCAAACTAAATTATGGAATGTAAATTACATCCAGGAATAGACGTTGATTCTTACCACAATATAGTTGTGTCTAAATGTAAGTGAGGTACAGAAAACAAAGAAAAAATGAGATAATAGAGACCAAAAAAAAGAAGAATGATATGAAATAAAAATTGGGACAAACATATAATAAGTATTATAAAAAAAAAATTTTGCAAAAAATGAATGGATAAAATTAAAAGAGGAAATAATTTTATGCAAAAAAGTGACATCAAATAGAAATATGTCTAAAGAGAATTACATATTTTCCATTCATGTTTGAAATTTTCACATAACTTTAGCAATGTAACTGATAAACACGATGAACATTTTCCTCAGGATATGTCAGAGATGGAAACATGCCTCCAGGGAAAATGGTGCCTAAAGATGCTTGCTGATTACTGCTGGAGAATAAAAAGGAATATTCCTGAGGATGATTCAGAAGAAAACAAAAGAAAAAACAGAAGTTAGGTAAAGTTATATATATATATAAACTGAATATAAATGCAAAGTACAATAAATTTTATGTCATTCACAAGAGAAATACAATATTTGACACTGGTAAAACTAAAAATGTATACATTTTGGCTGTCATTGCAGTAAACTAGTACTTGACCTCAAAATAACAAATAACCTTTTTGAACTGTTCATTCTGGTACATGTTTACACAGTATGCAATTCACAATAACAGATTCTTCTCTGTATATATTACAAACAGGTTCTTGTACATTACACAACAGAATCTTGTTTTACAATCTTCGTTTTTCTTGTTATTTTGACATCGCTGTGGTGTTTGTAACTTGGAACTCTGGGGTTGGACCATTGCTGTCAGAATTTCAATACCACATGTTTTCAGTGCATCTTGTACATCCTTATGAAGATTGTTGATATTTCTAGCTCTTTCCTCCATGTTGCCTTTGCTGAGTTCAAATGCCAGCTCAGTCATGAAGAGTTTGTTGGCTCTGATTATTTTCCTGCCACTCAGCAAATCTTTGTAGAGAATATATGCATTCAGTGCTACAATTTTAACCATCTCCATGAAAAGTCTTAGTGGCAATCACCTGGTTCCTCTAACACAGTTGCATTCTCTTGTTATTTTGTCTCCATTATCTACAGCACCTTTAGTTTTGTTGTAATGGAGTATTATTTCAGGTTTGCATTCACTTTTTTCACCATTCACTTGCACTCATGATGCTGAGTGGAGAGTAAGATTACGGAATTGCCCCTTTTTGGAACATAGGAAACTACAGTCAAGTCATTTGTGAAACCAAACATTGAAGAATGAACTTCTTTCTGTCGGGCAAAAATTCCTTGAGAATTTCTTTCTTATTTGAACGCAGGATAACAACCAGTGTCATGTTTCGTTTTAGTAGTTCAGCAGCCAAGGGAAAAGTGGTGAAAAATTTATCAGTCGTCATTTTTAACAAAAAAGAAGATAAGACATTTCGTACAGTCTCACAACTCCTCCAATATATCCCATCAATAATAACTATAAAAACAAAAAAATGGGTCAGTCACGAGTGTAAATATAATTTCAATCATTTTAGGACAGTCATGAAACCACAAGTATGTATCTCTTCACATAAAATTATAGGGAAAAAATTATTCTGGGTAATCAGAATACCCCGCTTGGTAATGCAAGGGTCAATGAAGTTTCTTTTGCAGTACCACTTTAATAGTAAAAAAAAATAATATAAAATGATTTTTCATAATTACGAAAAAAATCAAAGAAATATAATATTCAATTAGAAGTCATTATTAGTTGTAAGAAACAAGTAAACTCAATTGCGTTTATTATATTTATTGTTCAGTGTAATAACTGCTTAGAAAACAAGTTACAATTTTTTCTGAATCCTTTCAAATTTTAATTCTTTTGTTCCATATTTTATATTACCCCTCTTTTTCCTTCTTTTCTCTTTGAAGAGTTTCATTTCCAGTTTTTAAACTGAAACTAAGAAACCTTTAACAAATGGATCACTTCTGAATAATAATTAGGTACTTTTTATGTTTGTAAACAAATTTTATGATTTTTAAATTATTTTTTATTATAGCATTCATTATTTTCAATAATTTTATTTATAGTTTTTATTTATATATAGAAGGTCTTTTGTTATGAACCTCAACTGTAATTTGGTAATAAATGAAATTGATTCAACGTAATGGATAAATTTAAAAATACATAACGCTTTCAAAAAAAGGAATTATTATCGTTTAATCAAAAAGAAAAAATTATACACAGTTAAACATTAAAAATTCAAAACAAATCGGAAGATGAATAATTAGAATTATCAATATGTTAAAATTTTTGAACATACAGTATTATATTATAAAATAATAGAATACTAAAATTAATTATAGAAAAACAATAAATACCCAAATCATTTATACATTTTTATTACAGGTAGAAGAAAATTACAGCTTGAACAATATAAATTGATAATTTGAATAAATTACATAGAAATAAGTTACAGCAGGCAACAGCAGAATATTTTTAGATAGCCAGAATAATAAACTAATAGACTATTACAAAATATTTATTTTTAACGAATGAAAAGTTATTTGAAATATTTGCTAATTTTTGATTCATCATTAGTTTACAATTTATTACTCCAAAATTTAATTGGAGTAATCTTTTTGAATCAGAAGATTCAAGACTTCTGCAACTTCTAGTACAGTAACATCAAGACAGGATGCAGATGGATCAGAGAAATAACAGAGGATCTGAGGGAAATTGGCCTTGCACCAGAGGACACCACAGATAAAATAAAATTAAATAAGAAAATCAAGAAAAAAATACTCACTTCACACTCACCAGAAAAACACACAACATAAACATTTTTGACACTAGAAAGGGCACAAAGAACAGAACATATTAAAAAGTACTGGGAGGAGCACAAGGCCCAAACAGTCCCATCAAAGAGACTAAGAGACTTGGATAATGGACTGACTAAAATGTTCTTATGCGGTTATAAAATATTGTATATATATATATTCAAAGATCCACCAAAACACAGTAAGAGTAAAACCTAAAACAACTAATATCATCAGTTTTCAAGGGATCCTGCATCATCAGTCTGAACACAATTCTATAATTATATTAAACAAATAACAAAAAAATAAATAAAACCTTAAAAATTTAGAAAATAAACACTCTACTACAAAATTTGTAATAACACAACTCCACTTTTTTAGGTTTTGTTTTTGTTATTGTGTTTTGGTGGTCAATTTGTTATTTTTTTGAATTTAATTAACACAGTGGTCAATATGTTGAATTACTTGAATTTTCAAAAAAGTTATTTTATGTATGTTTAATCACATCAATTTCTTGTTTTATAAGAATTATGATTTTGTAATGCTGCTGTGATCAAGGTTTTACCACAGTTTTCTTTGGTCCATACAGGTAAATGCTGAGCTATTTCCTTATTTAATCCACAGAGTAGCATAATGATGAATATAATGTATAATTATTTGCTGATCAGAATACAAGATTTAATCTTGTTTCTTCCTCATCTCTCTTTTCCTGTTTAGCCTTTAGTAACTACCGTTTAGATAATTCTTCAGAGGATGAATGAGGATGATATGTATGAGTGTAAATGAAGTGTAGTCTTGTACATTCTCAGTTCGACCATTCCTGTGATGTGTGTTTAATTGAAACCCAACCACCAAAGAACACCGGTATCCACGATCTAGTATTCAAATCCGTGTAAAAATAACAGGCTTTACTAGGACTTGAACGCTGTAACTCTCGACTTCCAAATCAGCTGATTTGGGAAGACGCGTTAAACACTAGACCAACCCGCTGGGTTGTTTCTTCCTCATCTAAAGTTGAAATTGATTTGTTTCTTTAGGACACTTGTATGAAAGGCACAATTCCTTTCATACATCTTGTAAATTAAGCATAGTAGATGATCATTGCTCATCAAAGCACAATAATTTTTTGATTTATTTATAATGGAAACATAACTGATCTGTTTTTATATTTTTTTGTTGCAAAACCCAGAAATACATACATATGGCAAATATCAGTACACAGGACCAAAATACTGTATAGATTTTTATCTTCAACCGATCAGAATAGATTACGTAACTGTAAATTTCTGTTTGAGTTCATTTCTCAAAGTACTTTCAGAACTTTCTGTTAATTCATATATTGATTACATTCATTGTAAATTTCTTCTCATGTTATATAAGCCTTTTTTAATATTTTATCAAAAATATATTTATAATCAATTATTAGAACTGAAGTGTAATATACTCGTACTTATAATGAACCATCGTGTCACATAATGTGTTTTTTTCACTTGGTTCTTTCTATATTCTCTTCAAGAATAATAATTTTTGTTTTTTGTGTTTTTTTTACAGGGAAAAAGGATATCAGATGTGGAAGAAATTTATAAATCATAAAGATTTATTATAATTAAAATTGTAATATCATAATGTATAAGTTTTTTTTTACTTATGTTATATGCCTGTAATCTGATAATGTATCATAGACATAAATATTGTTAGGCTGTTCTTATGAAGGTTTTGCCACGGTTTCCCTTGATACAATAGGGCAAATGGCAGTTCATTTTGTTTTCCGTGGAATTTAATCTTTGATATCCTTATTCACATTTAAAATAATAAAAATAAATATTATTTACTTATAATTTTATTTGTTCTAATCTTTTTCATTATCTGCTTAATACCCACTTAATATGACTCGTTAACTATTAAAACTTGAAATTTAGCTCAAATATTGCGATATATTTACATATAAATGTAAGATATTGCTAACATAAAATTTTTAATCTGTTTAAAGGAGTGGGGTATGAATCGCCATTTAAAAATTAAAAATTTTTGTAGATGCATAATTTTTTTTTTGTCTTCAGTCATTTGACTGGTTTGATGCAACTCTCCAAGATTCCTTATCTAGTGCTAGTCGTTTCATTTCGGTATACCCCCTACATCCTCAATCCCTAACAATTTGTTTTACATATTCCAAGCATTGCCTGCCAACACAATTTTTTGTGTAGGCAGGCAAGTAGTTACATTTCTGTTTCACTTTTTATTTATGAATTGTCCTGGTAATCCGGTCTATATATATTTCTTAAAATTTTCTTTTCTATTAAGGTCGTTTATCCGAAAAATTTTCGAAACGCTCTCCGCCATATAACGCCATTTTAGCACTTCCTTTTCTAGACTTTCAGTGTTATTACTGATTACTTGGAATTTACTACTTTGCAGTAACTTCCAAAAAAATAGTCATCGGAATTTTACTTCGCCACATTTGAAGTCTTCGTTTGTGACTTAACCGGATTTAAATTTATCGGGTTTTTTATCGTATGAGTAGGGGAAAGTGGTACAGCTTCGCCCCCCCCTACCATTATCGTTACCGGTATGGGAAAAGAATGAAGTTTATCTCCGAGATTTAAAAATATTTCAGTAGATTTGTATGTTCTAGACAATTGAATTAAAAATATAATAGAAAACATTTATCCGGTATTAAATAAAACTTAATGTTTTTAATTTGCGATAATCTTTTAATAAAAACACGGGCTAGTCGGATCATTTTTAATATTTAACTTTTTTACATGTTAACATTTTTTGTCGGTTATTATTTAAATTAAAAAAGGCTGTTGCCGTAGTTATTGTATTGTGTAAACAAATAATTCGTTGATTACATTTTATCCAAATGCGTGCTTTAATACTTAATTTTAAAACAAAAACTTTAACGTTTTGTAATTAATAATAAGTGTTACAAATAAACGAGTTTATTTGAGTTCAAAAATCCATTGAGGTCAATGTTCCAATAAGGATTCAGTCCAGGTCAAATAAAGCCGGGCCAAGAAGGCCTTTTTAGTCTCGTCTAAGCCACTGCACATATTTTTATTAACAATGCTAATAGTATTTGTATTTTTATTAAAAATATTGCTCTAAGCTTCTAAATATAATTTCTCCAGTTATCATTAAGGATATTAAAGAAATTACAATCAAGTGGAACTTTACGTATTACGTAGTCAATAGATCCAAATTTTTTTTGTCTCATTTGACTGATTTGATGCAGCCCACCAAGATTCCCTATCTAGTGATAGTCGTTTCATTTCGGTATACCCCCCTACATCCTACATCCCTAAAAATTTGTTTTACATATTCCAAACGTTGCCGCCTGCACAATTTTTTCCTTCTACCTGTCCCTCCAATATTAAAGCGACTGTTCCAGGATGCCTTAATATGTGGCCTATAAGTCTGTCTCTTCTTTTAGCTGTATTTTTCCAAATGCTTTTTTCTTCATCTATTTGCTGCAACACCTCTTCATTTTACACTTTATCCACCCATCTGATTTTTAACATTCTCCTATAGCACCACATTTCAAAAGCTTCTAATCTTTTCTTCTCAGATACTCCGATCGTCCAAGTTTCACTTACATATAAAGCGACACTGTAAACGTATACTTTCAAAAATCTTTTCCCGACAGCCTTAAATTCCTGACAGCATTTTAAATTAATTTTTGATGTAAACTAATTATATTTCTGACTGAAGGCTTGTTTCGCCTGTGCTATTCGGCATTTTATATCGATCCTCCTTCGTCCATCTTTAGGAATTCTACTTCCCAAATAACAAAATTCTTCTACCTCCATAATCTTTTCTCCTCCTATTTTCACAATCAGTGGTCCATCTTTGTTATTTTAACTACATTTCATTACTTTCGTTTTGTTCTTCTTTATTTTCATGTGGTACTTCTTGCGTAGGACTTATCCATGCCATTCATTGTTTCTTCTAATTCCTTTTTACTCTCGGCTAGAATTACTATATCATCAGCAAATCGTAGCATCTTTATCTTTTCACCTTGTAATGTTACTCTAAAATTAAATTGTTCTTTAACATCATTAACTGCTAGTTCTATGTAAACATTAAAAAGTAAAGGGGATAGGAAACATCCTTGTTGGACTCCCTTCTTATTACAGCTTCTTTCTTATGTTCTCAATTATTACTGTTGCTGTTTGGTTCCTGTAAAAGTAAGCAATTGTTCTTCTATCTCTATACTTGAACCCTAATTTTTTTTAAATGCTGTACATTTTATTCCAGTCTACGTTATCTAATGCCTTTTCTAAATCTATATATGCCAAGTATGTTGGTTTGTTTTTCTTTAATTTTCCTTCTACTATTTATCTGAGCGCTAAAATTGCTTCCCTTGTCCCTATACTTTTCTTGAAACCAAATTGGTCTTCTCCTAATTGTTCTGTATTCTTTATATTTATCTGCTCCTGCTTTCTTTG
Organism: Lycorma delicatula; assembly: GCF_047948215.1. Taxonomy (NCBI): domain Eukaryota; kingdom Metazoa; phylum Arthropoda; class Insecta; order Hemiptera; family Fulgoridae; genus Lycorma; species Lycorma delicatula. The sequence continues at coordinate 31,427,894 of NC_134462.1, forward strand.
GTATCATGACTGTAACACTTTTTTTAAATTCTGATGGAACTTCCCCTTTTTCAATAAATATTACACACCAGTTTGTATAATCTATCAATCACTTCCTCACCTGCACTGCACAGTAATTCTACAGGTTCTACAATTCTTAAATTCAGATCTCAATATTTTTTCTCCCATTTCATCCTCTTCAACTTCCTCTTCTTCCTCTACAACACCATTTTTTAATTCATTTCCTCCGTATAACTCTTCAATATATTCCACCCACCTATCGACTTTACCTTTCGTATTATAAATCGGTGTACCATATTTGTTTAACACATTATTGGATTTTAATTTATGTACCCCAAAATTTTCCTTAACTTTCCTGTATGCTCCATCTATTTTACCAATGTTCATTTCTCTTTCCACTTCTGAACACTTTTCTTTAATCCACTCTTCTTTCGCTAGTTTGCACTTCCTGTTTACAGTATTTCTTAATTGTCGATAGTTCCTTTTACTTTCTTCATCACTAGTATTCTTACATTTTCTACGTTCATCCGTCAGCTGCAATATATCTTCTGATAAAAAAGGTTTGCTACCGGTTCTCTTTGTTCCACCTAAGTTTGCTTCTGCTGATTTAAGAAATATCTTTTTAACATTCTCTCATTCTTCTTCTACATTTTCTACCTTATCTTTTTTACTCAGACCTCTTGCAATGTTCTCCTCAAAAATCCTCTTTACCTCCTCTTCCTCAAACTTCTCTAAATTCCACCGATTCATCTGACATCTTTTCTTCAGGTTTTTAAACCCCAATCTACATTTCATTATCACTAAATTATGGTCACTATCAATGTCTGCTCCAGGGTAAGTTTTGCAGTCAACGAGTTGATTTCTAAATCTTTGCTTAACCATGATATAATCTATCTGATACCTTGCAGTGTCGCCTGGCTTTTTCCAAGTGTATATTCTTGTATTATGATTTTTAAATTGGGTGTTGGCAATTACTAAATTATAGTTCGTGCAAAACTCTATAAGTTGATCTCCTCTTTCATTCCTTTTGTCCAGCCCGTATTCACCTGCTATATTTCCTTCCTTGCCTTTTCCAATGCTTGCTTTCCAATCTCCAACTATTATTAAATTTTCATCTCCTTTTATGTGTTTAATTGCTTCATCAATTTCCTCGTATACACACTCTACCTCATCATCATCATGGGCGCTTGTAGGCATATAGATGTTAACAATCGTTATCGGTTTAGGTTTTCATTTTATCCTTATTACAATGATTCTATCGCTATGCATTTTGAAATACTCTACTATCTTACCTATCTTCTTGTTCATCATGAAACCTACTCCTGCCTGCCCATTATTTGAAGCTGAGTTAATTATTCTAAAATCACCTGACCAAAAGTCGCCTTCCTCTTCCCACCGAACCTCACTAATTCCTACTACATCCACATTTATCCTATCCATTTCCCTTTTAAAATTTTCTAGCCTACCAACCTTTTTTAAACTTCTAACATTCCGACTCATAGAATGTTATTTTTTAATTTTCTGGTGACTCCTTCCTTAGTAGTCCCCACTCGGAGATCTGAACGGGGCACTAGTTTACCTCCAGAATATTTTACCAAGGAAGGCTATATGAATATATTGCTATATGAAAATGCAGAGAGCTACATTCTCTAGGAAAAAAAGCAGCTGTAGTTTTCCATTGCTTTCAGCTGCGCAGTACTTAGAGGACTGAGTGATGTTGATAGAGGCTTCATAGGATCTACAAATTTGGTACAGTGCTATATGAGTTGTTTACAGTACTGAAATCTGTTTAGTCGATTTATACTTAGGGTGGGAATATTTAGCTTAAATGTTACAAAATTTCTGTAATATATTTCCTAAACGGATAACTAAAAATTAATGAAGCGGGAAAAATATTTGTCTGCATAAGTTGTAATTCTATTAAATTTTAATCTCGGTCCGGTAGACGGATACGGCCATACACCTAACTAAAGTAAAGTAAAATAAATTTATTCTTTGGGGGGTGAATATTAAATAAAATTTTTTTGTAATTTCTCATATTGATTAAGTTACAAAAGTTTCAACTTTTGTAACAAAATTTTTTGTTGAAAAACGTGCCTCAATAAAAATTTGAAATTTTCTTTCGGCCAAAAAATCTTGATCCTTTTTTCCAGTTTTTGCAAACGTTTAATACATTCCTCCCCTCGAGGGTAGTGCCTGTTGTCTACCAAGTTTAAGGAAAATCGGTCCACGGGTTCCAGAGTTAGAGCCAACATACATACGCACAAACGTCCGACTGACAAAAATAATTTTTTAGACTTGGGAGCATTGGAATAAAAGAATATTCGCAATTATTATTTGTTTTTTATTTTTTTGGTTTTCGGTGTTGCGGAAAAATATCATTTATGTATCCCCTACTGGTGGGGGAGTGTCGGACTTGCACGGGTTCGGCTAGCTATTATTAAGAGCCTATGTGTGCCCGCACCCTACCGACTAAAACTCCTACTTCACCGTTCCTCACCACCCGGGACCGGTTTTACAATTAAGTACAGTACAACCCCGGGGGTGCCAAAACAGGGAAGCCCAGGAGTCCCACAGCTTCACCACTGCCGCCCACCCGCGCAAGCACAGACAGATGACGGCTCCTGAGGGCTGCCCTGTGCAAAATAGAGTAGACATTATAATTGCTGCGGAGCTGTACTTGCTTCGGCAGTACATAGACTAACATTTTTTTTAACGTTACCATAAAACTTAGAAAAAGACTAATTTTTTTGACCGATCTGTTCGTAATTTCACGTTACAGCTGTAGCCGTTAGAGCAGCATATATCGCTGTAGCTGGAAAAAAAAAATAAACAAATTTAGAAATTGGGAAAAAGTTAAAATTTTTTTCCGAAACAAGTATTGTATTTTATTCCGAAGTTCCGTTATATCTACGAGACGGTATAACCAATTTTAAAAATTCAAAACGCTTATTTTTTACCTTGTTGAATGCTACCGTTTGCATAAAAAAGTTGTTCTCTGGCTCATTCGGTTATCCGTTATTTTTCTAAAATTTGCTTACATCTCCGGAACGGTATGACCAATTTTAAAAATTCAAACAGCGTGTTTGATAGCAGTATAGGGGCTAACGTTTATATTATGAAATGCAAACAAGAAATCCAAATGAATAAAGTGCCAGAAAAACAAATAGTAAAAATCTTTTAATACAGTAATTTTTGATAATACGCAATTAATGTGTGGCACGCAAAAATGAATCGTGTCTTGAAAAAATTTTCAAGACTACACAAAAAAACGCACATTTGGTTGTACCACATGGGTTGTGTGGAAAACAGTTACATTTATTTTGTAAAATTTTAGTGAATTAAAATAAAAGTTAAAGTTATGTATTTTTACACGATTACGATAAATAAATAAATTTTCAAAAACTAAATCTCCTTTTACGCACCAAACAGCAGAGCAAAGCGAAAATTTTTAACCGCCCATTGGCTAATGAATTTGGTTCACTTTGTTGTTTAAAATTATAGTTTTGAATATGGGAACGTACTGTAGCAACAGAAATCATTAGTTTCTGTATTTTTTATAAAAAAATAAATAAAAAAATTGTTATAGATATATTAGTTTATATTAAAGTCTATGTATGATTCAGTTGATGGATTTTACTGGTTTTCTTAAATTTAATAGATTTAATTGAAATATTTTATTAACCATCTAAATATCATGGCAGCACCCACATATCATGAGTTTACTGGGGTTAGGTACTACATCACTGAAATAATACCTAACCATCATCATTTCCATTCAAAAATATTTCACACAGTAAAGAAATATTAAATAGGTACAAGGCTTACCTATGGATTTATAAATTGTCATAATCCTGAAAAATTTGTGTGAAACATTTTTGCATAAAAATACTTATAACACTTCATATAAAAACTAAATCAGTTAATAAATAAAACTCCTGAACTTAACAATAACTAAAAGAAAAAAATGTAAATAAAAAAATGTTAGTTTTATTAAAAAAAAAAAAAAAATTGAGAATTAAATTCAGATTAAAAAATTTCAGATTTATAGATCTCACTACCACAGAAGTTATACATAATTTATCAAATTACTCTATACAATAAAAATTTGTGTTCTTCATTTTATCATTATTTTGTTACCATCCTGATTACTAAAGATGACTTCAAACATAAACTCAATATGATGAAATAAATTTCTCATTCATTGGGTACAGCTGAATGCTCATAGACAAGCTTATAAATACAAAAACAAAACTACAAAAGCTTCGTCAAATAGTAAGCAAAAATGTTTTCACTTCATAATACAAATTCTCAAAATATTCCCTCATTCCTTACAAAACTAAACTAGCAATAGCACACAATAAACTTGCACTAAATATGATCAAGCTCTGCTATGTAAATACTCAGCATATACAAACTTAACCTCACAGAAATTCATAAGATCACATGTAATGATAACCCAAATTTTTACATTGGAAAAATAGAAATATCGTTCCTCACATATTTCAAAGGATACATAAATACTTATAACATCACTCTGTGTAACAAGATCTATCAATATAATATAAGATCTACATCAATCTAATTATAAGAATTAACTTATATATACAGTAGACATGAATGTAAACATTTATTACACAAAACATAAAGAACAAAACTAAGTTATATACTATTAAATCGGTGTGAAATTTTAGTCACTTTCTTGTATACCCTGACAATGTTATTAATGTCCAGCCTCTTCTACCTATGCTATTTCTCTCTCATTAAAACTACTAGAAACGTAGATATGAAAAAAATTGCACACCCAGTAAAAGAAGCATAGACTATTGTCATGGGATTTGGATAGCATTGTTATTAATCTTTTATATAAACAGAATTAATATTAAAATTATTTTTAATAATTACTGTATTTAAGTTAAATGTGCATTTAGTATAAAAAAAAAGTTGCACTATATTAGTTTACTTTTAAAGACCTTGTAATGGCCAAATATCGTAGCTAAAATTAGTGGGGTGCTGCTCCAGAATATTTTTTTCTGGGTCTTTCAAGGCCATGGTTAAAGTTTTCTGTAAAATAAAAGAACCGAAATAAAAATGAATCAAATAGAATAGCTGAAAGCAGGATAATAATCTAATTCTACATTTTATCACATTCAAAAATATAGTACATGGTTTTTAAGCATATTGTGCTTAAAAACTGTGTACCAAAAACAATATTATCATAAATGTATATTAAATATTATTAATAAATTATTATTAAAAAATGTTATCAGTATTAACATTTTATTATTTATTCAGTTGAACCGAATAAATAATAAAATGTCAATCAGATATTTTTTAGTATTAATAGATAATAACTTAATAAAATGTCCGCTTAAAAACATTATAGTCCAATGGGGCTTAATTTAAATTTCTATGTACTCAGAAACAAATACATAATTCCTTTTCCTAATTACCTTATCTTTTGCCTTTACCTTATCGTGTTTTTGGACAGATTTGGCAATTAATGAGCCCTTGCATTTTGCCATCTTCTGATCACTACTGAAAAAACAACTAAACCACTTTCATACTCCTTCCACTGACAAACTAAAAAAGGGAATGAACAAGGGATGTTCCATATGCATGTGGAGTAAAAAAAAACTACCTTCCACAAGCATGCCAGGGTCGGCACTAGGGGAGCAACAGTGCTCTCTCTCTCCCTTGCAGTTTCACATGCAGCTTTCTATGTATGCATGCATACAATAGCCAAATACCATGCTGCTGTAACTGTGAAGTGCACAGTTACATACAAAGATTTTGTATCTTTTTAAAAAACTGGTGGATGACTACTGACATTAAGTTTAAGGATTATATATTTTACAAGTGTAAAGAAAAAATTAAAGCAAAAAGGACTCATTATATGTTATGAATAATATCAAGTGAAAATTGGGGGTGATGCAGTTCTACAGTGCCTATATGTAAGCCACCACTATTTTTACTACTACCCTTGTTGAATATCTTCCTTATTTTTAGAAATCATTGATAATTTTTAATCAAAATAATCTGCAAATTAATGGATTTAGGTTGGGAAAAGTTATATTGAAAATAACAAATGACAAATAAGAATAAAAGACAATCAATTTTTATGTGTAAAAATTATTACAGGTAATAAAAATGTAGAAAAGACTAAAATCATTTACCAATCATAACTAAGTTAAGGAATTTCACTATTTTTGGCAGAGAACTATCATCCTGATGCTAAGCTATTCAAAACAAAATTAATACTTTACTTCTGAGAATAACAACTTTTTATGATTAAGTAAGAAAAAAAGCTAACAAATCTATGGAAGTTACCTTTGGCTCTGTTGATTTTATAGTGTTAGTAAATTTACAGACTACTGAACTGAAGCAGGCTTGTACATCCCCTGTTACACATTGTTTCACAATAGAAAGGAGTACACGAATTCATGGCTTTTCGCAATCTGCCCCACTTTTCATGTAAAACATCTTAGATGAAAGAGCCAAAATCTGAGTTGCTTCTCTGAAAAAAATGATGTTCAGAATACAGCTAGTTCCTATGGTAGATAGTGTGAAATTTTCACTTGTAGGGCTGAATATTACTTACATTTTGGTTTGCTTAACATGCTGATATAAAAAATATATTTGGCTTTAGAAGAAGTGGACAAGAGAAGAATTATAATTTTAAAGGAAAGTTCAAAAATTTATATTAGTCAACAAGATATGAAGTAGAATGTTCTGATGTGAATGTGAAAAAAAAAGGTTTTTTATAAAATCTTTTTAAAAGAACTAGGTTGGTAGGACAAGTAATGTGGCATCAAAGATTAATTAACATTTTATAAATCAAAATAATTTTTTAAATTCTTTATTATACTCTAAACTCTGGCAACCATATTTACTTTGAAATGTCTGTATTTTTATTAAATTCAAAATATTATTAACGTTTTCATTAGTAACATTTTCATCTTAATTTCTAATTCTACACGGGTTAATAATTCATTACTTATACAGGTAAATATATGATTGATATCAAAATTGTAAAAATAAAGATGTTAATATATCTGCTCAACAATCAATTTATTGTAGAAAAATTGGAATAGATTTCTAAAAAAACTATTTACGTTAACAGGTGTTCAAAAAGTGATGCAAATTTATAGAAGAATGTTTCCTTCTTTTATTGCAGGTTTAATTGAGAAAAATTGAAGAAAAATGGGTTACATAATGCGCAGAGTATATTCATTATCTCCCAGTACATTAGACGTGCCAGTTATGCCCAGGCCCAAAATGTCTTCACAGATAATTATGGTGTAGATGCACCAAACAAGTCTTCTATCAAGTGGCAGTACAAGTTCCGAGAGAAGAGGGAATCTGGCAGATGCTGCCAAAAGTGGTTGACTGAAAATGCTAACACCAGAACAGTTGATCGATATGCAAGCTGCATATTCTGTTAGTCCCTAGAAGTCTGTGTGATGCCTATCTAGCCAGTCTAGTCTTTCTGTTGGTAGTGCCCGTATGGCATTGCACAAGTGTTTAAAGATGCATCTGTGGAGAATTCATGTTGTTCATAAGTTGTTACCTGCAGACACCAGAAAATGTGTAGCTTTCTGTCAGCGGTTCATGACATCTGTAATGCCAGATGAGAAAAACTCTATGAATGGTTTTGGTGTGACAAGGCATGGTTCCACCTTTATGGATACGTGAATGCACAGAATTCATGCATTTGGTGTTCAGAAAATCCACATCAGCTGCATGGCAAAAGTGGGTGTTTGGTGTGCAATGTCATGTAGGCGAATCTTCATAACATTCTTTCATGGCACAGTGAGCAGTGAGAGCTACATGCAAGTGGTGCAACGATTTGTAAATGCTACTATACCTGTAAACCGGTTAGAGTACACATGGTTTCAGCAGGACATTGTATGGCTCATACAACCAACAACACTATGACTTTCTTGGATCAGTGTTTGCATGGACAAGATTTTTCGAAGGGTTACGGCTCCTTCAGTCTCCTGATTTATCTCCTACTGATCTTTTTTTGTGGGGGATACCTTAAGGATGCTGTTTATAAAACTCATCCTCACACTATTCCTCGAATTGCAGAGCGAAATTGAACAATGTGTCACTGCATTTCCTCAACAAACATTACAACATGTGTTTAAGAGCAAACAATGCCGTATTGAATTATGTGAATCGCATAATAGAGGTCACATTCAACAACTATTGTAACTTACTCATTTTCCTATCAGGTTTTGTCACTTTTGAATACTATATAGATAAGTACTGCATAGGTACAGTGGACAGTACTGTATAGATAAGAGATAGGTGTTCAGCCTTTAAATTAATAGTAAAACTACACAATCAAAAAAATTCATATGAATAGCAAAAATAGCAACTTCATTGCAAATATAAGTTCAGTTAAACTGAATCTAAAGAAACAAGTATTTAGAAGAATAAAATGAAATTTGACTAGCATAATATGAATAATGTGAAAAATGAGTATTTTTTTAAGATATTTATTTTCACCATTACAGAAATTGGTAAATGAATTTGTTCCCTTATATCAAATACTTTCACAGCGGAATGGCTATACAAGTCTGTATAGTCCTGGTGAAGTGAGGTCTTATTTTAACTCAACTATTTCACATTTGATTTGTTTGTGTGTGTGACATAGTCTCAGCCAAATGCATTTAATATTCTTGTAAACTTTTGGTGAAAGGTTCCTTTGGAGTTATTTGGATCAATGTATGTAATGATTTTTTATACAATTTTCCATTTGAAGGTGGTGAATGCTATTATTCTAAGACAGGAAGTGTTGGTGAGGTATAGTGGAGGGAAAGTTTCCATTGCCAAACCATCAACATGTGGCCTCCCATCCATTTCTGATCTGACCTACCCTTTACTCCTAACTATCTGCTTCTTATTACACTTCCATTCCCATTTTTAATAAATTACTGAATCATTTACAACATTTCTCCATTAATTTCTTTATACCAATAGTTCTAGTCATTGAACCAGTTACTTTTTCCCATTAATTTATTTAAATACCATTAAAATATTTTCTTTTACAGAAACATTATTATTCTGTTATGAATTTTTAAATAATATCAATTAAAAAATTTCAAAGAAAACTCTGAATTTTACGTCGTAAATATATGCTCAAACAATTTTCATTAACACCTGTGTTATGAATTATTTAATAACTATTTTTTTACATTTAAAAGATAAAATATTCTTTATAAAATTATTAAAATAAATTAAAATAATATAAAAAATAAATTACTTCATGTACTTATATTTCAAATAATTAATATGGAATTATTCTTTTCAATGTTTTCATCATCATCTGGTGTTGTGCTTAGTGGCAGGTCCCTTACACCACCATTATCTGCATCCATTTCTGTCCCAAGTTTTCTCTTCCATCCTCTTCTAGTTTCCAATCTGCACCTCATCTATTAACTTCATCTTTCTTCTTCCTAGCTTCATTTATCTTGCTATTGACCCTTCCAATGCAGTTGTCAAGACTCCACTTCCTCTAACTACATGTCCTAACTAGTTTCCTTTTTTTGTTTACTTTCAGCAAAAGTGTTTTTATGTGAAAAATGCTGTAAACACGTCAATGTTTTATTTATTATTAACTGTGTATTTTGTAAATACTACTCTGGTTTTGCGGAAAAACATTGATTTACCTTGATTATTCAGAAAAGTGGTGGGAGAATCTGAGGAGTAGTAATCTACCCAATCCTGACATGGTCTATATAATGTATTAAATAGATAAAATACTTTTATCTTTTTTAGGATAAAATATAAATGTAGCTTTTTAAATAACTGTACTCATCGATGAATATAATTTAAAAGAGAAAATTAATAATTTTTTAAACTATTTTATGGGTTTGTGTGTATTTTTCTATACACATATAAACATAAACTGCACTGGGAGTAAGAAAAAGAGAAAGTTTATAGGAATAAACAAGTAATGGAGAATGAACTTTGACCTTAACAATACATATTAAATTTGATGATGGCTGACATCTATTGATTAGCACTTATCAACAATTCACTTACTGCAATGAGTTTTTAATTAATATTATTTGACAAGAATAATTTTGGCTTTATAATTCTGTCATAAATAAAATAATATTTTATTCAAAATTTATTCATTGTACTTGTATTATATTTGATATAATTTGAAAATTACTTATAATTATGTCATGCAGTAGAAGGATTATTTTGCAAGAGATGAGTGATGTAAAAAGCCCCATTTGTCAACTCGCATTTTACTCACAGGCTATGAGCTCTCTTCTATATACACACTCTCTGTCTCTCTTACTTTTATTCTTTATCTGTCTCGGTCTCTGGTTTCTGTTTCTTTATATATATATATATATATATATATATATATATGTATTATATATAAAACCTTTCTCTCTCGTCATCCTATCTAAACATTTTCCTCAGTTTGACATCATGATAAATGAGTCTGATAAAGCAATCGTTGATGTAAGGAAGTAGGGCAAAATATTGTTTGTCTTGTAATAAACGGTAGTAGTTTATTCTGTTCACATAAAATCTGAAAGAAAATTTAATTATGGCAATTTTTTCAAATTCTGTTTTACATAATGGTAGCACAGTTATTAATATTAAAATAAATTTTTAAAAAACAAAACTGAATGTGATGATTGGTTAAATATACATAATTAATATATACTGCCCAGTTATTTTTAATAAAAATTACAAATTAATTTACAATAAAGTACTTAAAAAAATATGATTCATTAAATTAGTTTCTTCAGTTTTTTGTTTTATGATTAATTTACACTTATGTTTAAGGCTTGTGTGTTGGAGTATGATACAGATATTACTTTAGTGCAAAGAAAAAATGCCATTTAAATATCCCAAATTGAGATTCAAATTTGGTAAACATTGGGTAAAGCAACTGAGATTTATTAAACTGTTACTAATAGTAATTCTATTTCAACTCTTTTAATTTATCTTTAGTAATAATTTTATCTGATGGATACTGAGAAATTGTAACTAATAAAATTTTTTTTTGTACGACTAAAAAAAAATTCTCAGTTTCACTTGATAAATTTTTGTATACCTTTAACCCAGTGCAACTTAAACAAGATTTGTTTGAAAATCATTAAGAGTATTTTAACTTTATAACTACCCATTCAGACAGGAACCTCTGTCCCTGGATCCCCCATTACACTTTGATCTTAGCCAAGAGTTCGAGAAGCGATCCTGGATCCCCCACTGTGTTCATTATCCTCATGATTGTGAGAATAATACGATAAATAACATGAAATGAGAACAGTGCAATGGTTCTGCCTATATACTCAGCCTTCTCTAATACAAAATATTGTCCATGGGTACAATGATGTGAGCAGATAATCAAGTAATTGGAGGCAGGTGCAGCCAGTGCGGAATGGCACTTCACACACACACGCACACACACACACACACACACACACACACACACACACACACACACACACACACACACACACACACACACACACACACACACACACACACACACACACACACACACACACACACACACACACACACACACACACACACACACACACACACACACACACACACACACACACACACACACACACACACACACACACACACACACACACACACACACACACACACACACACACACACACACACACACACACACACACACACAATGATAGTGGCTATGTTGGTTGAGCCATTATGCTTTACACCACTGCATATTTAAAGCTACTTTTCTTGATAAACTAAACACATATTGAAAAAGACAAAGGGAATATTTTTGTAGAAAATGTAATTTCAGATATTGCTAGTAGTCTCTGAATTCAATTTGACCAACAGTTTGGCCATGGTAAACTCTAATATCAGCTAGGAAGATAATTCGATTGTTAATGCAAGCTATTAGAATAACAATCATCTTGAAACATTTCATAATGGTAATAGCCTTGTGTTCTTTCCAGGTATAAAAACTAAGCTCATGTAAAAGTTCAGCTTAAAAGATTTTTGCTTGAAAGAATAATAGAGACTCATAGACACTGCTTTTATATATATATGTAAAACAGGTGATGTGAAAAACTTTAAATTTTATTTGATGTGAATAAAAGTAGTTTTAATAATTCTTTTTTTCTATTCATATTCTCAATTTATTTCTTGCTTCTACATGTTTTTAAGGCCCACATCTATATATATATATATATATATATTTTTTTTTTTTTTTTTATTATAAATCCTTTCATTTTTCTTTTATTATACTTTCAATATTTTTTTGTCTGGATTATTCTTCCCTTCTAAATTTAGAATTTTTCTTCTAACTTTCATATCTTGTTCTTCAAAACTCTTAGTCTACTACCCATATCTACCAATTCTGGTAAATGTAATTTGTGTAAGTATGATTTTTGTTAAATGCTGTAAATGAAACAACTGCAGACAACCTGACATGATTCACAAGTCACCCCCAAAAAAAGATATAGAGATGCTGAAGAATAAAAATCCTCCTATACCAGGTTTACTAAGAAAAATGAGAAGTGATTTCTATTGCCTTCTTAACTCAGCAAATTATTCAGATTTATAATTAGCAAATTCAGCCAACCAAAATGCAGGGGAAAACTCAACCCTAAACATTATAAATTCATTCTGTTCATCACAGCGACTGGCTATATCATCATTTCTGACATCAAAGCGACATCATTTCTTTCAGTGAAAGTAATTGTAAAAAAGATATGTTCATGTAAGTAAGTATGGCTAAAAGAGATGTGTGTTGCACTTCACATCATAATATTGCATTTTTATTAGTATTTGAATTTATATACTTTTGTACCTGAAGTCTTACAAGATATTTTTTAAATACTTTAGTATTTAAGAAAGTCTTATGTAATTAATCATACTTACTAAACCATATTTTATTAATTTCTTATACAACTTATAGGTTACTACTAACATAGTATCAGAAATAAAAAAAAAAGGTTTATTTTATACATAACTTATTTGAATATTCTGATGTTATATTTTTTACTGAAACTTTGTAAAATAAGGGTAATATTACTTGTTAGTTACTTGATGCAGTAGTGCATATAGATCCAAAGTTTGTTTAACCTATTCATTGTCATTTTCAAATGCTTTTCAAAGCCTTACCAGCCACATACAGATATCATTTACCAAGAATTATGAGGTAATAATTAATTCCTTTTCTACTTCAAGCACAAATTACTACAAATCAATATAATAGACAGATAAGAGGTATGCAGTACATAGTTAATATACTCGAACATCCACTATATTTTGAAGAACATATATTAAATCAGGCCTGAAGGCCTGACTCATGCCTGAAGGGATGGTAATAACAACTCACAGAAAGGACATTCCTGAAGTTCTACTAATTGGTTTACTGAAGTTAGCCACAACCATTTTGGATAATTGCAATTATTTCACATTAATTAGGAGTAATCTTTACATAAATAAGTATATGATCTTCCTCTTCTATATTTACAAAAATGATGAAGTCATATTAAACATGGGAAGTGATTGATCACAACTACTATTACTGGATTGTTTTTCTTTCTTAAATATCAATTGATAAAAGACAAATAATACAATAAGAAATACATGCAATAACACAAATAATATAGAAATTTCTCTACTAAGATGAGGCAAAGTATATGATGCATGTTTACAGCAGAAAGGAGTGAATTAATTTATTGTTTTTTATGGCTTCTTTTCAGACTTTTATAGGACTGCATTCATGTGAGGGCATTCATTCCACTTGAGGGCAAGAAGCATCACTTCAGAGTCAGTTTTTGTTCTTGAAAACCAGTACTGAAGTTCATCAATACCCTGTGAACAGAATGAGTTGTCATCAGACTAGAGTGGATATACAATGATTTCCCCATTGATTAATCAGGATCAAGTTGTTGGTTGATATGTGGTTTCAAGAGTGTATTTAATTTATATTCCCCTCCAGTGGAGATCTCACAGAACAATTTAGTTGCTTCAACTCTAAAAAGATACTTTGAGATTAAGATTTGATACTTTCAGCGTCAAAACAGACATATGAAACTTTAGCTTTCTGAAAACATTAACTACTAGACAGTTATTTATGTTTTGCTTTTGAGTCACAGCAATTTGAATGGCTTCATGTTGTTCTCCACTCCTTCCGTTCTATGTAAATATTTTAATCTCAACATAATTACTATATACTAAATCCTCAGTTATGTAATTTATAAATTCTTACATTTGTCTTCTTATACATGTTTTACCTACTCCATTTTAAAGTAACTGAAGCTTAAAATGTGGATATCTTAAAATGTGGCCCATGTACTTAGTTTGTCTTTTTGAACAAATTCTATCTTCTTTTATTCATCTTAATGACTTCTTTATTTTGCACTTAATCCAATTTTCAACATGCTACTGTAAAACAGTCTGCTTTTGAAATCTGGCTTACTTTGTCAACCCTTTATAATTTTACTCTTTAAAGGGAAAAATCCTGTAATGCCTGGTATATTATGTTCTCTATTTTTATATTTAATTCATTATATTTCTTTTTGTTACACTCCATTACTTTTGTTTTATTCTAATCTATCTTCAAACTGAATTTCTTCTCAAGCAATAAATCTATGTCATTCAGAATTTTCTATAACTCATTTTTGGCATTTACCAAAATAATATTGACATTTTTTTTCTTTTCTCCTCGAAGAGTTACTTCACTCACAAATTTATCTTTCAGTTCCTGTATTGCTTTTTCTATGTGTATATTAAAAAGCAATGGGGACTGGCTTACTCTTTTATGAATCATGATCTGCCAATCTTCATATTCTACTCCTATCAGTGCTAACTGATTTTTAAACAAATGGTAAATAAATCTTATCATCTTTTATTTCAATCAAAATTTTCTTAAAATTTTAAACATTTTGTTCTATACTTTATTATCAAATACTTCTTCCAGATCTACAAATCTCATATAAGAAGAATAAGTGGTTTATTCTTTTTAAACCTACCTTCTAAGATTAGTTGGAGGGCCAGAATGGCTTCCTTTGAATTTATGATCTTCCTGAAATTGACCTGGTCTTCTTTTAGTAGACCTTCAACCACATGTACCATTTACACATAAATTATCCTAGTACTTTTAATTCATGAGGATTTAGGTTAGTAATTGTCACATTTACTTGCTCCTGTTTAGTTTAGTACATTAACAACTATAATTCGTTTTTAAAAAAATCTTGAATACTTCTCTAGACTTATAAATTCTACATACTGAGTTATGCAGTTGAACATTTAAAGTACATTATTTTACTCATAGCATGAAAGTTACTCATGGCATGGATAAAGTATGATTTTTTCCCCTTGAAGCATTACATTAAATCTGTTTTGATTGCATAAATAAAATGTGGTAAAAATTATAGGCATAGTAAAAAAATATTTATATGTATAAAATTTGATATTTTAGTCTGTAGGAAAAAATTTTTGAGCATTTAAACAGTCTTCTTTTACAATCTTATCAGATATAATTTCTTTTGTTTTTTTACATTTTTTCCTGTCGTTAACATATTCAAAATTTTGCAGCTACAAAGCTTCTCTAGTGACTAGAGATATTGTATGAAATGAAAAGGAGAGCCATTGTCTTTTCAAAAATAAAAAGGAATGCTTTTATTTGTACATTACATTAATAAATAAATACATTACTAATACATTAATAAATAACATATCAAATTGCATTCTAACAACAAAATATAATAATTTTTTCATTTATCGTTTTTTATTTTTTTATTTACAATGAACACTTTCTGAAATTTCTTCAAAATAGATTTTTATAAAGAGTTAATTGAAAAGGAATTAATTATAAAGAATTAATTGAAAAAGTAATTCAATCATTTGTGGATTGCATATGTAATGCAGCCTTGCGTCGTAAATTTAAATTTCCCAGAAATATTCTTAAAAATTTGGACAATGAAGCTTTAGACCAGATGTTTCTATTTTTGCAACGTATTGCTCCTATGTTTTAAATCTGATATTGTTGTGTATAGTTTTTTTATTGGAAATGTTCTGAATGTATCTGTTTTTGCTTTACTTTTTACGTTTTTGTGTTGGTTTTTTATTCTGTTATCTGAAAAGGGGCCTTTACACCCTCTCGAATTTTGTTAAATTCTATGTTTATGTAAATTTTATATTGTTTTTTGTTTTTATTTTTATGTTTCTTTTAAATAATTTTATCATATTTTTAAAATTCTGACTGTGATATTACTTGTAAGGTCTTAGTGATGTTAGTTTTACGTTTTATTTCATTTTTAATATTTTAGTTTTTATGTTAGTTCTTAGTCTTTCTGTTATCTGAGAAGGGGCCCTTTACATTCCTCTTGGACTTTGTAAAATTTTATATATTGTTAATTTTATATATTTACACTTATTTTAATTCTATGTTTACTTCTGTGTTATTAATTTTAAAAGTATTTTTAAAAAAATTCCGAGCGATGATAATGTGAAAGCATTTTTCACGCTCAAAAAAATAAATAAATAAATAAATAAATTAAATCATTTATTGAGATATGTGTTTACTATTTCAGTCATAATTATAATTAGGGAAAATAGTTAATTTTATTAAAATAAATGGACTCTTTCTTCCTTACTTTAACAAAACAAAATTGTAGTAACAAAAATTAAAGCTTTTATAATTTAAAACACTTGTCAAAAAAATAAAAAAAACTCTGAAATCTAGATCAGGAACTTCACAAAAAAACCCATGGTGAAAGTTGGTAGGAACAAAACTAACCTTATATATCATTTAGTGCCATTGTCTGATTAATTTTTTTTTAAATTCTGAGTAGCTTAAATTCTTGCGTAATTAAAAAAAATGTATTTGCTTCCTTGGTTATGTTACTTTCAATAAAAAATTTTGAAAAAAAATAATTCCTATATTATTTTAAATGATTCAAATGTGTAAAATCTTATTTCAAAAATCATAATTTTTTATTATTCTGTAAGAGATAGATGTAGCTCACAACTAATTAATTACATGTAATATCAACCTCTTATAATGAAATTAATGTAATAATTATGCATAACATTATGCATAATATTATTAAAGTATTATTTACGTTAACAGTATAATAATTATGTGCTTACTTTTTGGAAAAATACAATTTTCTTTACATCATAAAAACTTATCTTTGAAATAACAGATATGTACATAAATTCCATGGACATAGTAAATATAAAAATAAGCTGATAACACAGTTATAGAACTTTCCTGTCACGTGGCTTTTTTCGATGCATTCATTGGACACGTGTGCACGCACACACACACACACACATGTGTTAACACACACACAACGATCCACCCACACACTCACAAACACATCCAACTTAATTTAAAATATTTATAATTTGATTTAAATGTAATATTTTTTGTTTATTTAATTTAATGATTCTAACTAAAGCATGTGCCCATACCGTATTTCATATTCGCAGGTGTACTAGTGGCCAGTTTAAGTACTTTTTCACACTTTAAATATCATTCATTTATTTAATTCTACCGGTCACATGCGACATCACAACATAGCAGACAACTACAGCAGCTGTATGTCAGTGCTACACTAGTGATGCTTGTGGTGAGAGGGGGTACTAAAGACAGTATATCCACTTAGCCACTAGTTTATAGAGCATTTTTGGCATTGGGGGTGTGATTTTGCAAAATTATTTTTGAAAATATTATATTTTTTAATTGTTAAAAATGTGGCTAAGAAAAATTAGACCTTAATTAAGCAAAATCTTGAGATACTGAGGGTGAACTTGCTCTACAGTCTCACTCCTTGACCCTTTAAGTTGAAAATTTAATGGCATTAAAGCTCCATACATAGAAGTAATCTGACCAAGTTTGGTCAAAATCATTGGAGTAGTTCTGAATATATAATGTGATGTATGGTGTGACACTGAATACACACATGCATGTACAAACATCCATAAAATTTCCATCCGGTTTTCTGGGTTCCTTAGGTGTCAAAACGTAAAGATCCGGTGAAAACCACATATGCCCAAATTGGACTGATTACAATACTTTCCCATATAAAACTATAGCTTTGCTATAGTGCTAGATGAGAAAGTAAAAGTTTGCTAAGTTCAGTGCTTTTAAAATCAAACCATCTTCAAAAATAACATTTTTTGTAGTCTTATTTTATCAAAATAATTTTTCAACAAGGTAATTAAGAAAAGACTGTTTTAAATATAAATACATTGATACTCATGTGTTACTATATAATATTATAACATTAAACATTAACTAAAAATTACATTGCTAAATTTCCGTTTCATTGACTAAAACATAAATCTACATACGAGTGTCCTGATTTTATTTTTATGTAATAAAAAAATTAGAAGTTTGTGATTATAACATGGTGTGTAATATTTTTAGAGATTTAAAAACTCCAAGTATTTATATGATATGATGAATCACTGTATAAGAAAAAAATATTGTAAATTAGAATAAATTTTTAACTCTGAGGCAACAATACTTGAGTAGTTATTATATTAATAGACGTTGAAGATGATGAAGGGATTGAGGGAAGAGGAAAAGATATGCTAAAAAAAACTGTATTGATTGGTTGAGTGTCAAGAACATGCTTTGTTAACAAAATTAATTTTACTACTACAGATTCATCAGCGAGTGGTTAAAAAAATAAATAAATCTGTTAATACAGGGAATACTAAATTGTTTAAAAAAAAACAAAGTGCCTCTCTTCGATTAAACGATATAATATTACTTTAGTAACAAATAAGTATGTAGTCCCATTTTACATTTCCTTTAACGTTTCAGTTCTAAATTTAATGTTATAATAATTAGAGTTACTTTATACTTTCTGAAAAAACAGTAGAAATATTACTTTTAATAAAATGATTTCATTTCCAGGCTTCCACCAAACACCATTTTTCTAGGTTTTCTTCTTTTTGTTATTTAGATCTTTTTTATTTATATTATAAGATATAAACAATTAAATGCAATCAAAATTTTGATCATTTAGAACGTGAAATAAGTTTAATTAAATGGTAAATTTAATTAAACTCATCTTGAGAGTGTTAGATGGGATTATAACTGCCATTAAATGCTACTATTTCTCATCTTGTGAAATCTAAGTAAATTGTCAAAGCATACTAAAAGGTAAGCAGTCCATAATTTACTAGGAATGATATTTATTTTTATTTCCAAATCTATTTTACTTATTTTGTTCTAGTTTGAATTTTTCTATATTTTTCAAATTTAAATTTAAAAATGTTATGTTTAAAGAAGGTACTGAAGATCATCTGGTGGCAGAGTGTAGCATTTATGGGGTAAGGTGGTAGGTGTATTGAATAGTTTCCAAAAGGAATAATTCTAATGAGATCAGTAAACGGTGAGAGAGATAGGTTTCAGGATATGGAACTGGAATTTCTCCAGTTGCCTGCTGGAGTTGGAGTAGGAGTGACTGACTGCCTAAGTGTAATCTTGCTTTAAAAGAATTTTGCATTTGCAAACTGTCATGAGTTTTCCCTGTTCTAATGATTAATAGCAGTATTGTATGAGCTGTTAAGACAGTAGAGCCTGCTAGCTGAAGTGACGGACAGCCTACCAAAGTTGTTTGATGTAATGACTGACTTTTGTTGTCCTGCTATGTTCACAAGCAGTACAATGTTAGTCTGGGTATTTAGGATGTGTGACTGGTTCAGTGGTCAATTCCAAAGAAAGAACAACTGAGGTTATGATCGGTGTCTTTAGTACTAATCAAGGACCCATTGAGTGTAATAGTGTTAGATAACTGACTCACAACACCTCAAGGATGTGAGAAAGTCTTGTATCCTTAGTTTCCTTTTATGTATTGTAGTAAGTGGATTGTCGCCCTTTGCTTTTGGATAATTCAAGAGAAATTTTTTTTTTTGTGAAGAATTACAGTTATTCATTGGAAATTAAAGGAATAACTACATTTTGATCCTCACTTTTGATTTTATTTTTACAAAAATTGTATACATGTGAATCCATACGGCAGATGTGCTTTAGGGGCTCACCCTTTTCATGAAGTTTAATTCTTTCACTAAAGTGGATTGAAAACATTATATTAGCCCTAACTTCTTTAAGTTGTAATTTGAATGCATTTTGGGAGATATAGAATAATTAACTATTCTGAAAAAAACATGGAAATGTATGGTTTAAGGGAAATATTCCCCTTCATCCAAACTTTTGAGGTCAGATGACGGGTTTTGCAGGTGTGGTGAAAGTAGTATAGAGACATTTTGCTCTATTCTTTTTATAAAAACCTTATGTTAGATAGCTCTAAGAATACCTACATGTGAAAGGGTTATTAATGGATGGTTTTTGTGCTCGGTCCTTAAACAATGAATGTTTTAATAATCTAATTAAACCTCCACACACAGGTTATTAATGGAAAATTTCAACTACCAGTGGCCATCTTTATAAGCCATCAGTTTCAGTGCACCAACATATGATGTGCTTATTTATAATGAGTGATTATAAGCAAAGTTTAATAATATTACTTGTCACTGAAGCTATATTTTATCAAGTGATTATTGATAACATGTCTGAAAAATATATGAACCATTGAAAAAATAGCTAATGTTTTGTTAATAATACTGCTATCTCTAGTTGCTTATAATGTTCATATTTTTTTATGTTCTTCGCTTTACTGCTTTTAAAAGTATAATTTCTAACTATAAACTCATTGTAAAAACAACCAAATAATCAATCACAGAAAATTCAAACTTAAAACTCCCTTTTTTTATGATTAATTCATCATAAAAACCTGTCAAAATTTATGAGAATATGGAATGGAAATTTGTAGTGTATGTCATATATCTGACTGGAAATCACCCCATGGACCTTTTGGATTAAAGGCTGAGTCACTACCACACACACCATGGAGATCGGCAAGATCTTTAAGATTTTTTTCACAACGAATACTCATATGTAGACAATTGGATGCTTGCCTACTGAAGTGAAATATGGAGAAATGAAATGAATGATCACTTTAAGAGAGACACTAAGTAGTGATTATCTTCCTATCTTGTCCCTTCTTGATAAATGATGGGCAAGTGAAGCAAAAGTCAATAGTGTTGTATGTTTGTCAACACTGAAAGATTTTTAAAAATTCTATTTTAGCCTTTATTGAACGTTAGAGTTAGAGAAAACTTTAGTAAATTTGTTAAGCTTAACCTATACATGAACATTCTTACAAATTTTTTTTAATTTATTCCCTACCTCTAAAAACATATACATTTTTCTGTTTACGACTTAACTCTTTTAATCTTTTTTAATAAAAAAAAACGTTTCTTCTCTTTGCCACTTTAAGTTGAATTAAAATTTAAGTTCTTTTGCCTCCTGCAAAATACCTTGGACCCAAAATTTTAAATAGCTTTTTTTTATTACCACCATAGAAATTATACTTTATTTTTTCAATATTTTTAAACAATTCTTTTTTTAAATTTATTAACTTTTTTGTTAAGGATCACTTCTTTAGAAAAAATAGTTTTTAAATTGTCCCAATAGAGTAAGGTAGCCCTCAAAATTAAAAAAAAAAAATATTTTAAATTTGAAAATTTTGATAATTAAATCTTATTTTGGTAATCATTATAATTAATAAAAAATCTGATGTGAAGACCACATAACTTCCTTGTACGCCTATTAAATTACATTTACATATTTTTTTAAAATGAAAAGTACATAAAATTTATTTCATTAAAAACTTCTGATATTTTTTTTTGTTATTGAATATTATTCTTCATAAAGATTTTTTTACAATGAGAGGTTAATAATTATTAATAAATCAATATATTTAAATTAAAAAAAAAAGGAAATGATATCGGATTCGAACCGATGTGCCTTCTGATGTCCCCCTTGTAAGATCCAAATATTTCATCAATTAAAATTTTTTTTGGCTTTAATTCTTGAACCAATGAAAATAAGTACCACGATATATCGTTGAAAAATTCTCAATGAAGGCTTATTACTGCAGTAAAGAAAAAGCCCAAAATCCACATTCATTTGGATTTTAGGCTTTTTGGACACTTTTGGTTCAGTCGATTGCAATCAAAATGGAAGGTGCACAACTAGATGTTACAACAGTCGTAAATCCAAAATTTCAACAACTACGGGTAATCGTTTTTGACTTAAGCGAAATACATATGTACGTACAGACGTCACGCCGAAACTAGTCAAAATGAATTCAGGGATAGTGAAAATGGGTATTTCCTTTGAAATTTGTAAACTGAAATTTTTCGCGATCACAATACTTCCTTTACTTCGTACAAGGAAGTAAAAAGCATTATTGATAGGGGGGCTCCAAAATTTTAAAAAATTCGAAAAATTAATTTGTTAATATTTAAACGTTTATTATATAAATAAGATAATACTTTAATTATTGAATTGTAAAAACTTTCCGGCAAAGCCGGTAAGGTTTTGCAATGAAAAAGTTGAGCAAATAATTCATACATGCAATGGGCCAAGGCCAATAGGCCAGCTTTTTCTGTATATGAGGAACTAACACGGTAGGAATAATTTAAAAAACTTATCTGAGGTTAATCTTCATCTTCATCTAGTTGAGATAATTAAAGCTTCGTCCTTGCAAATAGCAGTCCTATTTTTGTAAACCATAATTTAAAAAAAATTATTTTCCATCTTTTTATGTACTGGGTTGAAAAAAAACAATAAAAATAATCTAAATGGGATATTATGAAGTTAGGAATAATTTTCAATCTGCGTTGCAAAATTAAAATGGTAAATAAATTTAAAAAATATTAAAAAAAATTTTTTTTTTGTTAAAATGTCTAAATTTTAAAATAAAAATTTTAAGAAAGTTTAGCAACACCGTTGCCAAATTTGGACCAAAACAACTGCATCTGGTAGTAAAAAAAAAAAAAAAAAAAAAAAAAAAAAAAAATCATAAATATACACAAACTCTCAGATTGGAAATATTTCGTGAGTATTAGTAACATCAGGTTTTTACCATGATCTTACTTCCTTTTTACCTGTGTATGTAATTGTATTAGATAGATATACATTGATTTTAAAATAGGAAAAATTAAATGGCACTATACTGTTAAATGTTATTTAATGAATATTTTAGTTCCAACTGTTCCTGACTGCTATTTGATCTTTCTAAAATGTGCACAGCATATATGTATTAAAAATAATAAATTATGAAAATTAATTTATACTTGTTCTAATGTTAAAAAGCATAAAAAAACATTATCCGAAGATAAATATTTAATAAATCGTATCTTTTAATGAAATGTTTAACAAAAAGATGCAAGATAGAATTAAGGTAATTAAATTTTGAAAAATTTCTGTTTACTAAAAACGTCGAGTTTCAAGTAGAGGCTCGACTCAAAGAGCAGAATAAATGAGCGAGGGATTATCATTTTCCTAATTAATAAAGCACTTTGTTTTTAAATACCCAGATATTAATTTACTTTCTGTACAGTAAGAATAAAAATATTACAGGATTTTTTAATTTTTATCTTACGTACTTTCTCTGAGATAATTGATTGTATTTTTCATTAATAAAATATAGATCTCACATTTTATTTTGTAAGATTTAAAACAAAAAAAAATAATTTTTTAATTTACTTTTGACGTGAAACGTCTTTAAAATCACACCGAAACATACGGAACAGAAATTTGTAGGGTAACGTTGAGGTCTATATCGTCGTGCCTTAATAACTCCCTAACTATTTTTTTAGAGACGTAAATGCGATGTCATTTTATAACTTAAGCGGTCAGCTCCTATACGGCTGAGTTTGTGTCACTGGAGAATGGGTTGGCGGGGAGTGGGTACACCGCAGATCGGCAAAAACTGGCGCTCTCGCTCATTTCCATTCAGTGTAGCTCACGACTTACAACGTGATAGCATAGTGATTCGTGCGTTTGTGTTTAGAGTTTGTCGAGTATTTTGTACAATATTTATGTGTAAATGATTGAATTAAACGTGTAAAAGAGTATAAAAATTCAATATGTCAGCCTCAGTCCGCGCAAAATCCGGCCGGAAATATAAATTACGCATATCGTTGGAAAGGGGACACGCACAGGTACTCCAATGTCCGGTGTCGAGCGAGCGAAACTGTTTCGAGAGCGTCGCAAAGCTGGCACGGCGCGCTCAGTGAACGACGCCGACGGCGCGAGCACCTTTACCGGAGCTTATTATGCCTTATATCTCTTACTTCTCATATCACAGACCAATTTTGAACAAAATTGTCGTCGAATATTAGTCAAAATAAATATCATGTACCATTTAGTATCTGTTTTATGCTAAAATTAAATTTAGTACGCGGTCAATGTCTCGTTTTCATTTCACTATAATACACTAAAAGTGACTCGCTGACATACAGACCGACCAATTTATCTGTAGGTTGGCCAAATAAAGGAACTAAAATTTTCCACTGGAGATTTTCAGTTTTGTTTAGAAAAAAAATTACTGTGGCTCTCGCACTTAACTCTACAGATAAGTTGGTCGGTCTTTAGCTCGGAGGAACTTCATCCAAGGTCTGTAACGTTTCACGTTAAACCGACGGCCGTGCGCTCCGACACAGTCCCACCCGATTTTTTCTTTATAATAAGATAATGTAATTATAATATATAATTATAATAATTTATAATATGATAATGAATAAAACTGGAAAAATTACAGTCACAAGCCTGAGGAAATTGTGACAAGAAAATCTGAGTCTACCGAAATGGAGGTGCAAGTCAACATTGAAAAAGTACAGACGATGTACAAACTACAACAATGGGGCCTCCAAAAGCTCAAAGAACAGCTTCAGCGAGAGCATCTACTTCAGCTGGACCCAGCACTGCATTAGAGATTGAATCCAGCTCATCAACCGCCGAAAGTGCATCGCTTGCTAGTTTAGATTCCATAGCAACGATGCTAACAGCACCAACGAAGCTTTCATC
This sequence comes from Lycorma delicatula, assembly GCF_047948215.1. Classification (NCBI taxonomy): domain Eukaryota; kingdom Metazoa; phylum Arthropoda; class Insecta; order Hemiptera; family Fulgoridae; genus Lycorma; species Lycorma delicatula. The sequence goes on from NC_134462.1 coordinate 31,452,834, forward strand.
ACCTGATGTAAGCCGGCGAACGTCATTGGCATCAGAAAGAGAAGACGATGCCATGTCCGAGGCCTCAGACACACTGTCATCAGAAGTTGAGGCCGTTCGCAGAATGGAAAAACGCAAGAAAGGATGGCCGAAAGGAAAGCCTAGGCGGTAATTTTTTGGATTTGAAATTATAGATCAATGTAAAATTTTGAATATTTTTTGATTCATGAGAACGTGAATTATTGAAACTTTTTTTAATTTTTTTTTTTTTGAAGTGGGATGGGGCTAATGACCAAAGTAGTCGATGCCCCTAAAAACCTCAAAAAAAAAAAAAAAAAATAATAATAATAAAATAATATAAGAATTTCATATTTTTCCCATTAATAATATTTTATAAGTAACATTACTATTGATTTAGGATACTGATAGTAATTCGGTGACAAGTTTCATTATGATATCTCTTTATATTAGAATAATGTAAAAACTAAAGCGCTGTCAAAATATAAAATAAACAAAAGTAATAAAGAGAAAAAAAGAAAACTTTATACGTCTGTTTTAATTCAATATTAATTTCTGTGTTTTTTCTGTCACTATATTTTTTAATTTTTCCTTCAGTTTCAGTACATTAATTTTAAACAAATACACCTTTCAAATATATATGGAAGCGATCAATTACTATGATTGAAAACTAATTATTTTAACATTCGATCTGGAGTTGTAACATTCAAGACTAAACTATTCTTACACATAATAAATTCGACTTAAAATTTTTGAAAAAATTTTAGTAAGCGTTTTACAAAAAATTTTAATTTAAAAACAACAAAAAAAATAACTTTTAACAAGATTTATCGTTTTATACAACAATAAAGTACGCAGATTCGGAGTAAGTAGTCATCTCGATTCCCCCCAGAGGAGAGAAGATCCCGCCAACGTAGCGTGTCCGGTCTCTACACCATACCCTCCGTTCCTTGCCAGTAGTGGCTTTAACGGAGGTCATCTTCTTTCCCTCATTCTGATCACATTCCACAGTGTTCAGTCCGGCCTAGCGAGATGCCACCGATGCAGATGCCTTGACGGATATCTATATCAGTAATTCCGTTCCAGTAAAATCGCGAAGAAGACTCGGACACCTAACACTACTTTGTAGCCCTCTAGAACTAAGCTAAGAGCCTACACGCGGAAGCGCGAACCCCGCGCCTAGTTCTACTTATAATGAGCCGATTTCGTGAATGTCTCGTAATTCGATGAGCAAGTAGTCAGCTGCATCCCTTATTCCTTTAATGAGTGTACTTGTAACTTGATTTATTACATGTAACTCGTACCTTGCAAAACAACAAATTGGTGACCGGAGACACTGTCGGGGAATCGATAGCGTTAAAATAAAACTACAGCTGAGAAAATCTATAGGTGCTAAATATACTGCACTGTCAAAAAAGTACCGGAAATTGTTAAATAAAACGCACAATTTTTATTTATTCATCAATATTTATTTTAACGTCTTCAAGTAGGCTCAATTTGATTCAACACGTATATGCCAGCGTTTTTCCCAGTCTTCAAAACACTTTTTATAAGCGCTTATCGGTATGGCCTTCAGCTCCTTCTATGAATTTTGTTTTTTGTCTTCAATCAAGTCAAAACGGATACCCAAGAGCAGTAATTTTAGCTTCGAGAACAGAAAAATGTCACACGAGGTCAAATCTGGTGAATACAGTGGTTGATCGATGGTATTTATCGATTTTTGGCCTTAAATTAGGTCACAATTATTGAACTGTGACCGAAAAATAATAATACGCCATCGTATAGGGTAATCTCTATACGATGGCGCATTATCGTCGTGTAAAATCCACGAATTTTTCTTCCACAAATCTGACCGTTTCTGACGGATTTTCTCACGTAAACGCTTCAATATGACCAAATAGTATTTTTTATTGACCATTTAATAAATCTAAATAAATTAACGAGGAAACTAATAATAAAATTTTCACAAAAAAAAATAGATTTGAACCGCTAGGCCTACAAGTTAATTTTTATTCGAACTATTAAATTTTACTATTACAAGTATGTTGAAGTAAAAAGGTGACATTTCACCTTTTCAGATCGATTTCTTTTCTACTCAACTTATTCATTACTTGTATTCATAACTTATTAACTACTCAATAGTAGTTAATAAGTTGCATTGTTTCAAAGTTATACAAACTGCATTGTTGTAAATTAACAACTGATAAATAATAAATATCAGTTGATATTAACACTGGATGTTCATTTTTATTTAGAAAAAAAATAATATCAGTTGATATAGCAGTTTAATTTGTTGTGTTGTTAATTATTAGTTACTGTTTATTATTATCAATATTATAGAACTGTTTAAAGTTCATTATTGTAAGCATTATGAATTTAAAATACAATAAAATTGTTCATGCAGCGCATTTTACCTCGTTTTATTGTTAATACGATTTTTTCATAATTGCAACTTTGAATGCTTGTAACTCGATAACGAAGGCATTAACAGAAAAAATGGGTTTCACCATTGTTTTTCTTGTAAAATTTTAAATTGAAATCATGTGTCATATGACCGACCACCTTCCTGTTTAAAAAAATTAAGTTTGATTCAATATGGCGGATCCAAGATGGCGGACAAAATTAAAACTCACCATAATGCAGATTTTTTTTAACTACGTAGGACATTTATTTTTGTCTCTAATTAACTCTCAGATATGCAATATACTCGTGAAGCTGTTTCCATTTTTAAATATCACTCTGTGTATTTAAATGTAATATAAATCAAAAAATATTTATTTATATATACATATATATATATATATATATATATATATACAACTTCCAGAATGTTTAAAAAATGGTTCATGAATATCATTAATCTATTAAATAATCTCAGAGAAATGGAATGGAATGAAGTAATGCGTGAACTAACCATCAAGAGCAGTGTCACTGACATATTTCTGTCCTTCTCTGTTCTATTTACAGCTCTGGTAACAATGTCATACTAAATTGAAGAAATTCATATCTAATACATTAAAAAAAAAATTGTAAATCATGTCTTCTTATTTAAAAACACAAAAAACCAATTATAAAAAAAATTATGTATAAATAAATAAAATTCAACCTTACCAATAATTCGTCAGCGTTCTCTTTTCTAGCACTTTCGGTCATTCGACCATCCTCAGGAAATGTTAGTAATGAAAATTTAAAATTAATATTATATACCAACTGTGCCACGTTTAAAAAACTTATAAAAAAAATTCTCTGAAAAACAAACTAAATTTGAGATAAAATATTAAAAAATTCTTAACATATATAAATAATTATTCTGGTTTCAAAAGATTTACTTTTCAAGAACAAACTCATTATTTAAATAATTAAACAGATTTTAATATTTTTATAAGAATGTAGAGAAATTTATTGATTAAATCTTATGAAATAATATTGAAAATGTATCATAAAATCTTTCAGTCCGAACGTATAATAAAGCTCTTTGACCGAAACAATGGTGTATCATAGTCTCTCATACACAGGAAATTGAAAAGCGGCTTTTCCTCTCTATAAAGTTTTATAAGTTAAAAGAGAAATATTGTAATACTTTAATCAAACTCCCTATATTTCCGCTTTACACGATTGTTTTCAAAATTAATAAAACAATACAATAATAGAATATAACTTTTAATTTTAAAACGAATTTTTGCAATTAACAGCGGTTTATTTTTTTTAATGTTTTTTTATAACGAAGAAATTAACAAACTTAAGTTCTTTTTATCGCGTTTATTTCTTTTAATAAGAGAATATATTTAGTGAGATTTACGAATATTTATTACATTTTTATATTCTAGATTCTTTTAAAAGAAGAAAAATTCTAAAGAAATCGTAAACATTTTCAAAATTGACTTTTTGAGAGATTTATATACTTAACCTTATTTGAATCCATTTCTACCCGATCTGAAAAAAATGTGTTTGTATATGTAGTCGATTAAATTCTCTATCGATAACAGCGAGCGAAGCAACAAATCGATTTAAGAGAGTTTTTTACGTAAAAGTTTTTTTTATATAAGACGTACGTACGGCTAGGCATGTTTAGTGTCAAGTAGGAGAAAGGGAATGACTGTTAAACAGGGAAATGTCAATATTAATGCACGTATTCATATTAGAAGCTAAAAATACATTCCATTATTGTAAACAAAGTAATTACGTAATTTAACTGTCGAGGTCAAGCTGTCAAGCAAATGCTTTTAGCTGTAGCAAATGTGTTATACATTTCTTTCTGTGTTATATATGTCAAATTCAAATTTAACTGATTAATCAGACTTGCCTTTATGAGGGGATGAGAAATAAAAAGAGCACTAAAAATTTTATTTATTTTAATATTATTTATAAAAAACTACACGATAAAAATGATCTATTATACCATTTTATAATGTAAATACCGGGTGAGGAAATTAAAACCGAACACTACAGATTGAACTAAGTTGCTCCATATAAAATTCCATGAATTAATGAAAACGTAAATTAAATTCTGTATTTACATTAGGAATAATTTAATATTTATCATATTTTTACAAAAAAATTTCGAAAGGAGCGTCCTGCACAGCGATGCATTTTTGTATTCAAGTGGTCATACTGAGAGTCGATTGACGCAAAAGATTTATGTCAGTGTGGTCGATTTCGTGTTGAATGTTTACCTTCAGTTCAATGACTGCGTGTGGGGACTTGATGCGTAAAATTTATCCTTAAATAGCCCAAAGGAAAAATCAGTACTAGACAAATCTCTTCTTTTTTTTTCGGTTTAGCCTCCGGAATCACCGTAAAGTATTTCTTCAGAGGATGAATTAGGATGATATGTATGAATGAAAATGAAGTGTAGTCTTGTACACTCTCAGGTTGACCATTCCTGAGTTGTGTGGTTAATTAAAACCCAATCACCAAAGGACACAAGTATCCACGATCCGTATAAAAATAAATCCGTATAAAAGTAATTGCCTTTACTAGGATTTGAACCTTATAACTTTCCACTTCGAAATCAGCTGATTTGTGATGACGAGTTTAATCACTAGACCAACCCGGTGGGGTTAACCTGGGAAACACGTAACGATAGACGTTTTCAGCTCAATCAGTCCAGTTTTTTCTTCACATAACATTTTTCTTAATATTACTAAAATTATAATTTTTGGTAAACTAGCAAAAAAAAGAAAAGAAAAAACTGTTATGCTTATGAAGACAAAAAGAAAAATCGGTTAAAAAATATACGATAAATAAAAAGATAGTCTTTTTTTTATTTTTGGGAAAGGGGAAGAATTTGGGAGTAAGATTTTTTTTTTTTAAATGGTAAGATAAAAGTGTACGCATGTACTGAGCTTAATATAAAGAGGGGCTATATTGACAAAGTTTTGAGAGAATTAACCCCAAATAAACTATTTATCCCCCTAGAGATATTGACCCCAAAATTTTACCAACAAATTACTCACGAGTCTCTGCCAAATTTCATCGAAATTGGTTCATCCAGTCAAACGTTATTAAGCTTCAAACACGCAAACACACGTACATATACACGAAAGAACATTCCCTTCACTTTTTTTTTTTTTTGTTTTTTAGGGTCTCTGGATCATGAAACGATGAGAGATGCAAAAACAAGCCTATACACCATTTTCTGACTGGTTACCATACTTTCCTTCTTCAGCATAGCAGCATCCAAGGGACGTAAAACCATAAATACGAAATTTAAACTGTAATAATAGTATTGCATGTTTGTGTTTTTGTTTGTTTATATTGCAGGAGTAATTAATAGAAAAGAACATCAGTCGAATTCATACTGCGAAATAAGATTTCGAAGAAAAATGAAGGATGATGCAAAAGTGATTGTATTAAAAAAGTGGATATTTAAGAATATGTGAGTAATTTGTTGGATGACGATCAGTTCCGTGAAGATGGTCGACAGAAATTGTTCATTGTAACCACTACATTGTCAAAACTTGTACTGGTACTTTTAAATTTCTGTATAGCGTTTAGTCAACACCCCTCCCTATATTTGACGTCATGCCTAATATGGCCTTCTTATTGTTTATTTGTTATTAATTGTTATACTTATATTTTAATTTTATTTATCTATTCCCTGTTTTACATAAATTGAGGTTTTTGAATAAAAAATCCGTTTGATTGTTGATCTGTTCATTTATGATCGTTTTATTATTACATTTTAATTTAAAGATTTCTTGATTTTCTAAACTGGGGATGTTCTTCTTTTATTAAATGCGTTGCGTAATTTGAATCCTGTTTCTGATTTTTAAAAGATCTGTGTTCGTTATATCTGAATTTTTTCCCGTTTGTCCAGTGTATGTTGCATTGCATTTATATTTATATTGTATATACCATTACTATTGTATATATCTTTTTCTTCAATGTTACTATTAAAAATCTTTTTTTGTGTATTATTTGTATTTATAGCCATTTTTATATTATATTTACTGAAGAATTGCTTAGTTGGGTAAATTTCTTTCCCAGTAAATGTTAATTTATTCAATTTAAAATTAATGGAGTTACATACTAAATTTAATTAATGGAATTAAACTTCAACGCTGGTCGACAGCGTTGATTGAGAAGGCTGGTGGGGGGGGGGGGTCTATTACGTACTTGCTAACAGTACTATAAAATACAACTATCAGTAACTAACATGTTTTCACAAATGCACTACTACACGCTGAAGGTCATTATATTCGATGACGATATGCATGCTATTACTCACTATCCTAATTCACGGAGCTAAACATCGCACAGTACATGGAAAAGCATGGTAGCGTAAAGGAAAAATTAGAAATTACACTACAAAACGAATTTCGGATAGCAGAATACCAAAATTACTGTAGAACTACATAATGGAGAAAAAAATTCTCTTAGGATCTATAGCCTTAAAATAACAATACTCTGATTTCGATGAGATACTAGTATAACTAAAATTTATGTGTAAATATGAAAGATTAGTGGATGATTAAAGAAAAAGTAGTAACTGTACCAAAACGTTTATTTATTTCGTAGCCAAAAGGCTTATAAAAAAGAACGAAGGATTAAAAAAAAAAAAAATTTAAGATGTCATTTAATGTGAAAACAATTTTTCTATTTTTAGTATTCCGTAACATTTTTCCAGTCGTGAAATTATCACCTTATTTCTAAACAAATTCAATTTAATAATACTTATGTTGAAGCGGAATTGATTTTTTTTCAAGACAAGATTAGCTAAAAAGATGTGTTGATTTAAACGAAACAGAAAATTTTGGGTTTAAAAGTGTTTTAAAGCCATATTTTTGAGCCATCTGAGCTTCTTTGCTAACATATCTCGAACGTGTGTTAATAAATTTGAAATTCAAATTCCCTATTTTACAGATTATTAAGGCTTCATCCCGTAACATAAATACCTAATGAAAAATGTTGAAGGTGATAATGAAGATCTGTCATACTTTGATTAAATGTTTTTAAAAGAAACAATAAAAATTTCTTAAGATACTGATTTATAGCATTCATTTTTGTTGATCATGCCTTTAATGTCAGTTATCAGCATCACTTCAGTAGAGTAGTTTCTGTCTTAATAGGAATTGAATGAATTTGACATTTTTTATCAATGGTTAAATGTTGCGTTGGTTTACAGGTTTTTTTTTTTATTTAAATTTTTTAATTAATTTATGTACACTTTTTTTAATCTCCAGAACCGCTTAGGTATTGCTTCAGAGGAGGACATAAATAACAATTTTTGTAGCGTATGAAAATGCCATGTCTGACAATAATCCGAAACTGGGACCTCCTGATGAAAGGCCGAGACGCTACCACTCGCGCCCCAAAGGCCGGTATCATATCTACTATTACAAGAAAATGTACTATACTTAAAACATGATTAATATTAATGAATGTATATAATACATATTTATATACAAGTGATATTAAAGTAAGGAAACAGCTTCGTATTTCAAAACTGAGGGATACTACAAGGTAGAGACAAGTGCGGATCTACATAGTTAAAAAATATTACTTTATGGTGCTTGAAAGTTTTGTCCTCCATCTTGGATCCGTTATATTGAATCAATTGTATTTTTTTTTTTAAACAGGAAAGTGAACTTGTGATACGTGATTTTAATGTAAACCCTTACGAAAAAACGAAGGTGAAAACCGTTTCTTGATAAATACCTTCGGTTTTGAGTTCAAAGTTGGAAAAATCGTGGTAGTAATAAAATGAGGTAAAACGTTCGGCAACTTTTTTAATTCTTACTTCGCTCGTCCTTCCCATCTAGCCAGGGGCTCCGCTTCCTGGACTCCCGCTTTGTATTTTATCTTCATGGTTGTGAGAATAATACTTATAACAATTAAAGACCGAAAGACTGCGCCTTTTCTCCGACGTTTCCCTCGTTCTTAATGAAGAAGCTCTAATACAATTCTGCTGTAGACGAAGCTCCCGTTGTTCAGGTGTTTCCAACGCACGGGTTTTTTTTTGGGGGTCATTATCCAATACTTTTTCCTTTCTTTAATGGTATTTCGGTAGGTTTGAAGATCAGGGAGTCAAAAGTTCCAAACAGGAAATTCCAAAACTATTAATTTTCCAACATAACTATTTTCCCAATATTACTACTTTTCCACTTCTAATTACCCTATTATTCAAAAATATTTTTTTTTTTTTAAATCATCGATTTCCATAGTAACGACTCTATTTTCTAACTATATTTTTGTAAACTTAATACGAACACACTTCTGTCATGACGTCAATATACCTATTATCGGTGTACTTAATCTGTATAATACAGTTAAACGCAATTATATTCTTATGTAACCATGGTAACTCTACAATGACATCAGTATCAACTAGTGAGGTATTTTAACTGCAACTCGCGTTGCAAATTTATTGCAGCTCCAGTCTGAGTGTAGCGCTCACAGTCAGCAGCTAACCGAGAATCAAATTTACAGAGTGGCACACGAAATGATCTAACTTTTATTTTTGTTAAAAAATATTTATTTGAATGGCAATACAGAAAAATAAAATATAACGTGTTCATTACATACCTGGAGATTATGTTCTGCTTATCACATGTTCAATATGACCACCATCACGTCTGGCAACTTCTACACGAACTCCTATGTTGTTAATAACTCTGTTGTTGCATATCCTCAGTTATCTAGTTGCACGCCTCAATGATCAGCATTCGCAACATTCCCCAGTTGTACAAGGGTTTAGGGAAAAGTTATTCCTTTAGAAATTCCCTAAGAAAATGATCACATGGATTCAAATCAGGACTATCCGGGAACCAGTTCTGTATACACGCAAAAAAAATTAGGAAATCGGTTTGAAATGACATTAAAAGTCTCATTCAGAAAGTCTAAAACAACATTAGCTGTGTGTGGTCTGGTTTCATTCTACATGAACCACTCGTTTTGAAACCCTTTTGCAAGAAGCTGAGGAACAAAAGTATTACGCAGCATGTTTAGATGACGTTCACTGTTTACTGTCTATTGAAAAAACAATAGTTCTGTTACCCCATAACTTGAGATAACGGTCCAAACCGTAATTCTTGGAGCGTGATGCACCTTTTCATGAAGCACGTGTGAATTTTCGGAAGCCCAAAAACGCACATTTTGTTTAATAACAACCCCGTCCAGGTGAAAATGTGCCTCATCTGAAAACCAAATATTGTTCAACAATACGTCTTAGTTCACAGCCCAATCAGCGTATGCTATTCTTTGATGTTTCTTGTCAACTGTTAATTTAGACAACGCTGTTATTTTTTACGGCTAAAAATGCAAACTAGGTTTTAAAATTCGCTGCAGAGATCGCCTAGAAATCCCAAGTTGCGCTGCTACTTTTCTTGTTGATTTGCCCGAGCTCTTCAACAACGCTGCTCCGACAGGTTCGACATTCTGCAGAGAACGAACATCGGCAGGCCGTTCGCGTTTACTCCCAAATACTGAACCATCGCTATTAAATTTTTCGTAAAGATACATACTGTTTTAAATAGGGCGACCACCGAGTTTGAAAATGTGTCGGAACCGTTTTTGTGTAAGCACCATACTTTTCGTTTCATTATAAAACAACACACTCTATACGCGCTGTTCAACAGTCAGCTCCTTTGTCGGCCATCTTGGAACAAACAACGTATTCGAAAAGAGAAGAAATAAATATTTATGAACTCCTGTCACTTATGCAAACATAAAACACATTAATGATTAATTAAGTTAAACAATTATTGCAAAAATAAATGTTGGATCATTTCATGCGCCACCCTGTAAATTTATTCCAATAATTTTACAAAGTTCCATTCTCTGGGTTACCTAAAACAACATTACCTTTGGCAACCTTTGGCTCTATTGCCAAAGGTATTAACACCATAAATGAGTCTTAAAATATAGCCTAATCTAAATATAATTTAAGTTTGTCCATCGAGTCTAGTTAATATTACTAATCGTTATGTATAAGGCGGTGAGCATCATTGGTTCGATTCACAACAGTAATATAAAGCCTTTGATTATATTATAAATTCTGAACATTCTATTCCAATTTTATTTGTTCTGTATTAATTTTATTCATTTTAATTTAGAAAACAAAACACTAGTGTCCTGAATACCGGCAACCCATTTCTTCACCTCTTTAATGAAGATATTTTCAATAGTTATACTCTTTTTACGTTTGTCTAACATGTTATATATATTAGGTCCTAAATAGGCAAATTATTTTCGAAACCGTTCTTGTCAACTGTTCTTGATTTGTGAACTTTCTGCATTCATACGTCTTGTATTGTATATATTATTTATTTTATGATCTTTACTATTGAAAAATACACTTAATAATACTTTGTATATGTATAGTTTCTTTACGGGTAAAATATTCAGTTTTTTGAAAACCTCAAGAGATGGGTTGAAACTGCTTTTGAAAACCATAATTCTATTATTCTTTTTTGTGCTATTTCCACACTTGTTAATTGAGACTTATAAGTGCCTGCCCAACATTCGATTTCAAATTCAAGTCTAGATTTAAAAAGTGCATTGCATATACAAATCAACCATTTTTGATTGCAATGTCGTACTTGTAAAATTTATATATAATAATAATTATTATTTCCTTAATTTCAATATACGAGCCTTCCAACTTAAATCAGAATCTGTAATTAGACCTAAATATTTAGTGGAATTAGTTTTCCTTATGCGTTCACATACACAAATAGTATTACACAAGTAAGAGGGTTTATGATACTTTACAGAGAAAGTCGCTTCCTCCTTTCCAGAAAATTAAAAAAATTAGATTTACTTATACTAAGAACTAATTTATTATTGTAGAACCAATCTCCGATAATAATGAGATCTTCTAACATCTGTATTTTTATATCTTCCCATTTATTGCATCTATGGCAGTATCATCCGAAAAGAAGAGACATTTCCCTCTGAAAGTTTTATTATATATGTCATTAATGAATATTAAGAATAGAACAATGGAGAGGAAAGTACCCTGAGGAGTGTCACATGATTTTACAGTCCAATCACTTAATTTTCATCCATTCTGATACATTGTAGACGATTTGACAGATAAGATCCAAACCAAGTTAACGCGACACCCCTAAACCCTACTCTATCCATTTTAGCTAGGAGGATTTTGTGATTAATTGTTTAAAATGTTTTTTGTATATCTAAAAACAAAACTGAGAATTTTTTCCTTATTTTTATGCTGTTGTATATGTCTTTAAATAGTTCACCAAGTACCATTTCAGCACTTTTATTCTTTATGAATTCAAAATGACTTACTAAAAAAATTGTTTTAATAGAGAAAATTGATTAATCTTTCTTTCATGACTCGTTCTATTATTTTGGATAGGACAGGGACCAAAAGTATCGGTCGGCAGTTTTCCACCTCTCTTGAATCACCTTTTTTGAAAACCGGGATGACTATCGACGTTTTGAGCCATTGTGGGAAAATACCAGTTTCAATTTTTATTAATGATAAATTTCGCTATATGTATAGTAATAAATGTCGTATATCAGCTGTTTCAGAGCTGAACGGAGATGCTCACATTCTTTTACCAGACTTTGAATAATAAGAAGGGTTACTTTTCTTTTTTGAAGGTATATTTTTTTTTACTTTTGATAATCCGATATCGACAGCTAAAATAAACAACCAAAACCCATAAAAGTTTGCTAAATGTGCTAATATAAGATAATTACAATAATAATAATAATAATAATAATAAATCTATGCTACGGCCAGAACGTAAACTTAAGGGATTACTTCCATAGCAGGCAACACCCCTTCTATTCCTTCTTCAGGCCATCGTAGCGGCAGACTAAAACTATACGCAAATAAACCTAGCCAACAGGACTAACAACATAGAACACAAGAAAGAGAGCAATGCAGATAAAATTCTAGATTGGGGAAGAAAAGAGCTGCATGGGAGATATAGGGACCGTCTAGACCAGGAAGGAATCGACAAAACAGCTTCAAATAATTGGCTTGTGCAAGGAAAGTTAGATTCCGAGTCGGAAAATATCAACAACAAATGCAGGCTATGCATGCAACACAATGAAACAATAGACCATATAATCACTGGTTGTCCGATTCTAGCTCCGACGGAGTACACCAGGAGCACAACAATGTGGCAAAAATTGTACACATAGAACTCTGCAGTAGATGTATGTTAGAGTTTAAAAAAGGGCTCTACTATACTTATGAGCCAGCCTCCTTTTTGGAGAACAACAACGTAAACATTTTCTGAAACTAGAGAATTGTAACAGCAAAACCCATCAACTGTAATAGGCTAGATATAGTAGTAGTTGATAAAATTGAAAAATTAACTTACCTAATAAACGTAACCGTCCCATCAAGTAACAACATCAACACTAAACATAATGAGAAGCTGCAGAAATATACAGATCTTGCTTTTGAAATTAAAGAAATGTGGAAACAAAAAGAAGTCTATATAATCCCGATAATTATATCTGCGGAGGGAATAATACCACCTACTTTGCACAACAGTCTTGAAAAACTGAAGATCTATTGGAAGTCTCACGCGCTAATGCAAAGGAGCGTGATAATTGACACCTGTCATGTTGCCCGGAAGGCATTTAGTCAACAATAGCAAGCCTATTTCGTTGGTATAAATTACTCCGAGTTTAAGGAATGTCACAGGCAAAAGTAAAAGCTGTGAAAGTGTAGGATAATAATAATAATAATAATAATAATAATAATAATAATAATAATAATAATAACACACAATAAGTAATCATTTGCAACACTACTATAAATTGAATGTCTGGGTCAACTGATTTTTTTTTATCACAGTATTCCTAATTAGATTATTTATTACAGATACTTTGAATATTAATACAGTTACTAGATACTTATCACAATTACATTTATTTAAATATTTTTTCTTCTAAATTAGTTAATATAATAAATTAATAAAAAAAAATATTTTAACAATCGAGAAATTTAAAAAATATATTATAGTTAAATAGAAAATTAGCTGTTACTTTACAACAAACAATGCAAATTATTAACTTCTCATTTATCTTCTTACTTTAAAATACAAGTACAGTATTTGATTGTCTTTAAATTAATTACCTGTTAGAGAATGAGTTAAAAGTGGTTCACATGTTTGTTCTCTAGGGGAAATTTTATTATTATCTTCGTTTAATCATTTAGTTTTATGAAGCCGTTTCCATACTTTAATCACTCTGTACAACTCGTAATATTGCAAATTTGTTTGTACTGCTACGATATAATTGGGCTTTGCCTGTATTGAAGCAAGTAGATTTGAAATAAATAGATACTGAATCTACGAATACGTGAATTATTCATTAAATTATGGTATTATTATTTTTAAATACACATTAAGTTAATTTATTAACGCTATAAAATTAGAATATCTACTCTTTACAGTCTCAAGAACGTCAAGAACATCTGTGAGCAGATCGTTAAAATACTGGAAAAAAGTGAAACCAGAACAAGATGTCTGGTAATTTATGACTGATAATTAGAATAATCTAATCGAGTTTTCTTTGCGATTTTTTCAAACAGCGAGGGAGAGAAAAAGGATGAAAAGAATAAAAACGAGGAGAAATAATTATTTTATTCAATATGTTAGAGGTTAAGACAAGTTCACTTTTAAACCCCACAGAAATAACAAAGAACCTAAACTGAATCTAAACCTACAATGAACTTTTACGTAAAAATGTAAATAAATATGAAAGAAAGAGTTATGATAGGATACGTTTTAATAGATAGTCAAACTGAAAGTTTATGATTAATTCGCAGTTTCTGAGAGTGCTAAATAATGAATTGTATACAGTTTGATGTTTTTAATCTATGATAGACAAATACTATAGTGGGGTATAAACATTTTAAGAGCGATCTAATAATAAAAATCAGGTTTTTAATGCAATACAATGGAATACAAAATAATTATCTTAAAAAATGGAACCAACATCAAAATGCGCTATAAAGTAAGAAATAATTTCGTCCAAATACTTAATTCCTAAGATACTTTTTGTATCGGCGTCTGCTTCTACAAAATTAATTTCTAGATGTAATATAAATTTGTTCTTTAATACTATATAAGAATACTGCATAAAAACCAATATCGATATTACATAAGTGGAATCCATATTTATGTACTTTGATTTTTTATCCTTTTGCGATTATTACATATTTTTATATACGCCATCTATAGTTCCATTCAAATACCACATAAGTACATAAGTGATCATGTATTTTGGCGCCGATTGAAAAAAGTATCTATGGAATAAATTAAGTATTTGGGAAAATTATTTATTACTTTTTAGCGCATTTTGATGTCAGTTTGAGGGCTTATTACTGCAGTTAAGAAAAAAATCCAAAATCCAGATGTTTTCGATTTTGGGCTTTGTTGACACTTTTCGAAGAAAATTCGATTCCAATCAAGTGGAGAGGTGCACAACTAGATGTTACAACAGTTCTAAATCCAAAATTTCAACATCCTACGGCTAATAGTTTTTTAGTTATGCGAGATACATACGTACGTACAGGAGTCACGCCGAAACTAGTGAAAATGGATTCAGGGATGGTCAAAATGGATATTTCCGTTGAAATCTGAAAACCGAAATTTTTCGCGATCACAATACTTTCTTTATTTCGTATAAGGAATTAAAGAATATACGGGTCGAATACATAACCTCCTTTTTTGAAATCGGTTAAAAAGTGATTGTACTATACGTTATTTATTTATAATAAAAAACGCGTTTCGCTCGCTTATACAGCCATCCCTAAATGTTAACCGAATACGAAACTCTTCGTTTTAAAACTTAAAAAAAATGATATAAAACTTATTTTTATCTGATTAAATAAAACATCAGATCATTTTTGATCAAATAAATTTTATCTGATTTAATTTTATTTTTATCGTATAAAAATAAAACAATAGTAATAATATAAAAAAGAATCAATACAAAAATCTTTTCATGCGTAAAAATAGATAATGTTAACAAAATGGAATGTTATATATTATCTCTTCTCAAGTTTAACGTTTGAAATACTACAGAGACTTACACAAGACATTAATATGAACACGATTTATTCAAAATGTCATTCGGAAAACCTCATTCCAATGTTATATTTCTATCTCGTATAACTTTTCAAGTCATTTATTCAACTCATATTCAACCAAGTCAAGTAAACTCCCAAGAGATGTTAGTAAAGTTCGATATCTTCTGGATTGTCAGTGAAAACCTGTTAGGATTGCTTACCCATCCGTCACACTCAATCCTATTTAATTCGAATATCAAAATACTTGTAAGTTCGTACATACGAATAAAACACATACATATATAAAACGCGAAGGCTTGCCGGTGGATGGGAACTTATATTTACAGTTGTGTGGACGTTTATATTTCAGATTATATTTTTTAGACATTTGAGATGATACTTCGATGTTGTTACATTTTTTTTTATTAATATTTGAAAAAATAAAAGTTTCTCTGAAGAAAAATATTGAAAGACTTATAGCGATTTAAAAGAAGAAAAATGAATACGCGAAATTAATTCACAACTGTACGCTGTTCCTTCTTCTCTTGAGACGAAAACAAATTGCATAGGATCAAACAGTCTTAAATTTAATTTTAATATGATTAAATTACTAAAAGATAATTGCAAAAGTAATAGATTTATATGCTTCGTTATATCAACCACAACATTGAATATTTTATAATCAATATGACTAGTATTTATGATTGGCGATTTTTATAATCACCACCAATAATAAGATGGGATTTTTCGTAGCGAGCCGCGAGCTTCATTATATTTTACATAAAATCTTTCTTCTTATCCTTTAGCATTTAATCATCCTGATCTCAGTAGGGGAAGACACCCTCCGCTACCCCCTCCGTTTCCGAGCCCTTATGGGCTTTACCGGATGTCATCTTTGAAACCTTGGTTTTTAACATATTCCAGTCCGCCTCGGCCGGGATGCACCTATGCGAAAGCCACGAGTGATATTCTCATCGGTGTACTACTATTTAATGAACTCAAAACAAAACACATCTCACCGAGTCTTCTATTTGACAACTTGTTTCAATTTCTCTCATTTTCGAATTAGTTCTTCCAAACATTTTTTTTTTTTTTACAGAGGCCGTAGGAATCCCAGTTACGGACGAAGTGTCGAACTGGCTCACAGGTTCCGCAAGATGTTGTAAGTGCGTATGTGACCTGCACCCTACCGACTAAATCTCCTTTACTCCTCACTCGGGGACAGACTTGTCCATATGATATAACACAGCTCCGAATGATGTTTCGACCAGAGGAAGAAGACACCGGTCACAACCCAACCTACTGATATGGGGCGCCCCGATATGTGTACTCCTACCCTCGAGTCACAGCCTGTTCTAGACTGTAGATTCTTACGTAGTTTTCAATCTTCCAAACATTTGGAAGATAAGCTTATTAGCGCATCGTTCCTTCGGGTCCCTACCGATGTAAACCCCCCACTGGATTGGAACGCAATCCAAACTTCACAAACCGAATCAACGCCAACTACTATTAATAACCAGCCACTCCAATAGAATCACCCAGCAGCAAAGGACGCGAATCCGTATACTGCGAAAAGTAGGAGGTTATTGCACCTTCCGACATCCTTGCGTTCCGTTCCAAACATTTACTCCTTGTTAATGGGAGCTAAATCCTGACAATAAAAAAATTCATTTATGACGGATGATTGAATCATCCATCCGAATTTTTTCCGTACAAAATAATGAACCGTGTTAGAGCTTAAGGATTTGGATACGCATTATAATGACAAGCGCCTTTTGGCGGTCATCCCTGTTATTGATTTTGGATCGTAGCACAACTTCCTAAGCGTTTTACAAAGCGTTTAATAAACGTTTAATACTACGCTTCTACAATTACCATTCTATATGATAAGAAATTGATTAACAGGACATTGAACTGATTTCAAGAGCCATCAAATTTCATGTAGAAAAATTTTGTTTATGCTTTCGTGCTTTTTCGATAAGGATGAAAGATGAGTATCATTGTCGCCAGTGGGATGGATGCGGTAGGACTACGGCTAAATTTTGTTCCCGCCATCCGAGAAGAAAGAGAGAAAAATCTAGGTCGATGACTCCATCCTCTAAGGTTAAAGATACAAATTTTCAACCAAAAAGAATTTTTACAAGATAGAATTTTTATCATGTGTGATAATACATGTATATCATCATTATCAGTACTCAAAACGTTTGACCATTCGTAGACTTAATCATTTTCATAACTTTCCGTTCAAATTTATATTTTTACAGACGTATTAGGCTAAGTGTTTTTGTATTAAAGTTTTATTTAACTTATTTATTTTTTGTAAAAAAAAATAATTTAAGATTGTCTTTTTTTTCTTTTTTTTTAATACTTTTATTTATAGTCGCATCAACAATTAAAGTCATTTGCGACTTATCAGTGTAATGTAACTGTACCGGTAAATTTGTAGTCTTCAATAAACTCAGGTCGACTACTCTTGAGACGTGTGGTTAATTGAAACTCAATCACCAAAGAACACCGGTATCCACGAAGTAGTAGGATTTGAACCTGAGAATTCCGACTTCGAAATCAGCTGATTTACGACGAGTTTACCAGTAGACTAACCCGGTGGGTAAGATTGTTAATAATGATCCTGAACAAAAAAAAATCAGGATATTTTCTTAATAGGTACAAAAGCTCTCTCGATTAAGGATGAATAAATAAATAAGAGGAAGTACGAGTGTATAAATGTTTGTGTGATATAAGCTACATGTTATTTCTCTGAGTATATAGACCACAAGAAAGGAATAAATTAAATGAAATCGAACTAAAAACATAAAATTTCTTAAAACTTTTTTTTTTAAATAAAAATAAAATAAATGATATATTATGGTTTTGAGGCAAACCAGTCCAGTTTGTTTGGAAATATGTATGGTTATGTGTTTTATTCATTTAAAAAAACCTTGACGTTTAAGTGAATCAGAAATAAACTTATCAAATTTTTGTTTTCACTTTTTTTGGCTTCTTTATTTTGTAATTTAATTTTTTTGTGTTTTTGTAATTTTTGTATTGTGTGGTTGGTAACTTAATGAATAAAATTAAACTGAAAAACATATATATATATATATATATATAAATATATATTTATTTTTTACATTGTATATATTTTAGCATCAGTATTTATATCAATAGCTTAATCTCAGTATAAACTTATTAAAAAGAAGTTTTAATCAGGGCAATATATAAGGTAAATTTGGAAACTTTATCTTGGTAAAAACGTAGTTGCGAACTTAGTTCTGTAGATTTTGTCACAGCTAATTTTAACTTCGTTAGATTTGGTCAAAAGGATTATTGCAAGTTGAATGAGAGTTCATTCAATATATATATATATATATATACAAAGAGAGAAAGAGAATGATTAAGAAGAGGGAGTGAGAGATTTTATAGAAACCAATATCCCCTTCCAGTACCCACCGTTTCAAACTTCACAAAACTTGTTTTGGTTTCAAAACGCAATAAGGCAAATAACTGTTATTATTATATTTTGTGATGATATTAGCAGCAATAATTAATAATGACACTCAAATACATTTATGTTACTTGCATAGTTTATAGTTTATATTATTATAGTTTAACTATAAGTTACTAAAAACTCGAGATTAATATTATTTTATAATCAAAATCACTAATCAATTTATATTTTAAATTCTATTTCATTATTAAAAATCTGATTAATATTAATTAATATTAGCTGATTAATATTCCGCAACAGGATAATTGTCATTTTTTGATCGAACCGTTGCTAGAATCAATCTAATGAGGAATGTTTTCCCAGTTCCTCCTGGCGCATCCAAGAAGAAGGTTCCCCAACTCCGTCATTTATCATTTGCATTATGCGATCATCAATGGCTTTCTGTTCACGCGTTAATTTGGAAATGTTTGATTGGACATATGACTGAAGATCATCAATGTTGTAACTCTGTTCACGGCGTAAATCCACATCAAATGAAGCAATCGCAGCTCGGGTGGGTGCTGGCATTCCCAATTGACTAAGAACTTTATTTGCAATAGCTAAGCACTTGTCTTCAATATTTATCAATGCTTCGTCGTAAATGCCTTCTGTAAATTCCATGCTCATGTTGGTATTTTCTAGGCATACTCTATGCAAAATATCCTCAGGCATATGCGATCGATATCTTTCCCATAACTCTGTGGGAGATGAAGGGAAGCAAGCAGTCAATATAATTGCGAATAATACGCGAATTTGGTTTGGATGTGCAGTGTTGCAAGCGTCATTAATACATATATCCCACTGTTGGTCGTTTTCTAATACATTCAGAGCTTGGTGAAAGGCGCAGCTCAATCACGACACGATCACACAAAAGTACCTCGATTAAAGTGAATATTTAATTCAGATTGTATAATAATCTGAATCAGATGCAAGTAGATACGTTTTTTTTGTTTGTTAATAAACAATGTAATTGGGAACAGGTATTGTTTAACATGTGACTGCGGTTGTCGTTAGCTAGTATGGCGAGTGTTCCCCTCGCTTCCGGCAGATGGCGCGGTCACTGGTCCACAGGTGACCGTTAAAATAACTGTTTTCTCGCAGTCGCGGGTATGTGACTGATGCGAAAAATAGATAAAAACAATCATTGATGCGGGTTATATATCATGCTAAAATTTGAGCTCAATCGGTGCAGAACATTTTGAGTTTTTGAAGCCGTACACAAACGAACTTAACATTTTTATATATATATAGATATATATGTGTGTCTGTGTGTGAATGACTAATTTTACGATTTTAAATGAATGAGGAGATGGTATTTTCAATTATTACCTTTATGTTCTACGGTAGATTAAAGGAGACATATTTTCGGTTTAATTGATTATTTTATTTTAATATTAGTGTTTATGAGAACGCTAAGAATAAATTTACTGTAATTATAAATAATAATTAATATCGCAGAATATAATTGATATCTCTTTATACATGATAATTCAATCAGTTATTCCATCAATTGGATTTATTTGCAGCCGCCCGACTTGACGAACAAAGAGAAATTTGTCATTTACTCTCTCTTTACTGAACAAATATTCTTATGGATAAAATAATTAATTTCATCCATCATCCTTCTTTTTCCGTAATCACTTCCTATTAAATGTGTGACAATAAAATATTAGTATTTTTGTTTCAATTATGAGATTAACGAAAATTAAGAAAAAATTAAAATACGTTTAATTCTCTTTGTTATAATCAAAGTGTAATATTTATATAGATTTGAATGAAAAGAAAATAATCTTCACACGAAAACAAGTTTCATCGATACATTCCAAAAAAAATCGAAGCTCAAGTAATATACCTATGTCTCTATCCTGAACGATATGTCAGTAACGACTATAAAAAGCCATAAATATCATGTAATTGACGAACACATGATGTTGATAGATGGCAATATAGAAGTCCAGACATAACGCCTTATGATTACTTTTGTGTGGTTTTACAAAGTTTTTACACCTCCTTTTCCTGTTGATCTAGAGACCTCAAACGTTGTTGATAATGTTGAGCGGGATATTCTATCACGTTTTTGGGATGAACTGAACTCCCTAGTTGTGTGACTCACAGTGAACACACGTAACACTTATATTAAAAAAAAAAACGTTTAAACATTTTCCTGAAAAACCAAATAAGTTATAATCTTCATATTTGAAAAATAAAATTTTCTACAAATCATCGGATGTGTCTACTTGATTTGTAGTAGTCACCTTGTAGTTTATTATATACGAAATCGCAACCGCCTACAAAATTGTAACAATGTGGATATTAAACACTTCATTAAGTGTATTACATGCATATAATTTACTTTCAAAACTAAGTTAAAATATTTTTTTATAATTTTTATAAAAAAGAAATATGATTATTTTCTAATGTGTGAACTGTCAGGTCTTGTTTAAGTTTTTCATTTACAAAAGATTAATTCCAGAAAAATTTTCAAATTGTACTGCGCGCTCGCGAGTTTGTAACAGTTTGTATGTGCATATCAGTTATTGAAAATTAAAATTATTTTTTAATTTTTTAATTGTAGCTAAAAAGGAAAATTACTTAATGACACGTTTACAAAAGATTAATAACTTTCATACTTACGCAGTATTCTTAAGATTTTCTGACAATCGGATCCAATTATCATAACACATAAATAGTCGGTATTTCAATAAGATATATAATTCAATAAGATATGTTAGAGTTATAACTTTGCGTTGAGTTGTGTGTGATTATATGTGTTTGTATAACCGTAAGTACGAACTTAATGTAATACGTGAAAGGATGAAACTCTATGAAATAACAGATTAGTTTCTTGAAAGTTTCAAGAGGTTAGAAGATGTTCCATTGCAGATAGAAATTAATGTATTAGCTGTTTAATTTTTATTTACGGTTTTCAAATTGTAAAACGTAACAAATATTCTATTAATTGCAGCGACTTTTTTGTATTTTAATTTTTTCTCTTTAACCCTCGAATATTATGTAAATTCGTTTTTAAAAATACGTTTAGTTCGTTTTACGAGTTTGTTGCGTACAGAATGAATGTATGCCCTTTTCATAAATCACAAAAATTTTTCGGTGTGTGGACTTATTCAATTTTTGTTCTTTACCGGCAACAGAAGTTCGTAAATACAGAATATCAGCAATAAAATAGTTGCCGTCTGTTGATTTTACCCTATGGAATATCGGCGTATTCATTATTTTATGATAACAAGAGACGATGGGTGATAAGGAAAATAATAAAAAAGTTGCTGGTATAAAATCTTGTAAAAAGTTAAAAATATTATTTTCGTTTCTAGGTATAACGGAAAGACGAATAGTGCATTTCAGTTTACATTATTTACTAAGTTTATGCACGGGGAAACGTTCTTTCTGCGTAACACATACGCAACCAAATATGCAGCTAAATTAAGCATGATACCATTGGTTACATTTAAAAAAAGGCTAAGCAATTTTCCGAAAATAAAATTCATTA
Source organism: Lycorma delicatula (assembly GCF_047948215.1). Lineage (NCBI taxonomy): Eukaryota > Metazoa > Arthropoda > Insecta > Hemiptera > Fulgoridae > Lycorma > Lycorma delicatula. The sequence goes on from NC_134462.1 coordinate 31,475,328, forward strand.
ATTTTCTAAAAGTTTAGTAGTCTAAAAGAAAAACCACAATACACTAAATGCTTTACAAAAAAAAGAACTAAATTTTTTTTTGAGCTACTTACTGAATAAATTTTGGTTAAAATATATATTCATGTTATGTGGAAATATAATAGTCCAGAATTAAATTTTTATAATCTGTAAACTCAAACTAGATACATTGATGTTTTTAAAACGTTTCTTTTTGTACGGAATAATGTTCCAAGGGAGGCGGGAATGAGGTGTAACAATGTGTTCCGTTGGAAAAGGTGTTTCTTAACACATGAACGATTGTTAAAAAAGTTCATCATTGGTAAACATTATTTGCGCATTTTAAACTTTACCTGTTTTCTAAATTATTCAATTTTTAACAAAAATCATAAATTGCTTATATCTTTTCTGCACAACTTAAAAAAAAGAATATATATATATATATATAATAATAATAATAATACTGTACAATTACAGCAGAATAATAACAGTTACAATCAAAATTAGAATTATAACATTAAACATTAAAATTACTCGTAATCTAGACCATCACTGCACTGATTGATTCTAGCCGATTAGAAAATTTCAAAATTGCAACCAACTAGAATACTTTTAACGAAATTATGATAAGTTTTAACCAATTAAAAATAGGAATATCTTAACTAATCGGAATTCGCTAATTTTTATGCAATCGCATTATGTAATTAAATCGACCAGTACTAGAACTGAAAGCTGTTACACCTTGGAACAACCAATCACGAACGAAACTGAATAATGGTTATCAGTTACAATGAATAATCAACCAGCCAATTAGAAAATAGAACTTGCTGACCTGCTACTATATTATATAAACATTATTAAAATAAATCTTCAGTTAAAATAAAGAAAACCTTCAAAGTATCACGGTACTCATAATTCACCGAATCGAAACCAATCGTATTTCTTTTATGAAGTAAAATATTAAAAATGATAATATGTTTGTTTATATACTTTGGTGCAAAAAGATACAAGGATACATGGATACTCTGAAGGCATTAACTATTTATTATATAAAATTGTTACATACACCTTAAAGACCATCTTAACAATTAACTCGCCCTCTCATAAAAATTGATACTAAAAACAGATTAGAAGAATTATGACTCATTTTTCTCATTATAAATACTGATGTGTTTAATAAAATTTAAACAATGTGTCATAACTATTTCGGAGTCTCATAATCGAATTGCTTGTCGTGAAACATATTCCTTTTGCCGAGAAGCACACAATCTTAAATGTTAGAACAGATGATATTAAGTTATATAACATTTATGTCACGGGCACATAAATATTAAACCATACATGTACCATACCATACATATTGTGAAACATAATAATTTTCACGGTTTAAAAATAATTAATTAATATTAATATAAGCGGTAATACGCTTAATTAATCGGATTTATATTTTATATATATTATACAGAGTGATTCAAAACTATAGGGCAATCTCTCAGGAGCTGATTCTATAGCTAAATATAGGAAAAAGTTTCATATAAAAACATAGGCCCGAAAACGCTTCGTTAGCGAGTTACGGCTAGCGAAGCGTGAGCCACATTTCTATCCTGTTTTCCTAAGAAATATCTTAGAAGAGGATGGGCAGGTTTGTTTCCAAAATGTTTAAGTACGTTTCTCCTGTAAGCCTTCTTGCCAAGAAAAATGGACCGATCAAATTATCACAGTAAACTTCGTGAAATTTGGGTGGGTAATGAAGCGAGAGTTTTGAAATTGTAATGCGGCGATTTTCACGAATTTTATCGTCAGTTCATTAGTCACAAGGCTAGGCGAACTAATGCGGTCGTCATCAGGAACAATCAATCGTTTGTTCGTTGTGTCAACACGAACAGATGCTTACTGAGTGTAGAAAAATTTTGACGCCAATATGGCGGTTCTATTCCTACCCATCTCCACGCTAGACACAAACGTAAATTACTTTTTGGACCGCTCTCGTATTAACCAATACTGATCTAAGTTTTATATTTTAGTCGTAAGAAAATATAAATATAAACGTATAAAAAGCAAATATGTTTTCCAAATATAATTATTATTTTTAAATATATATATATAATCATTAATAGAAAAATTTTCCGGTATGAATAAAAGTTTTTAAATTTAAGTACGTTAATAATTCAAATATTTTTCGTATCTTTGTAGATATTTTTAATTTATTATTAAGAGCAGAGTGTTTTATATGTTTATTGTAGTGATAATATCTTTTTTCCTTTTCATTTCACTTTCCTCAAAAACGTTTCATAATGTATAGTCTTTTAATTGTGTGTCGTTTTTTCAAAACAGAATGTTTTCCAAGACATCGAAAATTGTTTTAAGAGGTCAAGGATACCAGGCTCTTTTACCAACGTATGTGAGAAATGTAAATTTTGTGCTGAAAACTCTCCCAGTGTATGTTATATAGTATTAGTGAGGCATTTTTAATTACATACATTAAAAAATTAAAGAAATTAGAAATTTTTGGCTAAACAGACAAATTCGTTTAATCATACATTCCTTCTGTACAATTACTGCCATATATTTTAATTGCTTAGATAATGAGTCGTACAGAATTTCCAGATTCGTAAATAATGAAGTGAACAAAATATTTATAGGTTAGACTGTAATCTATTTAAATAGAAAAATATGTTATTTTAATATCTTACAATTCATAAACTGTAAAATTCTTTTTAGTAAAGATGTATCAAATCTTTACTGGTAATAATTTGTTTAAAACTTTATATATGTCAGCTTTAAGGATCCTAATAAACAAGACATGTTACTCGTTTGATGAATCGTTCAATAATAAAGAAATTAAAAACAATACGTTCCTTAATAATAATAATCAGATAAAGAATAATAATTAGAGATTATAGGTTTAAAGAATTCTTTAGAAAATAAAGAAGAAATCATTATTTGATTTCATGTCTGCACATCTTCCTAAATAAAATTTACAAGGATTTAAATTCTGAGAAGATTAAAACAGAAAAAATGTTTAAAAATCCATTTTTACTAAATACCAAACTCAAAAGATTAAGAAAATTTTGCATTACAAATAAGTAAAAAAGTGTTTTTACTATACTATATTTATTTTTTTTTACTTTCTCTGTTACTTCATTATTTAGGCACTAGAAGCACTAATCTACACCATATTAGTGAACGTGATCTATATCAAAACATGCCGTACTATATGTAAACTATTTGCACGTTTGGAAATTTCGTATATCACAATCTGAAGAATATTACATCGTTAAGGTATTCATTCATATCTTCTACAGCGTGCAGAACATTTGGCTACAATCAAATGTGGCTACAATCAATGAATCAATTACTATCAATAATATTGGAAAATAATGGAATAGCCAAACAAATACTTTCACTGACGAAGCTATATTTACACTTAATTGTATTAATATTACAAGAAACAATTACGTTAAAAGTAATATTCTTTACACAAAATATTTGCTCTAGTAATATTACTTTTAAATACTACATACATTTAGCCTCAAAGTCAAGGTTGAAATTCGAGATGACGTTTTTTACTAACGCATGCACAACTTCTAGTACTCTCTTCTCTAAATTTATGAGATTAAGCTTTTTTGTTATTTTTTATTAAAGGTCATAACTGAAGAAAAACTTTTAAACGTAATATCAAGAATGAACAGTAAAATATATGGAGATTTAATGAGTAAGAAGGTTTTGTTATTTATTTTTAAACCTACAAAAAGTATTTTGCTGAATATTGTAAATGAAATAATATTAAGATTAAAGAAAAACAAACCAACATACTTGGCATTTATAGACTTAGAAAAGACGTTTGATAAAGTAGACTGAGATAAAATGTTCAGTATTTTAAAAAATTTAGGGTTCAAGTACAGAGATAGAAGAACAACTGCTAACATTTACAGGAACCAAACTGCAAAAGTAATAATCGAAGAACATAAGAAAGAAGCCGTAATGAAAAAGGGAATCCGACAAGGATGTTCCCTATCCCCGTTACTTTTTAATCATTACATAGAATTAGCAATTAATGATGTTAAAGAACGATTTAGATCCGGAATAAGAATGCAAGGTGAAAGGATAAAGATGGTACGATTTGCTGATGATATATTTTGCGAACGTAAAAGACATTTAGAGAAAAACAATGAATGGCATGGATGAAGTCCTACCGCATGAAAATAAACAAGAACAAAACGAAAGTAATGAAATGTAGTAGAAATATGTAGATGGACCACTGAATATAAAAATAGGAAGAGAAAAGGTTATGGAGGTAGAAGAATTTTGTTATTTAGGAAGTAGAATTACTAAAGATGGACGAAGCAGGAGCGATATAAAATGCCGAATAGCACAGACGAAACGAGCTTTCAGTCAAAAAAATAATTTTCTTACATCATAAATTAAATTAAACGAAAACATTAAAGTATATGTTTGGAGTGTAGATTTATATGGAACTGAAACTTGGACGATTGGAGTTCCTGAGAAGAAAAGATTAGAAGCTTTTGAAATGTGGTCCTATCGGAGAATGTTAAAAATCAGAAGGGTGAACAAAGTGACAAATAAAGAGGTGTTGTGGAAAACTGATGAAGAAAGAAGCATTTGAAAAAATATAATTAAAAGGAGAGAGTTATAGGTCACATATTAAGTCATTCTGGAATAGTCGCTTCAATAGTGGAGGGACAGGTAGATGGAAAAAATTGGCAGGCAACGTTTGGAATATGTAAAACAAATTGTTAGGGATGTAGGATGTAGGGGGTATACCGAAATGAAACGACTGGCACTAGATAGGGAATCTTGGAGAGCTCCATCAAACTAGTCAATTGACTGAAGATAAAAAAAGAAATTAACAGGAAACATGAATGATGTTCTAATATGTTCTATAATCGTAGTTACAGGAAAATAAAAGGAACTTATAAGTCCAAAGAAATAAGACCGATCGAAAAAATTATTGAAATATGTGTGAAAAAACAATTCGATATGTGTGTGAAAAATTATAATATATAGACGAACATTCGTTATCGGGAAAAATCATTCACGTGAGACTGCGTTGACTTTTATCGTGAATTAATGAAAACACTACTTAGATAAGAATAAAGTCATCATATCTGTATTTTTTGACATTAAAAGAGGTTCTGAGACAATTGATATTTTATTTATTGTTAAAGTAATTAAAGTTTTATGGAGTAGAAGGTAACACATATTGTTGGCTTAAATTATATTTAACCCTTAACCTCCCGCTTTATTTCGCGCGCGAATCGAGATTTCGGTAAACGTTTGTTTATCTCGCTATTACTGAATTGTTTTTCATTTAAAAGATCTGAAAAAATTAGGGTATGTTAACAACGAGTTATTAATTTATATTGTTCAACAAAAATTAATTTTTGTTAATATTTGATTATGTTGCGCGCGCACAAATATGATATAAAAAAAATTACAACTTTTTTTTAGTTTTTGAGATTTTTTTTAATGATCAGTGACCTATATTTTTTTAATATTTATATAAACTATAGACTTTTCTGGTTAATTTGACGTAAAATTTGTTTATATCCGATAAAAACTGATTATATAAATAAATTTAAAAAAACACTACATTTCAGAAAATTACTAAAAAAATTGAGATTTCGGTAAAGATTTGTTTATCTCGCTATTACTGAATTGTTTTTCATCCAAAAAATCTGAAAAAAATTAGGGTATGTTAACAATGAGTTATAATTTATATTGTTTAACAAAAATTAATTTTTGTTAATAATTGATAATGTTGCGCGCGCATAAATGTGGTATAAAAAAAAATAATTTAAAATTTTTGCTTCCTTTCCTAAAAGTAACGTTTACTCGTTATTCTGTTGAATTTATGTTTGCATAGCAATTATATAAAAGATAACAAACCGCTAATGTATATAACAATCAAATAAAAAAATACCAAAATACTACGACTTAAACAATGACGTCAGTGAAAAAAAGTACTCTGTGATCCCTTGTGAAATATCTACACTATACACGACTGTTATGCTTATTGCATTTTCTCATAATTCAAGGCGTTGTGATTAAATCCATATAAAAATCTTTTTTCTATGTTAAATGGTTCATGAGAAATTTGAATTTGAAAAATTGATTACCAGTGGTTAATATAGTGACCAGCGGGAGACAAGGGGTTAAAAAGCAAAGAGAAAAACTAAGATGAACAATGTGATCTTAGTGAGAAAAATATTAATCTACGGGTAACACAAAGGAACTGTGTTAGGAGCTTTACTGTTTATTATATATATATATATATATATATATATATATATATATATATATATATATGTATATGCATATATTACATTAAGAAAAGCATTTCACATAATAATGTAAAATTGTTTGTTGACGATACTTTTATGTATCTAGAAGGTGATGATGATACAGATAGTGCTGTAGAGAATCTTGAAATAGATTGAAATAAAATTACCAACTGGATGAAACTAAATAAAGTTAAATGCAAATAACTAGTTTAAAAAAAGTAGTTATAGTATATTTTATGCGAAAATCTCTTTTTTAATGGTTTTTATCTTTTCTATAACTATTAATATTTTACGGATTTTTCGAAGAAAAGTATACTTTCGGTCGCACAGTGGGATAGGGGGGTAAAATTGAATTTTCTTTACGTTTTGAGGTATGAGGAATAGTGTATCTGAAGTTGTTCATGTGAAAATTTTATGAAGGTTGGTTTAGTCTTTCTTGAGCTACGCTCAATTTAAGGTTGACAACAGACAACATAACCGCAATTTGAGATTATGTCGACTGTGTAGTGGTGTTTTTTTCATATGCGCTTACGGAGTGAGTCATAATGTTGAGTGAGTTGTAACTTGATGTTTGTGCTTAGGGTCTACTCGTTTAATCGAAAGTATGGAGTGTGATATACTCTGAAAATCTGAGCCTTTCTGATTGCGTAATTATGAAGCCGTCGGAAATGTAAAGTCGATTTCCTTGCGCAGAACTGTTTAAGAGGTTCTATTTAATTGCCAGCAAGTACTTAAAATATATAACTTTTGCTTTAGAAAAAAAAAGAATTTTTTTTTTAAACGATGATACATTTTTAAGAAATTTAACTTACAATTGTTTAAAACTTACTGGTCCTCCCTATAATACAAAAATAACATCTCATAAATTTATTTAAATTTGATTTAAATAACATGAAAAAATAAAACCATACTTAAAAAATAGAATAAAAAAAATTATATAAGAATATTTTGATAAATAAAATTGATCGTCTGCAATCATCAAAATGATATTTTTAATTATATTGTCAATTTTCAAATAATTTATTTTAAAATAAAGGTTTTAAAAAAATGACTAAAAGATAATAATTTAAATAAAGATATTTTCTTTAAATGGTGCTTTAATTTAAATGAGCTACATAAAAGACCTTTCAAACAATCTAGAAAAGATAATTAACCTTGCTTAATTAAGCTCAATCAATATAAAGTGGAACTTCTGATTTTCCCGTGGTAACATTTAATTGAAATCAGATGAACCTAAGACTGCAAAATATTTAAATACAATTTTTTTTCCTACAATAGAGTAGTTTTCATAAAACAGAAATAGTGATCTCTAAAGAAAAAAACCTGTAAATTGTTTACAAATAAACAAATATTTCAATTAAATAAAACTAAAATTGATCTTGTCCTCATTACGGTATAGATAAATTTTTAATATTTTTTTCTTAGGTAGGTCAATAGGGGATTTTTCTCATCTATAAAAAATATCTATAATAACTACAGTTAAATATTTCAAAGATACTTTCATGTGATGTTTAATTTTTTTTATTGAAATATGGATCTGTTTAAAGTTAAACGTTCGGGAAAATTCATTTTCTGGAATGAAAAATAACAAATTAAACTCACGTATCGTAGTTAAAAAATAGCAGTTAATTTAATAATTAGCCCACCGGTCTAGTGGTAAACTCGTCGTTGCAAACTACTTGTTTAACAGATGATTTTCGAAGTCGAAGCTTCTGAGGTTCAAATGCTAGTTAAAGTTAGTAACTTTTATACGAGTTTGAATACTATTCAGTGGATACTGCGGTAGTTAGGGTTTAATTAACCACATATCTCAGGAATGGTCACCTGGGTCGGTACAAGACAACACTTCATTTACATGTCATATATATTATTCTCATCTCATTGGTCTATGGGGGGTTGCTTATTGATCACTATTTGTACAGTTCGCGACGTATACCTTAGAAATATAAATATTTTCATAAATGTTATTTATGAATTGTTTATTGTTTTTTTTTTTGTGGTGTGTAAAACTAAAATTCATTTCATTACTAAATTATATGTTGTAACGAAACAAAAATCGAAGTTTAAAGACACATAAGTAATAACAAAGAACACATGCTCAGTTAAAAATTAAATAAAATAATTCGTGATTCAAATTTCTATAACAATTATTTTATAGGTTATTAAAATCCTAAATTATGAAAAATATTTAGATTCATAAAATATATATTCATACTACTCGTCAAAATTAAAAAAACCCAATTGATGCCCACGGTGGGTGATTGTTGATTCGGCAGTTGGCTTCGTGTTACCTACAACATCTCGCTTACTACACAGTTGCTACCTATACTATCCCTTCCATTGAACTATTAGCTGTACTAACATTATTTCAGATACACCAGATAAGACTAGTACTCATCTATACACTACCTGAACTTTGCCAGCAATACATTTTTTTTAAACAGATTGTATCACGAAGTTCACCCGTGACTTTCATAACCTATTCTACTCGCAAAAATAATCGAAAAAATTCATACAAACGTACAGGTATCTCCTAAAATGCTTCATTTGAGAGTTACGGATAGTGAAAGATTTTGTTCGGATTTCAGATACCCCAGTGAAACGAGATCGTACTAAAATTCTTAAGATGCTAACTAAGGAGTAGAATTAGTGATTTCTTATGGTTTTTGACCTGAAAACCAGAATAAAATAGGTTTCAGAACCGTATCTGCAATAGGTTTTGAGAAATCTGGAGTGAAAGCCAATAAATTGGGGTAAAAAACCATTTTTTTTATGTTTCACGTGCAATAACTTTGTTAAATGAGTAATAAATACATAAAAAGTTTAAATGTACCTGGTAGAGAATTTAATTCTGAACAAAATGGTGTAAAATAAGTTGAATAAAAAAAAGAAAAGATAGTAAAATTTGAATTTTATTTAGAAATAATACATTTGATCAAAGTGCATTGTATGTACCAGTTTATAATAAATGTTCAAAAATAAGCCCGTCATTTTCCACACATTTCTAGGCACGCTTCTGTATTGCTTTTGTTGATCTTTATAGTTCTTCAGGACTGTCCTTAAGTTGCTCAACCGCATCCATAATGCAGACAATTCTTCACGAGAATGTATTTTTGTTTTGTACATAATATTTTTCATCCATTCTTAGACGCTAAAATCTAAAAGTGTTAGATCAGGCGATCTTGAAATTTTCACCTCCACGACCGATCAATTTCTCAGGGAGATGATAATTCAAGAGAGTGGATACGGCACATGAGAAGAGGGAAGGCGCGAGCGGCATTGTGCTGGAAGTATACTCTCTGTCTTAGCGCTAGAGAAACAACTTCAAGCAGTTGCAGCAATTTTTCTTGAAGAATGCTTCTAGACTTCAGCATTTAAGCAACCAGGTAGTATGAACGATCAAAACAGCTGATCGTGAAGAAGGCCGCACCATACATTGAGGATAAATCGGTGTTCCACCGATTGCCTTCCACCGTTTCATGAGGATCCCATATGTACTCACTGGATAGGTTGTTGAATCTAGAGTAAAATTTGTCTCTTCTGTAAACAAAACGTTCTTGCAGAGTTGTTGATTTGTATTGACCAGTTGCAGAACTCCAAGCGAAGCGGACCCTCTCCTGGGTGTAGATGTTGAACTGACTGTGATAAGGATAAAACTTGTTTTGTTAGTATTAAGTATCCTCCAAACCATCGAATGCGAAACTTCGATCCATTTAGAAAGACGTCGTGTACTGACGTCTTTTCTTTTCTTTCTTTTTCCTGTTTAGCCTCCGGTAACTACCGTTTAGATAATTCTTCAGAGGATGAATGAGGATGATATGTATGAGTGTAAATGAAGTGTTAGTCTTGTACATTCTCAGTTCGACCATTCCTGAGATGTGTGGTTAATTGAAACCCAACCACCAACGAACACCGGTATCCACGATCTAGTATTCAAATCCATGTAAAAATATCTGGCTTTACTAGGACTTGAACGCTGTAACTCTCGACTTCCAAATCAGCTGATTTGGGAAGACGCGTTAACCACTAGACTAACGGTGGGTCGTGTACTGACGCCTGGACTGCGCTGCACTGCATCAATAATAGCGTCGTGTTGGACAGATCGTTCGTAGCTAGGAGAAATACTAGGTAGTGAACCTTTTTCCCGAAGATTGTGAAAAGTCGCGCTAATTGTTTTGAGATCTGGAATCCTGCGATTATGGAACCCTGTATTTTTATGTTTGATGTACAATAACTTTGTTAAATATTAATTTCACCTCGATAATAATTTTATCAATAACAACGTCGTGTTGAACAGATATCTGGTACGAATACTAGGTAGCGAACCTGTTTCCCGAATATTTCGAAAAGTCGAGCTAATTATTTTGGGATCTAAAATCCTGCCATTCGGAAAAAAATATTTCATATTCTACAGCAGCAGCTGTGGCATTACCATTACGCACCCCAAAATGGATACATACCAGCGTATTCGTCTGTTGTAAATAACTACGGCATACTTCAATGGCAAACCGATCATGTTCAAACTAAAATTAGCAAAAAACCTTCGCTAACGACAGCACAGTTTACAGTACCTGATATACTTATTGTACCTTACAGAGTTATTTAAACATTAATACAGTACTGCAAATTGTTGATAAGCTGTTGTTATTTTATAGCAACTTTGAAATAATAATTTTTCAAATAATTTATTGTATTTCTGTCATTAATAAAAAAAACTATTACCTAAGTAAATTTATTTTGCAATTTTTGTGTAATTTCCAATTTTTTTTAACAGTAAATATTGTTTTTAAAAATTTTTTACATCACCAAAAAATAATTTGTTTTTTTTTTTTTACATTAAATAAGAAATTTTCCGATAAATGTAATAACGTACTGTTTCTAAACAAAATTCTAATTTTTCTAACTTTTCTTAGTTTTATTCAACTTATCTTAAACCGTTTTGTTCAGAATTCAATTCTCTACCAGCTCTGTATAAAAGTTTTATGTATTTATTTATTATCCATATAACAAAGTTATTGTACATAAAACATAGTTTTTTACCCCAATTTATTGATTTTCACGCCAGATTTCTCAAAAATTACTGCATATACCGTTCTGGAAACAACATTATTAGAATTTTCTTGTCAAAGAAAAATAATAAATCACTAATTCTGCTCTTTAATTAGTGTTCTAAAAATTTCAGTACGACTTCATTTCACCGGGGTAGCTGAAATCCAAGCGAAATCTTGCATTAGCCGAACTCGCAAACGAAGCACTTTAGGACATACCTTTATGTGAAATTTTCTCATTATTTTCAAGAGTAGAATAGGTTATGAAAGTTTCGGGGCAACCTCATGATACACTATATATATATATATATGGTGGTATTTAATGAACACTTTTAAGAAAAATTATACTGTATTTATAAATATGCTAATTCAAATTTTATATAAGTTAAGGTGAGCAATAAAAAAAAAAAAATATTTTAGTAGATACAAAAAATTAAATTAGATTATAAATAAAAAATAAAGAAATTATTAGCCTACACCTGGAATAGTCCAGCTGGTGTTCCCCAGCTATCAGATCTTATTTAATATTTGAAGGTGTGTTCTCATTTAAAATTGGAAAAAAATTCATCCTAAAAATCTTTTCAACTTTATTTCATTTTTAAATTCTTGTTTTCTTGGAATCATTTATTAAAATTCATCCACAGATGGAAAACCTGCATCCACATGATAAAAGAAGGAATCAACCTTTTTTTTTTTGAAAACATCAAAAAGGTGTCTAAATTATGTACCATTTAATTTGCTTTAATTTTTATCACGTAAAATGTGTTTTTTTTTTTAAATTAATATTGATCATATTAATTAATTTATATATACATAAAAATAAAAAATAAAAACAAACGGTAGAGATATAATGTTTTTGTCCTGTTACTTTTTATTTTGTAAAGTTCAAATTTCAGCGAGTAAATGCAGACAATATAATTTTCGTCGAAAAGCTTCTTATTACTTATATTATTAAAGAGGTATACAGATTAGTTCTTGGTTACGTGGTGCACTTAATTTGAACATAGGAATATATTTGTAGTGTAATTTGTTCTTTGCATTAAATAAGAATAGGTATTTTGTTCTACCGATGTATATATTTTATAATTACACATTATAGTTCACATATACAATTTAGCTCAGGTTAATTTCGTGTTTTGTTTATTCTGAAAATTATGTTTTCGTTTGTTTTATAAGCTGCTTTAAAGTTAAATTTATAAAATATTTTCATGATTTTTTAATTTATTTATTCTAGTAATAATTAAATGACAGTGCTTAATTTATTATTACATTATTTAATTTTAATTTTTTTTTCTGCATTTTGTTTTTTTTTTTTTTTGCTGTAACCGCTTGCATGAGCTATTTGATAAATAATACGATTATTTTACTCACCGGGTTGATCTAGTGGTGAACGCGTTATCGCAAATCAGCTGATTTCGAAGTCGAGAGTTCTAACGTTCAAATTCTAGTAAAGGCAGATCGTGGATACCGGTGTTCTTTGGTGATTGGGTTTCCATTTACTACACATCTCAGAAATGGTTGACCTAAGACTATACAAGACTACACTTCATTTGCACTCATACATATCATTCTCATTCATCCTCTGATGTAATACCTGACGGTGATTCCCGGAGGATAAACAGGAAAAAAAATGATTCTTTTAAATTTCTATTTTAAAATCGTTTAATTAATTTCAGTGATTACAATGAGATCTAAGGAATATCTGTAGATTTTTAATTCACTCACTTATTTATTTGATAAATAAGATCATCTATTTTATTACTAATAGTGTTTATAGTTAAAAACAAAAATAGATTTATAGATAAGAAATTTCAGTACGAGATACGTCCTACATCATTATTAAATTCTAACTTCATCTTCTAATGGCATTTTAATAAAATATAATTGGTTGTATTATCTTATTATCTATTATAATTAATACACTATTATATAATGTTATTTTTTAATTACAATAATAATAATAAGATGAGAAAAAATTCACCGTTTGAATATGGAAATTCTAAAATATCATATGTGTGTGTTTTTGTGTGAATGGTTTAAAAATTTAGAATTTAAGGTAAAATGTATTATTAATATTTAAATTATTTTAGTATTATATCCAGAAAAAGTATTGCCGTGCTTATCTTTTTTTTATCTAAAAATATGATGTTAGTCATTATTATTATTTGGTGTTTTTATTGTAATTAATTTATTTAAGAGGTTTTCTATATTTATTTGTTGATATTTATATTAATAAAATATCGCCACAAAGAATCTAATTCATACGGTTCGGAGTCTATTTTATTTATTGTGTTTATGTTGCCTTTATGATCTTGTATACAAATTTCCGAAATTATGGTAGATCTCCGATAACAATGGTAGTATTTGTAATATAAAAAAATGCCCAAATTGAGATAAATTAGAAGAAAATCATGTTATAAGTGACATTATTTTTAAAAATGGAATAGGCTGATTAAAAAATAGTGTTTTTGTGGTTGTTATTGTTTTTTTTTTCATTTTATTTACATACAGAGCACGCCAATGAAGGGGAAAAATTTTAACGTTTGGGTTATTCGTTTGATTTTGGATAAGGGTACTGAACTTGGTGATATATTGTCAGTCATTTAATGCAATCTAGTAAACATAAAACAACGGTCTGGCTCCTTAATCTAGTATATGATAACTTGCTAAATTAAATACGGAATAATCTATTACTCTACGCGCAACATTTACAAATTTTAGCGCACGTACAAACATATATTTCTTGATTTCACACGGTAATTACAAAACGTGATAATTTCATGGCAATTAAGCGTACATAGAACTGCTGACAGTAATTCACTAGCAGTACACGTTATTAACAAGTCGTCATTTATTTAGTAGCAAGAGGGTAGTTTAATGCTAACAAATACGGGTTATCACTCTGCATGAATATTACATAAAAGCAGAAACATATGTTATGGCAAATTAAATTTCTAAGCGTTACACTGTAGGATAAAGCGTTAAAAATTTATAATAAAGATGTTAGTTCTATACCTGAATATGTAACATGGCTATTTAGGTTGCGGTATTGATTATGACAAATTTAGGTTTCTATAATTAAATCACGTGAAGTATTTAATTAAATATTTTCCTTCTTAAACAGTTGGAGAGGCTTAGGAATAGTAAATTTGGTCTTTTCGTAGACCAAATAAAGTAGATCTTAACATTTAACATTCACCTTTCGTTGCCAGAAAGGAGGTAACTTTTACTAACGAATTCAAGGATCGAGTGTCTTCCAGTATATGGAAACAGTTACTTTCAAGTTTTAACAGTCCTTCAGGAGAGTGGATGAACAGATGAGTCGACAAGGGCACCCCTCTTGTAGATAAAAGGCACAGGATATGTAAGACAAAGGGAAACGAGATATTAAAAGTCGATATTATATTGAAAAAATAAATAACAGGATGTAACCTTCCGAAGCAAAATATTCCGAAGGATGATAGAATGGAAGAAACACCTACCAAAAAGTAAACCATATAGAATAGGGAGAAAGGACTTAGAGAGAATAGGAATTTAAGGAAAGTGAAATTTTGAGAGATCGGTGAATGTTAAAAGAAAAATGAACCGATGGAAATGGGCTTGAAAGATTGATAGAAGGAAAGGTAGAAGTAGGAGGATCAAGAACATAATAGAGCTCCTGAATGATATCAGTGGGTGACATTTACATTACCATATCAAGTAGTTGGTTTGGGAGAAGAAATTCTTGAAGGGTGGAAAAAATATTGCCGGGTTTTGATTGTTACATTATCATATTCATCTTCATTAGATAATGAGGCTTTAGAGTGTAAAAAAAAAAAAAACAAAAGAAAACTCATTTTTCAGTATCACTTTTAAGGTATGATTGTTTAATAATTGAAATGATCATCCAGTTTTAAATTTTAATTATTAATTGTTTTTAGAGGGATTTTTTGTTATAAGCCGTAGGAAATGTTATAAAAATTAACTGTATGAATGAATATATATACTTTTATTGTTATTATTATCTATTCTTTTTGTTAAGGATGTCGCCAAAAAAACAAAACAAAAATGTATATATATATATATATGCGGATCACCATATACTCGTATTTATATATGTATAGTGAAAATCTTCAACCCACAAATAATTTTAATGACTTTCTCGTTTTGCAAGTGATGACGTCTTAATTTTCAAATAGTCTGTCGAAAACAAGATGTCGTTAAATCTGAGTAAAACCTTTGTCATGAATTTTTCAAGAATGACAATATCTACTTCTTTCGATTATAAAATTTCTATAAGAAAATCCTGCGTGTAATTAATATCCATGGTCCTACTTTGATGCCAAGCTACTGTTTAATGGCCATGTTAATAAGATTATTTCCAAGTCCAGAAGGAATTTGAGTCGCTAGTAGATTTCGTAGAGTCAGCATAATGACTACACCTTTATAAGACTGATACTTAAGTTCCGCTCTATTTCCTGGAATTACGATAGAGAGACAACTAATGATGAGGTTGAGTTATTATCCACGTTAAGTTATTATCAGTGTTGCTTCATTGAGGGCTTTTTGAGAAGTCTGCTCTCAGGAGAACCATGTACGACGCGCTATTTTTGCGTAAGGAAGAGTAGTATTTTGACGTCGTTGTGGTTGAATGGTATTTTAGTATATCTCATTGGGCTAAAATTACCTAACATTGCAAGTCGAAGTCGAATTATATCTATTTATATACCGTATATAATAGAGATTTGGCTTCTTTTCAAAGATGAGTCCACGCATTAAGGTTTTTTGCCGAACCAATGAGTTTGTTGTCTTTGGCATAAATTTGAGTGCTTTTATAAGGGCAATAATTAAATCCTTTCTTCTTAACATTTATTCAGTACTTATTCTATTCTCGGAAATTCTGTGATATCGTTATAAGTTATTCTAAATGATTTATGTTGCTCCATGTATTTTTCGTTACTGTTGTAAATGCTCATGCGTTGAATGATATTATTTACGTTCATTAATAATACGCTCGTACTTGTGTATATATTTACATCATGTGCACGTAAGTGTTTTGTATTATATGTTTGATTATACCATAAACAAATACCTAAATAGCTGTTCTACTGTGCGAAATAAGAAAAAAAGTTTATTATCAATCCTATTTCCCTAATTATCTATTACATCTAATTTTCTAATAAATTTATTTTTTTACTGAAATTAATGAAAATAAGTTGCAATTTAAAATATAATTTTCCTTTTTTATCCTTTTAGTCTGTAATCTGTAAAACCATCAAAATAAAAATTCAATGATACATTTATTTAAAAATAATACTCAACAATTAAACAGAAAATTATACAATAAAAAATTCTCACTAAATCACCAAAATTTGAAAGAAAAAATAAATTAAAAACAACGCGTACCGTTGGTTCCAGACAGCATCAAATGGTTAACCCACCGGGTTGGTCTACTGGTGAACGCGTTTTCCCAAATCAGCTGATTTGGAAGTCGAGAGTTCCAGCGTTCAAGTCCTACTATTAAAATCGGTTATTTTCACACGGATTTGAATACTAGATCGTGGATACCGATGTTCTTTTGGTGGTTGGGTTTCAATTAAACACACATCTCAGGAATGGTTGAAGTGAGACCGTACAAGACTTACACTTCATTTATACTCAAACATATCATCCTCATTCATCCTTTCTAGTATTAGTATTAGTATTCATCCTTTCTAGTATCATTCATCCTTTCAAGTATTATCTAAAAGGTAATTACCGGAGGCTAAATATGAAAAAGAAAGAAAGCATCAAATAATTTTAAAAAAATTAATAAATCTTTAAAAAAAATTAGAAAATTAGGAGGTTTTTGAAAGTCTACGTCAAGTAGACTCATTTGATTGTCATAATTATCATCTTCATCTCATTGGTCAGTGTGGAGGGGGGGTTGCTTATTGTTCACTAGTTGAACAAATTGCAACGTACACATTAGGAAACAAATTACTTTAATATGATTAAGACGTTTGGAAACCATGAAAATAATTATTATTAATTTTTGACGATATTTTTTTTTTTAATTTTAAAAATATCAAAAAAATATTGCCGTAAGCTTTTATTGTATTTATTTATATACTGTTTGTCCCATGAAGAAGTAAACGCTTTTGATTTCGTATCATCGCCCATTTCCCCACCGATTCAATTGAAACTTTATACACCTTTTAATGAAGGTTCTAAAAATGTTCTGTGAAAATTTCAACCTTGTAGAATTTATGGAAACAAATTACAACTTTCAAATAAAAACATCAATTTCAGATAAACCACATTTTTTATTCATTACAAAACAGCTGGGAAAAATTATTAAAAACAAATGATAATTAGAACTAGAATAATTAAACACAGATAATTTTATTCATTGTTACGACTATTATTAACTTTTTTCAATTTGAACAGCTGTTTAACAATACATCATCTGTTTTAATCATTTTTACCAGCTCTTTTGTAATGAATAAAAATGTGGTTTATCTGAAATTTATGTTTTTATTTGAAAGCCGCCATTTTGTTACTATAAATCCTAGAAGGTTGAAATTTTCAAAGAAGATTTTTTCAACCTTCTTCAAAAAGTCTGTAAATTTTCGATAGAATCTGTGAGGGATTCTATTGAAAAATAGATATAGAAAAATAAGAGGACGAATGATACTAAATAAAAAGCGTGTACCTGTTTGTGGGACACGCTGTATATTTTATTAGGACGGAAGATTAAGAATATTGAATCACTTAAACTCTTAAGTAAAATAAATAATAATCTCAACGGTACGATGAAGTTATAGATCGTTATTTTTTTGGTTATAAAGAGATAAAAAATTTCTTCAGACTAATAAATGAAGTAATCGCAATTTACTTTTAAGGATTATAGAATATAAAGTATATTAATAGAAGCTACTTTGATCGGTTGCTATAGTATCACAGGATAAAATAAAACCAAAGGGTAGATGGACGAAGGATTACCTCTTCTTCAGTACCTACAACCCAACTAGATTTTAAGACCGTAAATTTTTATTTTCATCGACTATAGATCGTCTTATAGTATACGCGTATATAATTAAAGATTATTTCTTTAGTCTATTGCATAAATTTTATTGAAGATTTTCAGTTTCATTTGATGGGCAATAAAAGCAGATACTTTAAAATATGATTAAAAAATAATAATTAAATATGAGGTACATTTATTCTTGAATAAGTGAAATGAAAATAATTAAAATTATAAAAGGGACAATTTTTTTGTGGATGGAGAAAAATGAAACAATAGCGTTATGAACTAAATGTTAAATACAATTTATAAATTGATTGCTAATATGTACTGTATTTATAGTGAAATTTGAATAATCTTCTTAACCGACTCAATCAATTCCAAAAAAAGTCGTTACCACAGAAGATTGTATTTTTAGTTTTTTTTTTACATTCTTACGACTGTAACAGATTCGAAAATCACGATATGAGACCTGAATAATTTTTTTTTCTGAAAAGTGGATGAAAGCATTGTTGAATAAAAAAAAATTAAAAAGACTTTAAACTGAATTTGTTACTTGTATGTAATTAAATGTGATTTTACATATTTACTTGGATATTCGTTCATACGTACTTTTCTTATAATACGGTAATTTTTTAATCCAAACATTTGCAATAAATTTAGAAAACGTTTTTCTCGTTAAATTAAAGTCTGAACCTAAATGTAAATAATATTTTAATAAATATAGATAAGAAATAAATAATATTAAATAAAGAGCAATTACCAAAAGAAAACTAGTTTTACTCTCTCTATTAATATAAAATATATATCCCACTAAATAATAGTAAGAAAGATATATTTTATAATGTTACAGCACAAGGAAATTAATATAAAAAAAAAACGGGAAGGATAGAAGGAACAAAAGATGTCACTGTAAAAGATAACGCAGTTTAGCGAAGAACTAATGATTTTGCTGCTCAGGTTTAACTTTAAAAAGAGCTTTTAATGAAGTTCTAACTACCTCCCAAAAATTATCTGTCATTAAATAACCTTTGTTCATCTTTTGCTCTTAGTTTAAAGCTTTTTTATTTTAAATAAAATTTCTAATAACTTGATATGACAAAGTAATTATATAAATTTACACTTGTGTAATTATATAAATTACACTTTTTTTAAGATTTGATAAAATATTTCTATTTTTAATATACAGATTGATTCAAAATTGAACACTAATCTTTCAGGAGATGATTCTATAGATAAAAATAAGAAAAACGTTCATATAAATATAGGTCAGAAAATGGTTCGTTAGTGAGTTTCGGCTCGCGAAACGTTTACTCCTGTTTTCTTCTCCCTCTGTGAAATTAAACTGTACTGAAATTCTTGAAGTGTAAGTTGAGGAGTAAATTTGGTGGTCCCTTATAGTTTTTGATCTTAAGAAATTGAATAAAAGTGGTCTCACACCTCTATTTCTCTTAGATTTTAAGAAAAACGGAGTAAAACACGAGAACGTTTCGTCGGAAAAATACACTTTTTTAGTTTTTGAATAAAATAACTCTGTTAATCTATTTTTGATTAACGGTAGATTTTAGAGCGAGGTTAGACTGTATATGTTCACAGGTGAAGAATGAAGACAACGCCTTGTTGCTCGTTGAATAATGGTTTAATGAATGATTATCTTGACATTTTTATAACGTGTAGTAATTGAACATTTAATACGTAACTTTACACATATAATTAAACTTAATAACATATAACTTATACTAATAAAAAAATCGTTCATCCGGACTGAAAGTGCATACGACCGCCTTGCCCGGGATTCTAACGTAGAATACTAGTACGAGATTCACTCCGGCTAGCGCTAGCACCCACTAGATCGCAGCACCGGACATCTGGACGTGGAACGGAACAATTAACTTTGTATAGAATTTAATTCTGAAAAAATTGATGTAAATGATATTTACATAAAAAAATTGGAGGATTCAACTTTAATAAAAAAACAGAACACACCAACTGGATAGGGAAACTGATACGATTTTAAACAGAATAATTGATTATAGACAATTTAGAATAATTCTGTTATTGATAAAAAATTTATCAATAACTAAAAAAATGAATAAAAATTAGAAAAATAAAATAAAAATCACATACTTTTTAGTTTATTTTTCTAAAAATGATTAAATATCAAAGTTTTTATTTGATAAAGCTACAAACATTTCTTCAACAGTTGCTCAATGTGGGCGCCATTCTGTTCAGTGCATAGTTCAGCTCAGCGAATCTATGCTAGCCGGACACGTTTTATAGCATAATTATTATTCCTAATAGTAGCTTCAGCTTTTATTATACAATGTCCCAATTTTTCTTGTGTGCCAGTACGAGCGGAATAGACTAAAGACTTCATCCAACCTCAAAGGAAAAAAATCAGCTGGCGTGAGATCGAGGTGACCATTTTACTGGTCCGTTCTCGAAAAATCCGTTACTTAATAATGTGTTATTTAAATGATTCACCATATTCACAACAGTAGTGAGCAGGTGCGTCCACCATTGAAAAACTACAGCTTCAATTTTTATTTATTCCTGCAAGTGGAATATCTTCCAAGAGTTTCATCAGATTTGTTTGCAAAGAATGCAAGTACCGCTCTCCATTTAGCCTTGGCGGTAAGAAAAAAGAGCGTACGAGGTTATTATTAAGAAGATTACACCACACATTAAACGAAAAAGTGCGGTGGAAATGACTTACAGCAGTCTCATGGGGATTTTCTTCTGCCCAAGTATGAGTGTTTCGATAATTTACAATGCCATTTCTTGTAAAACAGAATTCATCAGTAATTAGAATATTACTTAAGAAATCGGAATTATTTTCACATTTTCTAACTAACAGTCGATAAAATTTCATCCGTTTATCAAAATTATTGTAAATTTTTCTCATTTCCGATTACACTAAATGAAAAATTCACTCGATTTGGGCTTGCAAATACTCGTCAGATAAATATTTAAAAATTGTTTTCGATATTTTTTAATTTTATATTTTACGGGATAAAAAACTTATTTATTTATAAATAAGAATTATTTAATCAAGAATATTGTTTTTAGATTTTCATTAAATTCTGATAAAACGGTAAAGAAAGAATTCTATTAAAAATATAGAAGCAAGATACGATAAACAACGAATTGTTGCCCAACGCTTAAATAAAGAAAAAAAGGAAGATAAAAAAATTGAACTTTTTTGTCAGATTAATCCATCTTATTAATGAATTGAAATAATTCAGTATAAACTAATAAACCAAAGCCCAAGCAAGATAAAGAAAAAAATGTACTACAATCCACAATCTAGCATCCCCGTCGTGGCTTTGCCCGAGCTATATGGTTACTTGCGTTTCCTGTCGCGGCAAGGGTCTGGCTTAGCCGGTCATGGCTCATTTCGCTCGCCCTTTCCGTCCAGCCAGAGGGCTCTTCCCCTTGGTCCCCGCTGTATTCATTAAACTCATATTTGTGAGAATAATAATGATAAATGAAGATTAAAACCTGTTCAATTTATAAAAAATATCAATATATTGTAATTTTTTCAGAGTAAAAGTTTGGTCAGTACAAGACCTGAAACTTTGAGGGATCTAAGAATATGGGTTTCAAAACAGTCGGCCTCCATCTTAAAAATATTATTATAACTGGTTACTCATACGAAGTAGGATTAAAAATGTATTGAGCTCAGTTCTTAGCGTTACCAGACAAACAACACTAGGAGGTGACCGTACTTCGTTTCTCTTCTTTTTAAAAAGTTTTTAATTACTTTTATTTTATGTTTTTTAGTCAAGCAACAGGAGGTCTAGCCAGTCACATCGCACATACAGTAACAGTGACTATATTGACTGAGCCTCGCTCCGTATACAGTCGCACCCCTTAAAAAATCTAAGTGAAAAAAATAAACCGAAAATGATTTTTAGGTATTTGTCTGAAGAGTATGTTCAAGTCCAGATTAGTGACTCTCGTTTAATATAGTCGGAAATGAGAAAATTCGTAATAATTGTTCAATTTTATTTTTCCTTTCTTCACTTTTTGAAAATCTAGAAATTGACTTTTAGATATTTACATGAAAATTATACACACCAAAAATGAATTTGATATTATCATTTGTTTCCGAGAAATTAAAAAAAAAGTAGCCGGGTTCCAAAAAAAATTCAAAAACCATCTTACCCCTTTAAAAACAGAATTTCAGAAACTTTAGAAATTGGGTTTTAAATATTCACATGAAGGTTACAACACTAAAAATCAAGTTGATATCTTCATTTATTACCAAGAAATGAAAAAAAAAGAATAGTAAATTTCATCCTTATTCCATTTTAAACCTTTAAATTCAAATTTAAAAAAAAATCTTTTCTTAAAGCGGACTTCCACCGTAAGAAGAATAAAAATTTTCATCGAATTATCTTCAGTAGTTTTTGCTTGGTGTTGATGAATGAGTCAGTCAGTCAGGACAAGTTTCTTAGTATGTACATATATATATATATATGTGTGTGTGGGTGTGTGTGTGTGTGTGGGGGGGGGGTGTGGGTGTGTGTGTGTATTATAAATAAAAAAAATTATTTACTTGAAATTAAACTATTTATCTTGTTTGAATTACGTAAAAATTAATCAAAACTTAAATTCTAATTAAAGTTGTGCGTCACAAAGAGTTATCATCCGTTTGACAGAAAGATTAAAATGGATTAATTTGGCAGGAAAGATTTATCTTAATATATTCAAAAATTAAATACTGAACGCTTCATTAAATTTATAACGTTATTATTGTATTGTTAAATAAACAGAATAACTAAGATTAGCGTTAAGAAAAGTGATAAAAAATTAATACGAAGAAATGACGAACCGATTTTTAACAATTATTTTCAATAATTATGATAGTATTAATAAAAGTAGATATAGATAAGAAAAATAAATAAGACCACCATTGCGTAAAAATATATAAAAGTGTTTTAACAGAATTTATAAAAAATATTACGGAAATTGAAAATTAATTAACTAGCATTTCTTTCTAGCTTTCTACTTGGACTTGTTATAAATTATTAATATTTCTTTTTCTTAGTACTAACATCCAGTTTCATAAACCAATATTGCATATTTTTCAATATATATATATTTTTATATCGAATATTTGAATATTTTATTTTATACAAAACGATTCTTTGTTTAATTAAAAGTTGTTGATTTTGGAAAATTAAAAAAAAAATGTAGAAAAAGATAGTGAAGTTGAACCTACTTTAAGGATTTATTTAATGATATACAAAATACGGAAGAATTTAGATTTTTTTTTTGTTGAAGTTTTAGGGCATCGACTACTATGTTTTATTAGCTCCTTTCCAAAACAAAACAAAGAAAACATATTTTTCGTTCCCTATTATAAACGTTAGCGACAGTCGGAAGACTAGTCATGTCATAATAGATGATCCAGAA
This sequence comes from Lycorma delicatula, assembly GCF_047948215.1. Lineage (NCBI taxonomy): Eukaryota > Metazoa > Arthropoda > Insecta > Hemiptera > Fulgoridae > Lycorma > Lycorma delicatula. The sequence goes on from NC_134462.1 coordinate 31,499,084, forward strand.
ATAAACTTGTCAAAACATATTAAAAAGGTGTAAAGGGCCCTTACCATTTAAAACCTACATTACATTCTAAAGAAATGTCAGTTCTATCAAAACATGTACAAAGTTATACAATTATTAAAAAAAATATCCTTTCTTTAAATTTTTTAAAGGTTCATAAAACTATCCACAATCCTGTGTCTATCGTCTAGGTTTATTCTTAGGCCTTCTTTTCTTTCTTTTTTCCATCTTCCTGAAGGCCTCGATGTCGAATTCCAAGGTGTGTAAAACCTCGAATATGGATTTTTCTGATCCTTCACAGTAAATTACGGAGGATGTTTTAGTCTTGCTAACAGATGAAATTTACCCAGATGGTGCGGTTGTGGTGGTTTTGAGACGTCGCCCTACAAACCTGCTTCACCTGAAGAATGTTATTCGGCAGGAAATAGACTAAATACGTCCTGTATATACGCTTTTCCGGCTAATAACTTAATAACGAGGAACCAATTTGAAAAATTTTATAAAAATCTAAAAATGCTTAGGCATTAACTACGTTACAAAAAGAAACGGCTAAGAAGATTAAACTGAAATACATTTTAAAATAATAATAAAAATTACATAAAAAAATAAATATATATGTCTAAATTATGCCTTCTTTTAATTTAATTTTGTTCTAGGTTATTTATTTAAGTCCAATTTAACAAACTATTTACTCTCTTTACTTTAGTTTATTCTCCAACAAACCAGTTGACTTTATATTTTAGTTTCTAAACATTGATATAAAATAAAATTTAACAGATTCCGATTTTTCTTATTTATGTAACATTACTTTTTGGCATAAAATTTTTAACATTTTTTGATGGACCAAATAAAATTCAGTAATATTTAGTATTTTATAAATATTAAATAATACTTATAGTATGTAAAAAGAGATCAATGCGTCTTTTCTCTTTTACTGGGCACACATCTTTCAACAGTATTTTTTATTACTTTCTCGGCTGTTAAATTAAAATATATTGTTATACATTACTACTATATGTAGAAAGTATACTAATCAGGTTAAATTTGAGTATCTAAGTTTTAGAAGATCTTGGCACATACCCCCTCTAACCAAAAAAATACAATTGTTGTAATTTCGGAAGAATATGTATAAGTAAAGGACTTTGACCCGTGACGTCACACTACGTATAATCATGAGACCGATGACGTCACAGAGAACCAAGTTAATTATTAATAAATCACTATATTTAAAATAAAAAAGTTAAAAAAAGGAAATGAAATCTGATTCCAACCTATGTGCCTTTCCCTTGTAAGAAATAAATATTTCATTAATTAAAATTTTTTTTGACTGTATCTCTGGAACCAATGAAAATAAGTATCACTTATGATATATCGTTGAAAAGATCTCATTGAGGGCTTATTACTGCGGTTAAGAAAAAGTCCAAAATCGAAAATCGATTTTGGGCTTTTTTGGACACTTTTGGTTCAGTCGATTGCAAGCAAAAAGGGAAGTATACAATTAGATGTTACAACAGTTCTAAATCCAAAATTTCAACATCCTACGGCTAATCGTTTTTGAGTTATGCGAGATACGTACATAGGTATCATGATTTATTATTCTAAAAGTTGGGAAAATCTCTGAAAATAAGAATTTACGCGTCTTACCGCAATTATAGCTAGTCTTACCGCAATTATATTAGACAAAAGAAAAAACTCTGATTTTTGTCAGAGTCATGCCGAAACTAGTCAAAATGGATTCAGGGATGGTCAAAATGGATATTTCCGTTGAAATCTGAAAACTGAAATTTTTCGAGATCACAATGCTTTCTTTACTTCGTACAAGGAAGTAAAGAGGCGATCTCTAATGAGTGAATTATTATTATTTTATATATATTTGGTTAATTTATTATACTGTATAAAACACAATGCAGAATTAAAGCTTCATTCACAGAGTAGATTTCAAAAAATTCAAATTGATTAAAACATAGGTTATAAAGTAATAATTATCATAATTTTATTTGAAATGAAGGTAAAAATTTGCTAAAAAAACATTCTGTACATATAAGACTTTTCAACTTTCATACAGTTGAGTGAGTTTAATAAGAGAACATTGTGATTTTTAATAATTTCCTTAAATATGGTAATATAATCATATAAAATATTATAGAGATCATATAAAAACATTTATCTGATTTTTATCTCAATGAATACGAAATTAATTTCGCATCAGAAAAAAAATGTAAATGTATCAATAAATTTAAGAGTTAAATATCTGAAGCGATAAAATACGAAAATTATTTAATATATAAATTATATTTTCTTGTTACTAATACAAAAAAATTAGGAAATAATACATAAAATATTTTAAAGTAAATCTCACAAATTTTATTGCCAGATGTTTTTTTTGTTGATTACAAAATTGATTATTTGTAAAAAATTGGAATTTCTTACGATCTAAAAATCGTATCCAATTTTTATCTAAAAATTGGATATTACTCCTACAATCCCACAGATTTTTACTGTACTTTTTAATCATTGAATTTTCAAGAATAGTTGGTTTATTCTTTTTTCTTGCAATTCTAACTATTATAAATAAATTGAAAAGTGAAATTAAATAAAAAGACGTAATTGCACATTGAACCTAGTTTCATTTGATGCAAACGTAAAACACACATGGGTAAGCCTAAAACCTTATTACAAACCTGATTAAACCTTGATTAAAACCTTATTAAACCTGATTTACAGTAAACAATGATGTCTATTTGTAGGACTAATTTATCTTCTTATCTAGGTTTTACTGCCGCATAGGATCGGTCTAGTTTAATTAAAAAACGTAAAAAATTCAATGGTTTTTAGTTAATAAGATAATAGGGTTAAAAAGGTAAAGTGATTAATGATAATCTCCGTTTTTACTTTTTTGTTTAAATGCTAAACAACAAAAGAAAAATATCGTAATTTTGCAAATTTGGTGGTTATTGAGAAAATCAAAAGGATTAAAAAAAAACGAAAGCAATAAAGAACGAACAGAGGTATGCATAGACACCACTGCGAGTTGTAAATGACCACCTTAAAATGAAAACAACAAACGAAAATAGGTGTAAAAATTATTAATAATTGTTCATAACCGACAAAAGAAAATAAATTTAACATAAAGTACATTAAATTAATAAGATAAACGTTAAATTGTTGATAAAACTTCGCTTTAAATATGAAATAATATAATTAAGGACTTATTTTATACTACTTAATTTTAAATTAGCTGATTTTTATAATCTTTGTAATAAATTTGTTATAACTAGGGAGGAGATGTACTATACTGTAAATGTGAATTTATCTGTTGATTGCTTTTATTCAAAGATTAATGACTTTGGAACTGTATGCCAAAAAAAAAAAAAACTTAATAGTACTCTCTCTTTGCCTCCTATATTTGTTTTCAGCTGACATTACAAGGAATATTCTTCGGAAAAACCACTGCCTGAAAGAGACGGTATTCTAAGTATCATGACTTATTATTCTAAAAGTTGGGAAAATCTCTGAAAATAAGAATTGACGCGTCTTACCTCAATTATGTTTAATGTGTGTAACGTAATTTAAAGTTTGACGTAAAGCATATTTGTCTATATTAAACAAAAGAAAAACACTGAATAAAATATGTTAACGTTAAAATTTGTTAAAGTAATTGAAAAACAACCTTACAAACATATCCGGTGGCACGTCAAACCTAAAATTTATTTAACCAGCATGGGTTCGAGACAAGTCATTCAGCTGTTTCTAATTTATCATTGTTCACGTGTGTTTGGAAAGTCCTAGATAATGGGGGAAGAGTAGATCAGTTATACTGATTTTATTAAAACTTTTTTTTTACAGTTGAGCATGCTCTTTTATTAAATAGACTTAGCTTATTCGAGGTCTCTAATGGGTTATTGCTGTTGACTAGATTATATGTAATGAACAGGAGGCAGTATAAAGTAACTCAAACATGGCATCTAGTGATAGATAGTACCTCTGGGGTTCTCCAAGGGTCTAATTTGGGGCCATTGCTTTTTCTCTTATTTATCAATGACTTGCCTGATGTGCTTTCCTATGTAAATGTTCTATGTGTGCCGATGACATTAAAATTTATCATGTTGTGAGAAATGATTTTGACTCTTTATTTATCCAAGACTTCAATGATTTATTGGTCTTGTGCGATATAAATAAATTGTATTTACATTTTAGGAAATGTAAAGTGGGTTTCGTCTAGGTAGAAATCTTTAGTACCTGTAGCTTCTTATTTCATTGGCGATTACAAGTTACCTGCGGTTTTGTCTCTTAGGGATCTGGTAATTTTATTTGATTAAAGTTTTGACTGATGAGAATTTTCAGTTTATTTTACATGATGATAATAGGCAACTGGGATTTATAATGACACGCTAAATATTTTCGGGATGTTAAAGGGAATAACATACTCTATTATGCCTACGCGAGAAGTCGCTTTAAGTATGTTGTACAAATTGACTCCGTACACCAATTATCGATCGGTTGTACCAGTTAGAGAGGTAATCCAAAACAGAATTTGAAGGTAATAATGAATCTTGTCCCGATAATTTTTCTACGCCTCAGTTACATGAATTGTTAAACATCAGGCCTCTTAAATTTAAACGCGAGCTATTGCAACTATTAATACTATATAAGGTTGTTAATAATTTAATTGATTATCTGTATTTTGAAAATATTGGTATTTTATGTGCTAAGGTTAACTGGAGATAGATGTTTTCCATTATTTATGCCTAGATTCTGTACTTGTAGTGCGCCAATTCCCCATTAAATTCTGCTCTTAAATTGTTCACTATTGTGAGATTAAGATCTCTTTAGTGACAATTTGTGTAGGATGGATGTTCAGAAAAATTGTTGTTCTGGTTGGTTTTTTGTTTCTTTAAGGAACTATCCTGATATTTTTAGTGTTTTTTTAAAATAAATCCATTTCTGTTTTTTTATTTATTATTCATCTATTGGTACTTTACAGGGAAACTACATGTTCGTCTAATACTTAGAAGGAATCTGAATTGATGACGCCTGTTACCTTAATCTCTAATTACTTGTGAATATTATTACAAACGATAATCTATTTAAATAGTATTATTTGTATACGAAATATATTTCTTTAAATTTCGACTTTTTGAAGACGTCACCAAATTAAATAATATCACCAATTTATTAACCCTTAATTTTGCGCTTACTTCAAAAGTCAAATTTTATCGAAGAATTTAAAAATATTAATGTCATGAATTTTGTAAAATTAGTTTTATTTGCATTTACAAAGAAGTTTTTTAATTTATTTACATTATTAATTTTATTTTTATTTAAAATACAAGCGTATAAATTTATTAAATACGATGCCCATACTCAGGCATTAGTAAGAAACGTAAAAAGCTAAAAATCTTGGTGTTTTTTTAATAAAAATACATCGTCAAAGTACAACTTCAAAGCAAGAAATAAAGGCAATCAAAATTATAGGAATATGTATTATACTTTAAAGTTTAAGGAATTTGATTGAAAAGCCGTTGCTTCAGTTTATATATCTTTACGCTTTTACAATCCAGTAAGTGATAAGTAATAATGACAAAAACATTTAGTAATCATTTATGTGAGAATGTCATTTATTATTAAAAAATCGTTCATGGGAAATCTTCTTGGGAACAACATTACAGGAACACTAGACGATTTTGTTGAATCATCGAAATCGATGCATTTTATATACTGAAAGAAGGATAAGTTACGTAACCCTTAATTAATTAATCCACTGAAGTGGGAAATTTGCTTTTAGGTTGGCGGCAGTATTGGTACTTTAGTAATGCTTGACCTTATACAATGCGTTAAGTTGAAATTTTGCCTCTCGCCAACTGCTGTGTCTAGTGTATTAGTCATTGATTGTATTGGTCTGTTGTTTGCATTTTATATACAAATGTGTCATGTTATTAGTAAGCGGATGACATCATCTGGTTTAGATAGTACAACAAACCCCACTTACCCGTCCCGCCCAAGGCAGCCGACAGTTCGATTCACAGACAGGATAAACCTACAGCTCACTTAGTGTATTAGTAGTATGAATACACAAAGCAATTAACTAATCTCTTCCTATTTTGTCTGTCGATGTCGTGACGTGTTGATGTCTATGTACCTCAAATGGAGGACATTTCGAAGATTTATTTTAACAAAATTACTGTAAGTTATGAAATTATTTAATATTACTTTTTTAATTTAATACATTTTTTTCGTACATTGATTTCCTTTTACGTTTTTTTTCTATATGTGTTATGTACTTTTCCCCACTCCGTCTTATGCGTTTGGTTTTGAAATACATATAAAACCACGATTGGATCATAAAAATATTCCTTCTTTTCTGGGTCGGTTAAAAAATAAACCTATTAACAATAAATAGATAAAATAAATATAGTACTTACACATATATACTTACCTAAAAATAAAAATAAGGAGTCCGACATTTATTTAACTTTAAATAGGTTAAATTAAGTAACCCATTGGGTTGGTCTAATGGTGAACCCATAGCATATCAGCCGATTTCGAAGTCCAGAGAGTTCTAAGGTTCAAATCCTAGTAATGACAGTTATACGGATTTGAATACTAGATCGTGGATACCGGTGTTCTTTGGTGGTTGGGTTTCAATTAACCACACATCTCAGGAATGGTCGACCTGAGACTGTACAAGACTACACTTATTTATATTCATACAAAACATCCTCCTTCTTTTCTTTTTCCTCTTTAGCCTCCAGGAATTACCGTTCAGGTTTACTTCAGAGGATGAATGAAGATGATATGTATGAGCGTAAATGAAGTGTAGTCTTGTACAGTCTCAGTTCGACCATTCCTGAGATGTGTGGTTAATTGAAACCCAACCACCAAAAGAACACCGGTATCCACAATTTAGTATTCAAATCCGTTTAAAAGTAATTGCCTTTACTAGGACTTGAATGCTGGAACTCTCGACTTCCAAATCATCTGATATGGGAAGACGCGTTCACCACTAAACCAACCCGGTGGATTCCTCATTCACCATGTGACATAATGATACCTTGCGGTGGTTTCGGAGGCTAAACAGAAACAAAAAGATTGAATTAAAAATAGTCATTTAATTTAATTTATATTTCGATTGACTAAGAGTCATCGGAATTTTTAAACACAAAACTATTATTTTTTTCTATTACGGATTGTTAAAAATATTAGTTCAACTCTACACAATTACGTAGTCAGATGGAAACCACACCTGTTCTACTTCGATTGTCTACGGGAACTAGTATATGAAAATAGGGAGACCTGTCTAGCAAAAGTTTTTTTTTTGGATGATTAGTTCACTATATAAGCTTGAAGCTTGTGCATGGCAATATGAAATTGAAAAATTTATAAATATGAAAAATGCCACGCCTGACCGGGATTCAAACTCGGGACCTCTGGATGAAAGGCCGAAAATCTACCATTCTGCCACGGAGATCGGCTTTTAAATTATTAATTATTCTAAATTATTAAAGAAAAAATAATTATTCATTAATCAATGGACTTTATTTTATAAATTTAATTGAACTGTCATCTTAGAATTTTACTAGTATAAAATACAGTATATGTTATATGATAGTTAAAAATTTATGGTTTTAACAGAATGGACGTGTGGTACGTGTATATTGTATGTGGTTACGATAGCTCCCGCGAGTAAGAGAAGTAACAAATAATGTGTGATGCTCGGTGTGGAGGGAGAAGTAATTGTAAATCGACCAATCTAGTGGAAGCATCTTGATTGGTCGATCAATTATATACGACGTTTGATAATCTCAGTATATGTACACATGTGCGCGTGCACAAATATGTACACAGATGATGTAATTTGAACTTATTAAATTACTCAATACTGTAATGTCTCTACCGTTAAGAAATTTTAGCGGAAAGACTGGATCGTTTGGATGGTAAGAAAATTATAATTAATTTATCATTTTATATAAACGAAAGCCAGAATTCATTGAAAAAATTAGATTTATGTTATAAATTCCAGTATTTTATAATTCTCAAATAAAATAAAATAGTAATTAACTACAGAATTTCACCAACTGAAATTGAGAAGGAAAGGAAAATTTGTTTAATATCTATGCTCATCTTACACAGTTTTTATTGATATATACAAAATAAATCATGATACTTAGAATACCGACTCTTTCCGGCAGTGGTTTTTCCGAAGAATTTTCCTTATAATGTCAGCTGAAAACCAACATGGGAGGTAAGACAGAGAACTATTAAATTTTTTCTTTGGCATACATTTCCAAAATGCCATTAATGTTTGAATAAAAGTAATCAACAAATAAATTCATATTTACAATATTGTACAGCTTCTTCCTTTAGTTATAACAAATTTATTACAAAGACTATAAAAATCAGCTCATTTAAAATGAAATAGTATAAAATTAGTCCTTAATTATATTAGTCCACATTTAAATCGAGTTTTATCAACAATTTAATGTTTACCTTATTAATTAATGTACTTTATGTTAAATTTATTTTCTTTTGTCGGTTATGAACAATACGAATAATTTTTACACCTATTTTCATTTGTTGTTTTCATTTTAAGGTGGTCATTTACAACTCGCAGTGGTGTCTTTGCATACTTCTGTTCGTTCTTTATTGCTTTCGTTTTTTTTAATCAGTTTTGATTTTCTCAATAACCACCAAATTTGCAAAATTACGATATTTTTATTTTGTTGTTTAGCATTTAAACAAAAAAGTAAAAACGGAGAATATCATTAACCACTTTACCTTTTTAACCCTATTATCTTATTAACTAAAAACCATTGAATTTGTTAGGATTTTTAATTAAACTAGACCGATCCTATGCGGCAGTAAAACCTGGATAAGAAGATAAATTAGTCCTACAAATAGGCATTATTATTTACTATAAATCAGTAAGGTTTTACGCTTACCCAAGTGTGTTTTATGTTTGCATCAAATGAAACTAGGTTCAATGTACAATTACTTTTTTTAATTTAATTTCACTTTTCAATTTATTTATAATAGTTAGAATTGCAAAAAAAGAATAAACCAACTATTCTTGAAAATTCAATGATTAAAATGCACAGTAAAAATCTGCGGGATTGTAAGAATAGTATGTATAAGAAATTCTAATTTTTTACAAATAATCGATTTTGTAATCAACAGAAAAAAAATCTGGCAATAAAATTTGTGCGATTTACTCTAAAATATTATGTATATTATTTCCTAATTTTTTTTGATTTTGTAACAAGAAAATATAATTTATATATTAAATAATTTTCATATATTATCGCTTGAGATGATTTATTTCTTGAATTTATTGATACATTTACATTTTTTTCTAATACAAAATTAATTTCGTAATTCACTGAAATAAAAAACAGATAAATATTTTTATGTGATCTTTATAATGTTGTAAATTAATAAGATTAATATTGTAAGATTTATTTCCAACAAATGTAATAACGTACTGTTTCTAAATAAAATCTGAATTTTTCTATCTTCTATTTGTTTTATTCAACTTATCTGACACCATTTTGTTCATAATTAAATTCTCTAAAGGTTTTATGTGTTTATTACTCAATTACCAAAGTTATTGTACATCAAACATAAAAAACATGGTTTTTTACCTCAATTTGTAGGTTTTCACCCCAAAATTCTGAAAAACTACTTTTAAGTTTCTGGGACCTATTTTATTCAATTTTTTAGGCCAAAAGCCACAAGAAATATTAATTCTGTGTCTTATTTAATGTCCTAAAAATTTCAGAACGACCTCATTTCACCGAGGTAGCTGAAATCCTAGCGAAATTTTTCGCTAGACGCAATCGCAAACGAATAGATCGTGAAAGTCTCGGGAGAGCTTCGTGATATACGTTGTATATTGAGAAATAAAATTTGAAGAAACGATTAAAAGTTAGTTTATAGGATTGTTAAAATGAGCTGATTATAACAAAATTTTAAACTACTGTAAATGTATAAAAAAACCACTGAACTTCCTAACTCTCATAGTATCCAAAATACATATTGAGCATACTTACAAAATAGATAGAAAATCCCCCACAACTACACACATACATTCAACTTATCAACAACACATAAGATCACCAAACAAAATCGAACTTGTGTGCGAGAATATGATGTGAAAATTTGTTGCATATGAAGAAATTCCAAGCTTCAGCAGAATTGTAACTTGAAACTTCCGAATGAAAGACTTAAAAGCTATTAATTAGACGTGGTTGCAGTCTCATCGTTTATGTTTGCTGACAAGCATATTGAAAAATTCATCATAATAAATAACCTAAGATATGACATAAAGTCCGTGCATCTGCACTCAGATGGCCCATAAAATACAGAATAAAAATCTTAAAATCACATCTAGTGAACAACACTGCATATTGCTGACAATACATAAACAATTTTCTAAATATCAGGTTATTGTGTTGCTTTTAAAATCATGATGATATAATAGTGTTTGGGCCATTAATTCCAACGTTAACTATTGAAATTTTTTTATTGGATGTAAAGTTTTTTATTTCGTATTATCTTAAGATAATATGAAATAAATAGTTACTACAGAATGTTTTACCTCGTTTTATTACTACTGAAACTTTTTTGTCTTTTACAACTTTGATTACGTATAACTCTAACAACGTAGGCATGTATCGAGAAATAGTTTTTAACATTTTTTTCATGTAAAAATTTACATTAAAAACATGTATCACATGATCACGTTCCTATTTAAAAAAAAAAATTGATTCAATATGACGGATCAAGATGGCGACAAAAATTTCAAACACCATAAAATAGTAATTTTATAACTATGTAGATCACACACAGCGGTAGATGAGTGGAGATAGTTGTATAATATCTTCCTGCTAGTACCCCTCAGTTTTGAAATATGAACGACAATTATCATACTTAAATTTACATATGTATAAATAAATTTTAAATGACAACATTAAAAAATTATCAGCTGATTTTAACATTTTGTTTTTATCGGTAGTCTGTGTACTTTTACTTTCCCGTGCTGTATCTGAAGAAGGGAAAGTACTATAATCGGTCTAATTTGGGCATGTGTGGTTTTCACCGGATCTTGATTTTTTGACACCTAATGAACCCAAAAATATAAATGGAAATTTTCCAGATGTTCGTATGTACGTGTGTATTCGGTGTTGAACTATAAATCACCTTATATCTCAAACTGCTGGACCAATTTTGACCAAATTTGTTGTATGTCGAACTTTCCTGATTTTTTAAAATAAATTAAACCTTTATGTAGTTGAGTTTATAAATTTTCTTTGTAATTGTCATAAAAATGAATTAAATTAAATTGTTATTGTCATTCATATATATATATATATATAACATTATTAAACTTGTAAGTTAATCATGTAATTAATGCATCTTGAGTCCTTGGATACTGACTGAAGACTGATTAAATTTCTCAAAAGCTGTGTGAACTGTACGTAACCGCTGAATCGTAAGGAGATGAGTACAGCTGATAGGAGCCGGGTGCATCCGAACGGAGCCGCTGAGTCGTCAAGAACCGAGTGCAGCCGAACGAAGCCGTGTATTCGTTAAGAGCTGTGTGAATCCGACCGTAGCCGAGTACAGCCGAACGGAGCTATCCAAAAGATCTTTAAATTTTAAAAGTCCTATTTTAAATTAAAATTAATATTTCTCGTTACTAGTGAATTTTGGATAACATGAATGAAACCTGGGTCTATACACTTGATCAGATTACTTCTATATATTGAGCATTGATGCCATTAAATTTTCAACTTAAAAGGTCAACGGGGTGAGGCTGTAGAGCAAGTTCATCCTCAGTATCTCGAGATTTCGTCTAATTAAGATCTTATTTTTCTTAGGCACATTAATTAACAATTAAAAAATAATATTTGCAAAAAAATTTTGAAAAATCGCACTCCACCCTAAAAGATGTTCTAAACTTGTGGTTAAGTGGGTATACTGCGTCGACAGTATACCCTGTCACCACAAGGAGCGCTAGTGTAGCACTGAATGCTAAATTAAGTTGTGTGTATGCATGTGCAAGCCGCACGACGGAAAAAAAAGCTGACAAAACAACTGTTTTGTCAGCTTTTTTTATGTCATTTGGGTTATTTATAACAGTTATTTTAAATATGTAGTTATTTATCAGTCCTTAATTAAAAATGTAACTAGATTTTATGCATTAGTTGTTTAAATTTTATTTGTGATCCTCAATAAATATCGTAAATACCTTTTTTTATCAAGTATCAGTTATGAAGAGTCAGTTGGATTATTTAAACGTAATTATTTTAACGAAATATAAAATGGGTGACATAGCGTTTAGTACTTGTCATTTTGTGTTGAGTCGACAGAATGTTATCTAGTTGTAGCAGTTAAATTTTAAACACTATCGAGTGTATCCTCCTTATATCGACCAAAATGTTTTATTGGATTCTTATTTATATTCTAGCTTAGTGATGCTAACGAGTAATATAGCTAGCTACACATACACTAATTGAACAAGAAATTCAGCAACCTACAGGTTCCAGCAGAATAAACCAACTGATTGGATGGTTATTACAAATTAATAATAATTTATTCAGTACGTAGAAAAAAATGTAATAATTGTTTTTTCTTAACAGGTACTTTTTTGTTTAATTAATGAATACACTTATCCAATTTTATTCATTAAATTTTTTTTATAATAAAAAAATTAATCAATATTTCGTGATATGTATCTAAGGAGGAAAGGAACTAGCTATAAATCTATAAACCTTTGTTTTGAATAAAAACTATAAGAATTAAACCTGTATTCGATTTATAAGATAAAAAAACAGTAATGTAATAAATATCAAATAACAATCGATTAATCTATCAAATTATTTTATCAAAAAAAGTCGTTTACATAATTCTTTTATGATATAGAAAATTGAAGTTTACATCCGATCATTTAAAAACAATAAATAAAATAGATACAATAAACAACGATTCTAGAATTTCCAAATAATCATATTTTATCGATTATTTTTAGAGTGATTAACGTATATATAATATATTTAAAAAAAATTAAAACGCGTAATAATTTTCGCTCCTTTATTTTATATTATAATACATAAATTAGCGTTTATGTTTTAAAAAATATGTAATAGGATAGATATAAAATATTAATTAATTTTAAAACGTTATAACTATAGATTGAAAATAAAATAGAAGTTTGGCATCATTCATGATAATCGTAAATCAAGGGTTGAATTAAATGAGAATACCAGGTATTACATACAAGTGGGATGCTGTAGATTGGATGCGCAGAATCAATTGCGCAGGTCTCACCCGGGGTTGCAGCCATTCGTGTTGTTTATACTGAGAGGAACATAGGGAGGGTTTATTGAGCGGGCATACTTTGACTCTTAAACATCTTGTAGAGTTTTTTTTTTTACAATCGAATACGTAAAATATATTTCATTATTAAAATGTGACCGGTTAATTTAAAATTATAAAAATATTTATTAATAAATAAATAATAATAAAAAATTATATATACGAATGAACATTTACGTAATACCATGTGAATAAAATGTTATTGTTGTGAAGGTACGTTTAAACAGACGATGTGATAATATTGTCCTCATGGACGTCACCATGGATTATATCCGAGAATTCGATATTCGACTTGACAGAGAGATGTATTATGCCGGAGAAGTACTAGCAGGGCATGTACTTCTGGATACCGTGGAAAATTTCAAATTGAGATGTGAGTACTCAACTCTATGTAATAATAGAACGGTCCACCCCTAGTAAACAAAGAAACCTTTCACAAGTTAACCCACCCATCCTCTTATCAAGATCATTTCATTCATAACTACCACAATAAGACGTGTTATATAAATAATAAAATGAAATAATAAATTAATTATTGTTAAATTATTTTATAGAAATTTTGTTATAAAAAAATAATATTTGCTACATAGCGATGATAGTAATAAAATAACTTTTTTTTATTATTTAAGTACGTTATTTAATAATATTTAATTAAGGTATACTTTTTTATAGCATATAAATCAGTTTTAACTATTCAAAACTTTAAAATAGCGTTTCATACAGGTGTGTAACGAATATTAAAAGTAATATTAAACACAAAAGAAAAAGAAAACATTTTTAAAAGTATTTTCTTTTTAAATTATTTATAATTTCACGTTACAAATTTGTGTCAACGCTATATTAGTTACATTGCACAAAGAGTAATAATAGTTCATAATAATAAAAATAAATATCAATTTTAAAAATAAATAATAATTATTATTTATGAATAATAAATCATAATTGTTTTATTCTTTTTTTTTTAATATTTAGACATTTTAAAAACGTTTGAAAATTATTTTGGATAATCTATGCATCAAAATATTAATATATACATTTACATGTAATTAAAATAGGTACCTATAAGATTAAACGTACTATATTATAATGTCTACAATAATAGTTTGAAAATAAGAAATTATATAAGTGAAATTTGATTCTAAACTTTATTATGTATAAAGTTCTAATTATATTTAACAACGCATATAAACTGTTTAAAAAACAAACTTTAAATAAATTTAAGAAATACATAAAAAATCAATATATATTTTAATAAATAATTAATTAATTTATAAAACTATTTTAATTGATTAATTTATTTATTTATCCCTGATCTCGATGAGATATCTTTAAAATAAAATTTACATAAATTGTTATTAAACTTATTACCTCACTATTTAATTTTTTTTTAAATTAACAAGGATATAAATATTAAAAAATCTGATGTGAACCCCACATGACTTCCTTGAACGCCTATTAAATTACATGTACACTTTTTTTGCTGCACTTCATTTAAACTTTCATTTGAAAGCGAGATACGGTCCTCCAATTCTTTAATAAAGTGGACAGTTACACAATTGTTGAAATTAGAGAACGTGTACACAAATTAAGATCAGAAGAATTATATCAAACCAAAGAGCGATTAAATGATCGGCAACAAAAAACAAATAAACGAAATGATGATCAACTCCGACTTAGGGAGAATATTGACCAACAATATCAAAGGAGTTATGAATTAAAAGATAAGAATTTTTTACAATTTATTAAAGATCGGGCATTTATGCCTCAATGTGTATGTTGTTCTTGTAAGGGTATATTTTTCAATAACTCTGTAGTAACTTTAATTTAGATAAAATTAAATAGAAATTACAAAATAATTAAACAGGAATTAAACTAGAAAATCCAAAAAAATACGATTCTAAATTATAATTTTCAATTAATATTAAACAATCAGATGTTTCACCAAATCTATTACATGTACACATATGCAATAATGCCTATTAAATTACATATACACGTTTTTAAAAGTACATAAAATTTTATTTCATTAAAAACTTCTAATTTTTTATCATATATTATTTTATTATTATTGAATTATTTATTGTAAGAATCTTTTTACAATCGCGGATTAATAATTATTAAATCAATATATTTAAATTAAAAAAAAGGAGATGAAATCTAATTCGATTTATGTGGCTATAATTCTGGAACTAATGAAAATAAGTACCACTCATGATACATTATCGTTGAAAAGTTCTCAATGAGGGCTTATTACTCAGTTAAGAAAAAGTCAAAAATCCAAATTTTTGGGGATTTTAGGCTTTTTTTGGACACTTTTGGTTCAGTCGATTGCAATCAAAAAGGGAGGTTCACAATTAGATGTTACAACAGTCCTACATCCAAAATTTCAACATCCTACGGCTTTCCTTATTGAGTTATGCGATATACGTACGTACAGACATCACGCCGAAACTAGTCAAAATGGATTCAGGGATGGTCAAAATCAATATTTCCGTTGAAATCTGAAAACCAAAATTTTTCGCGATCACAATACTTCCTTCATTTCGAACAAAGAAGTAAATAATATACCGTATAACACTTTATAATAGACCTATAAATGATTTTTATGTACATTAAATATCTATTTCATGTAAGTATATAAAACATCAATTTAAATTTTATTCGAGAGACAAGTACATTTTAGTGTACCTAAAAAATCATATAATCCAACCTTACAAAGGAATCGTCTGACAAACGACAAACAATTTTTTACGAATTGGAAAAGTATTTCACATTACTTTTTTAGTCAATCGTTTTCAGAGTTGTTTAATCATACGAAAAAAAAACTGATATAGTTATTGTTGTTTCTGAATTTTTTTAAACAATTAATTTAGGTTTTTTTATCATAAATGTTACACTGGAGAAAAAATTTTGTAAAAAATAAGAAATAGGTATTTCCAATAAACGATGTTGCAATTTTGAAATAATAATCGGGTTTACGCTTTAATCATTTTTATATTCTGTTAATGATACATAAAAAACCAAAATCCTATAATTGTGATAATATATTCTACTGAAATATATTTAAATATAGGTATAACAAAAAAAAATATTTTTAAGATTTTTTCCGTGAGGAAAAAAAGAAAAGATCTAATCATTAAAATTCTTTAAAAAAATAATTTTTTTAAAAATATTAACGTACTTTTGTGATAAAGAAGTATTTTCATTTTTAAACATAGATTAAATGGAATAAAATAGTTCCATTTTTTTATAAAGAATTATGTTTTATTTATTAAATTTTTAACTGTATTTTTACTTTATAAATAATGAAAGAGAAAGAAAAATCATAAAATGTATGAATCATAAAATTGTTAAGCCGAAGAAAAAATTATTCCCATTATTTTACAATTTTTCATAATAACTAAAATAATTATTATATATTTTTCATTAAAATTATTCTATTAATTTTTGTTTCTAAATATGTACGTAAAAGAGAACGGCTAAATCTTACATCACTCTCTAACAAACAGAATTAGTTTGTTATTAGTCTAACTAACAGAATTAGAAATAACGTGTACTTATCCTCTAAAAGGACAATTACAAACAGGATATGAAAAAATATCCGGTTATTTCAATATATATATATATTTTACAAGAGAAGAAAGATAAAAGGGACGTTTTATTAAGAGAGCAGCAAGTATTGAAAGTACTTTTACGCATAGACTCTCCTTCCCTTTAGCTATCTATCAATCTCTGAACAAGGAAGAGGAAGATATTATCTTAAATCTTCCCATAATTATTTCCCTAGTACCTTTGTCGTTCTCTTCTTTTATTTATATTTCACTTATTTATAAATATATTACAATCAATTTTTATTTATTATATTTTTTAAAGTAATTGAACGAATGAAATTTTTTCTAATCTGTGGTAATTTTATTTTAATTTCATTACAATTATTAATTTGTATTAAAAAATCTTTAAAATATTTATTCACAGTATATTTTATTTCTTTTACTGTTTCACTTCCTTTATTTTATTCCGTTATTACGTAAAAAATAGCAATCGTTAAAAGCAAAATAATATTGTGCTAGATTTTGCCACAAGTACAGTTGAACAACATCTTATAATTATATAGAAAAAAGAGACTGATAGTTAGACTGATAGTTGGTTTGCATGTTTGATGTTTAATCATTAATATATATTCTCTATTAATGTTACATAAAAAAAACAAAATTCTATAATTGTGATAATGTGTTCTACTAAAATATATTTATATGTAGGTGTAACAGAAAAAAAAATTACAAAAATATATTTGATTACATATAAAAAATTATTTTTTAAGAAAGCTTTTATTTAACTAATATTAATCTTAACATTAATAAAAAAAGGAAACAAATTATAAAACCCCTCTAAAAAGTAAAAAATAAATTATATAAATATCTAATAAATAACCAATAAATAAAAAATAAATAAATGTATAATTATTATATTTCAAATTAAAAGTAATGAAAATATTTAGTTAAATAAAAGCGTGGCGCAGTTTTTATAATTTATTTAAAACAACATAACATTTATTTTTTCTACAATTAATCTTCATTTTCATTTTCAATAACGACGCGAAGAGGCGGAAAGTTCTGCTGGAACCTATCCAGTTGAGACTGACTAGCTACAAATAACAATCTGGGAAAATGCACCCACTAGCTTTCTTTGTACGTGTTCTCACATAGTTGAAGTTCATCTTCGAATTCTGCTTGTAATCTGAGCCAAACTGAACGCACTCTTTCCGCTAAAAGTTTCATTTTAATTAATTATGAATTTTTATTTAATGAATTCATAATTACGATTACAATTATAATAATTTTTCAGATTACCGTCAAAATGTAATAACTTTGTGCAAAATTTCTAAATTTAATTTTTATTTTTAATCTTATTAACCCTTAAAGGTCATCTCGGTGCAAATTTGAACCATCAAAGAATTAAAACTTGAGTTATTTTATTACAGATAAATAAAGTATATACATATACTAAACAACCTCGTTAAACAAAAAATATATTTTAAAATACAGCAAATGTCTATAAATACTTATTCGAAAACATTGTTATAAAAACTGCGCCACACTATTATTTAACTAAATATTTTCATTACTTTTAATTTAAAAATTTAATAATTATTACATTTACTTATTTTTTATTTATTAGATATTTATATAATTTATTTTTTACCTTTTAGTACATTTATATATTTGTTAATATATTATATTTTTTTGTTTGAAATTCTCAATTTGATTTAATTCTTATTTTTTACTTTTTAGGGGTTTTTTCTAATTTGTTTCCTTTTTTATTAATGTTAATATTAATATTAGTAAAATAAAAATTTTTTTAAAAAATAATTTTTTATATGTAATCAAATATATTTTTGTAATTTTTTGTATTTTTTTTAAGACTAAAAAAAAGTAAAAATATTTATTTTTACACATCGAAGTTACATACGTGTACCAAATTTCAATCATTTTCATTCGATAGTTCATGAGAAATGAGAATTTTCAACTAAATGCATGAATTTGGCGTAGGGGTAGCGCGTGCGGACGTGGCGGTGGGTCATATCAAATTCCGACACCGTAGTGCTGTATTGTCATTGAACTTACATACGTGTACCAAATTTCATTGATTTTCATACGATAGATTAAAAGATATAGCAGTTGCAAGATTTGATTATTCCTAAAGCGAGTTAAATAAAAGCTTTGTTTGTTTATTAAGACTAAAAAAAGGAAAAATATTTACTTTTACAAATCTAAGGTACATACTTGTATCAAATTTCATTGATTTTCATACGATAGTTCATGAGAATAAAAATTTTCAGTAACATGCATGAATTTAGCGTAGGGGTAGCGCGTGGGGATGTGGTGATGGATCATATCAAATTCTGACACCGTAGTATTGTATTGTCATCAAAGTTACAAACGTGTACCAAATTTCATTGATTTTCATACGATAGATCAAAAGAAGATATAATAGCAATTCCAAGATTTGATTAAAACTAAAGCAAGTTAAATAAAAGCTTATAAAAAAAAGTTTTGAGATTTTTTTCCGCGAGGAAAAAAGAAAAGGTTAATAATTAAAAATTTAAAAAAAGATGATTTTTTTTTAAAATATTAACATTTTTGTGATAAAGAAATATTTTCAGGGTAGATGCTCAGATTTTTATTTTGAATAAAACGCACAAACAATTCATTCGTTCAAACGATTTATACTTCGTGATACAAACAATTTATCTAAAATTATATTTGTGTTTTGGGGGATAAAAAAGGAAAACATTAGGGTTAGAACTGTGTTAAAAAATCACAACTCAAGAAACAGTTAAAAATGTTCAGGATTGTGAAGTTTTTCGTTGTGAAAGTTTGTGTTTTTAATACGCTAAATTCATGAAGGTTATTTAGTTACAAATGGCAAAATCATTTAAAGAAATCATGTTTAATGAAACATAAACCATGTAAAATTTTCGTTTATTAGTTGTACATCGTGTCTCTTAATTGGCTTTTTCTATATTTTTGTTGTTGTTATGAAAGAACGGACATCAATAGTTATGATCATTAGCCCAGTGAAAATTGGTAGCGTATGAAAACATAAACCACGTAACATTTTCGCGGCGATGTAACACTTTTTTTTAGTGTAATATTAATTGTTATTTTCAGAAACACTTAGTACTATTTTTTTATTTTTTTTATTTTATGCTTTAATTTTCCCAGTGAATATAGGTAGAATAGTCATATTAAAGGAGAAATTACGGTGATCATGTCAAAAATGGGGTGTCAGGCTTTTTTTTATATCTTTATGCTTTAAAGGCCCAACAAGTTCATCTAGACCAAAAAGAATACATGTATATGTGTACGTATATAAGTATGTGCGTTGCAGTTCTTTTGGTCATATATCTCAGGATTGACCAAACCGATTTTCATCAAATATGACTAAAATATTTCTATATATAAGGCATCAATCACATTATTTTTTTTAAAACTTCGTTAAAGGGGTGGAGGATATTGTGAAATAATCAATTACAATTTTATTTACAGGCATTTTACAGAAAACTTTATTTTTTTAGTAGTAGTGGACAAAATGGGAACAGTAACTCACCTAATAGGTATAGCCATCCCATCAAGTATTTTGAAAATAAGTAAATGTGAAATAAAAAAGAGTTAATACAATCCCAATAATTATATCTGCCGAGCGAATAATACCATCTACTTTGCACAACAGTCTTGAAAACTGAAAAACCAGTGGAAGACCCACGCGCTAGTGCAAAGGAGCGTGATAAATGGCACTTGCCATGTTACCCGGAAGGCATTTCGTCAACAATAGCAAGCATAATCTTGTCGGTATAAATTACTCCGAGTTTAGAGAATATCACCGGCAAAAGGCTGTGAAGAATATTAATTACAATAATCCTATTATTCTGTAATAATAGTACAAACAATCAACGATTATTTTCTTCAGAAAATCAACTCCCACTTCTAAAATTGAAATATATATTTTTTGTTATTTTTTTTTATCTCCCTCCGGTTTAAATATCATTCAAAAAATTGTTGAAAGTTTATTCTTCATATATAGAGCTATAAATAAATATCTAATATTTTCAAAAATTATAAACCGTGGACATAAAATGCAGAAATATTTTTCAAAAATTTATCTTTTTTATTTTAGCATTCATTAAAATTTTGTTCGATTTATAGAAAACTTTACTTGCAATTTTGTTTTGCTTAATTTATATATGAATATTTTTATAAATTAGTTAAAATAACAAGAAGTTAGTTAGAACTTCGCTGGTAAGAGTCCGCAGAACTGGACGGCACGCCAATGTCAACGAACTATATTTACAGTTCTAAACATGACCTAATTCTAATAATTCAAATTAAAAATTTTTTTTAAGTGAAATGAAAATAGGGAAAATATTAAAAAATAAGCATATATTAATAAATAAGCATATAAAAATAAGTATATATTTCAGCTCAATTAGATTTGTAATAAAGAATATTTTCAAAAAATACCTCGAATTTTGTTAGACAAAGTTTTTTTCTTTCATTTGAACCGCGGGACTCGAATATGTTACTTTTTCCTAAAAAAGGTGGGTTTACGAATCGCGCCGCTAGGTAGCAGTACTTAACGGCGCCTTTGAATTTAAGAATAATCTCGTACAAAAACTTCACAATGTACTTGAAATAATAAAATTTAAAAGAAAATATACTATAGCGTGTTGTAATAGTAACTAGATGCTGTTATGTAAATGAAAATATTGAAGATGAAACAATTTTTTTAATTCCCATCACTTCATTAAAAAAAAATAAAAGTATTGGTTTACAAGAAATTAAAGCTGCTAATAAAACACAAAATCACGAACAGTAGGAAAGAGTTGCAAATGTGACAACAAAGATTTGTTACATAAAACAGAAATAAATTCGATTGGTAAAATTTTTATTCTACAATTAGAAATAATGAAACTGATGGAGAAAAAAATGTCATTTAATAATAATAAAAAAAGTATAGGATATACGGATACGATAAAAATCGAGGGTTGCACTTACAAAGTAATAAGTGCAATATTATATCACGGATCTTCGATTCGTGAGGTCGTTACACTAGTTTTATTAAAAAAATAAAAATATGGTATGAAGTGAATGATATGACTATCAACAAAAAAAATTGGCCAAGAAATAAAAAAAAGTGTATATTTGTTTGTTCTAGAAAGGCAATCAATTTTAATAATAAATCCATGAAATAGTAATCAGTAATTCATAAAAAAAAATAAAAGAATAATCTAACAAAACGCAATAATATCCAAAAAAATTACGATGAAATTATAAACCGTACGTTAGAGCCTCGCAGATATCATTTCTTCCACTCAAAAATAGAAATTTCTGTAATATAAATAAAACTTTTTTAACAAAATGATACTGATATAAAAAAAGGTAAAACACTACATTTCTATTATCAAAACGTGTTATTAATTTAGAATTTTATTTAAAAGAAAAAAATATATATATGTTAAATATCTGTAGTAGATAGTGTTAAGTTTTAATATCATGTTTTCTTCTTATTTAAAATATTGTAATGGCAGCCTTGATTGTTGTAATTCTTTTTCTCAACGCTAAAGCTCAGCTGATTCGATTCTAGACTCAGTACACAAGATGATATGTAGTGGGATGGTAACGTACAATGCATTAAGCAATTCAATCAATAATTTATGTTAATTTTAGTCAATATACTTCAAATACTCAAAATATTATATGTATTATTAATATTCAATGTGTTATTACTAAACTGAAATCAAATTACAACAAACAAGACTACCAAATATATCTAATCAAAAATGTATTCGTCTACTTATTCAAACTTCAACTAATCAACATATAGTAGATATACAATAGTTAATAAACAATGTTTAAGCGTTCCATATAATAAAAAAAAAAAAAATATTAAAAAACTCTTACCGGTCCGATTTCATTTATTAAACTACGAATAATCATAAGAGTTGTATTATTTCTGTAAATATGATAAGTATTACATATAAATGAAACCGGGGCGGTTAGAGTTTTGTAACTATTTTTTCTATTTTTTTCTTATTATACGGAACGCTTAAATATTGTTTATTATCTATTATTATATATCTACTGTCTATTACAGATATTTAACACATATATATATATATTTTAATTCTAAATTAATAACAGATTCTGCTAATAGAAATGTAATAACCTACCTTTTTCATATCAGTATCATTTTATTAAAAACAGTTTTATTCATATTAACAGAAATTTTTATTTTATGAGCGGAAGAAATATCTGCGAGACTCTAAAGTCACACAATACTTTGCCAGTTTTTTTTTTGTTCTTTTTAATGTAACCGCACTTTTTACTCGTTCTAATACATATGAGGTGAACTATTATAATAATGTAATTGCAATAGTTACTTCACAATTTTTAATCATTATTTTAAACTAAATAAAAAAGTAAATAAATAATTATATCATCATTAAATAATTAACATCTTTACATTTACACTCAATGAATGTCTATTATTAATGTTCCCTTAAAACTCAAGCACCACTATGCCGATCTGAAATATTTCTTTTATCACTGTTTTTATTGAACTTTGAAGATAGTTATAGGCTGAAATTTATCCAGATTACATTATTATTGAGTAAGGCTTAAACCAAGAACATATACTTTATAAAGTAATAATATTTTAAGTCGTGTTGCGAATAAATTTAAAAAAAGGAACCACCTCATTTTGGCAATTCATTAAACAACTGTCGAGATATTATTGATTATTATATATTTGTATAGTTTTTAAAATTCTAAAATTTCATAAGCAGGCAAGCGACGTAATCTTTCATAGCGAGCGTTATCAATACATAACATATATAATTAAAATTAATTAGTAAATTAAACTAAGATGTATTTAATTTTTACGTTTCTTTATGATAAATAAAGAATTAAAAACAAAATGTCAAAACAAAATTTCAATTTGTAACCATTGTCGTATTATCCCATTACTTTGATTTGTTTTTTTAATTTTTTTTTAAAATGGATTACAGATAAATGACGAAACTTGGTTAAACGAAATTTAAAAAACTAAATTATTTAATTCTAATCATACACAACAATTTAAACCATTGAAAATTTAGCGTTGAATGCTTTGTCTTTACTAAAAATATTTTCAGTGGGCCGCTAAGAAATATTTTTCGTAATATATTTGTAGAATTTATTCTGTCTAGACATTTAAGATAACATAAAAAAATAATAAAAAGTAAACGGTGAAAAATAATCAAATCCTAAGTGAAATATTTTTTTTTTATTATAGTTTTCAGAATACAATTTTTCAAAATAATTAAACTAATAAAAAATGTGTTAAATAATTTCCCTTGGAAATTTTCTGATCTATTTCATATGAGAATGGAAATTCTATTTTCACTTTGGTAGAAAGTTTTTTCATGCTTTACCGAATAGATAAGAATGTATTTAAGAGACAGTGTTTAAGCAATAAAAGGTTATAGCACGTTGAATTTTAAATGGTTTTCAGAGAAATCGTTTTGAAAATTTAATTGGTGTTGAAACATAAAAATTAAAGAAAAACTTGAAAAGATTTCTTTAAGAAACACTATTATATTTTTACTTTCTTGAACGAAGTATTGTGATCGTAAAAAATTTTCAGATTTTAACGGAAATATCCATTTTGACCATCTAGAATCCATTTGTGACTACTTTCGGCGTGACGTCTGTACGTACGTATGAATCTCACATAACTCAAAAACGATTAGCCGTAGGATGTTGAAATTTTGGATTTAGGACTGTTGTAACATCTAATTGTGCATCTCTCTTTTTGATTGCAATCGACTGAACCAAAAGTGTCCAAAAAAGCCCAAAATACCCAAATATTTGGATTTTGGACTTTTTCTTAATTGCAGTAATAAGCTCTCATAGAGAGCTTTTCAACAATATATCATAAGTGGTACTTATTTTTATTGGTTCTAGAGTTAAAGCCAAATAAAAGTTTAGTTACTGAAATATTTGGATCTTGAAGGGAAGACACATTGGTTCGAATCAGACTTCATCACTTTTAATTTTTTTTTTTTTTTTTTAATTTAAATATATTGATTTATTAATAATTATTAACCTCTGACTGTAAAAAAATTTTTACGATAAATAATATTCAATAATAGCAATAAAAAAAAATATGAAAAAATATCAGAAGTTATTAATGAAATAAATTGCATATACTTTTCATTAAAAAAAAAAGTGTATATGTAATTTAAGGAAGTCATTAGTGTCCACATCGGATTTTTTACTACAGGGTTTTTACCGAATTTTCGAAGAAAAGTACGGTATTACATCCGGTCGCATGGTGGAAGGTGAAAATGAATCATCTTCACGTTTTGAGGTATGAGTAAAAATGCCATTTACTTAAATTGGGGTTTCCCTATAGTATAAATGCCTATATATAAATTTCGAAAATTTCCATAACTATTAATAAATTTCATGGAAATTTAGATATGTTTTAATAGTGTATCTGAAGTTGTGCATGTTAAAATTTGATGAAGATTGGTTCTTAATTTTACTCAATTTAAAGTCAAATATTTTAATGGTAGAAGTTAGAAGCGTGGTTCATTATGATGCTACAAGTTGGAACGTTGATGTTTCTTTATCTATGGTATCTATTGTTAGCAACATTAAATGAAATTAAAAAAAATTAAAATCTAATTAAATTAACAAAACGTCGGTCTTCTTGCCCAGAATAGCTCAAGATTTTTTTCAAATAACAGGTTCCTCTACACAGTATAATGTAGATAACGGGTTATAACTGGTTCCTGACGAACCACGTCATTCAGCTTGTAGCTTACAATTAATGATTGTACTTACAGGAATATTTTTGGTAGTAACAATTAACTCTTAATCAAATAGTGAACATACAATAGAAGATACTGTATCACTCATTAAAAAACTATCTTTCTCTAACACGTAAATGTAACTACAATAGTACTTTTGTTTCAACAGATAAATTTACATTGCGATTTATTACGTTATACCTTTTATTTATATCGATTACAAAACAATTTAATGAAATTTTATAAAAATAACAACAATTAATATACATAAATATCTGTCACGTTAAATAACCTCCTGTCAGACTCGGTGGCCTCCGTGGCGCGAGTGGTAGCGTCTTCGGCCTTTCATCCGGAGGTCTCAAGTTCGAATCCCGGTTAGCCATGGCATTTTCACACACGCTACAAATCATTCATCTCATCCTTTGAAGCAATACCTAACGGTGGTCCCGAAGGTTAAACAAGATGCTACCCCTCCGTAGCGGCGTGGTAGCGTCTTGGCTTTTTCATCCGGGGATACCAGATTCGAATTCAGGTCAGACATGGAATTTTTCATACGCTACAAAATTCCATTCTCGTATTCTTACAGATAAGCTTCTATGATGAATGAATTCATCAAGCCAAAAAAAAATTATGAATTAATCTACAATAATTATTTCAGTATATTTGGGTAACTAGAGAGCATGACTAGAAAATAGCAGTTTTATTTTCCTAGTATGCAAACATCATTGTTCTAAAATTTCTTTTGCTGTTAAATAAAAAAAAAATTATCACATTTATTTTAAGGCTACAATGTTGTCTTGCTCTTCTTTATTTGCTTTAAAAAAGAAGAAAGAAAGTAAAAAATATAAATTAAATAAAATATAAATCATGAATACATAAAAACAAATAATATTTTGTTGTTTTATATAGCTTTTATTTTTATTTTAATTCAAGAAAATTGATGAAGTTTTAAAATATATATATATATATATATATATATATATATATATAAATCAACGATAAATATCAAAAGAAAAATTTTAAGCGGATACTTAGACGGATACACTACTGTATTTATACATTCAATTTTTTAATTTTACCCTTGAAGAAACTGAAAATCATCAGTAAGATCATCAGTAATACTTTGACTAAAATGTGTAAATATACTTAGAATTAGTAAAGATAAGTAACTTTAAGCGCAACTTAAATTCGGACTTAAATTCCGAAATAATTGGTATGAACACTGATAAATAAAAAAATTAAAAAAATAAATAAAATTTTCATAATGTTATTTGTTTAATAAGAATTAGAAACATAATTAAACTTTTCGGAGGGATTTTATAAAATAGAATCTGAAGTATAGATTAGGAAACGTAATCAAGTTGAAAAGTCAAAGGGATTTATTTGTTGTCAGAGAGCGTGATCGATGGTCCAGTACATTCTTTTGACAAAACCGATAGTGCGGTATATATACTGTTGTTAAATCTTCGGATGAATTTGAAGATAGTACGTTTATTTTTAATGAATAAAAATATGATTAAAAATATATTACACAATAATTTAAAGTAGTATAATTACTGAAAAAAGTTAATTAATCAATTTTTAATTCTTTATTCAATTTATAAAATTTTCAGTTACTGTTAAACTTTAATTTTGTACGTTTTATTATTCGCGGTATTTTTATATTATAAATTTCAAAAAATTTAATTTTTTTTTTATTATTATTAAGAACGTTAAGTTTATGTTACGTGATACAGTTAAATTACATTCTCGTTTTATTATTATTATTACTCGTATTAAAGAAACGAATTTTTATGAATGAATTATTAAGCAAATTACTTCTTCTTCTTCTTCATTACAGGGATTAAGTTATGTAGATCTGTTCCGGTACCCATCGTTTCCTCAGTCTCCCACATCTCTATTAAATAATTCAATTACTTAAAACAAGTTGTGCGTAACCTATTTCTTTAACCTGAGGTTGTAGTAGGCTATTCGTCCAAAATATGGGACGTGACCATTGTTTAGATAGAAAATATAATTTCTTATCTAATTAGCAATAAAAAGTCTTCGTTTAGTGCTTTTATCAAAATTTTAACTATTATAAAATGAAAAACCCCACCGAGTTAGTCTAGGATAAACTCGTCGTCGTAAATCGGCTGATTTCGTAGTCTTGAGTTCTCAGGTTCAAATCCTGATAAAGGTAGTTGCTTTTATTAGGATTTGAACACCAGATCGTGGATAACGGTGTTCTTTAGTGATTGGATTTCAATTAACCATACGTCTAAGGAAACGTTTGCCTGAGTTTGTTCAAGACTACACGTTTACCGGTACAGTTACATTACACTGATAAGTCACTAATTACTTTAATTGTTGATGAGACTATAAACGAAAATATTTTTTTTAAATAATATTTTTTCTTAAATACAAGTTTTTTTTTGTTTTCTAAATTATAAATGATCTAAAATGCGTATCCGATCAAAAAGTAATACTATACAGAAAAAAAGCCTATTTATTTCTGTTTGTGTGACGTAGCCTACTTAAAATAAAATAGCATACCTAATTTTCGTTCAAAATTTTGAATTCCAAATATAGTTTTTATAATTCTTAATAATTAAATCATAATTCTTTTTACATTTTTTTTAGTTTTACGAGCATCAACTGCTATATGATCATTAGCCCGAAAAAAATTTAAGCGTAAGAAAAGCTGCCATACTGACCGGGATTCAAACTCGGGATCTCCGAATGAAATGCCGAGACGCTACCACTCCGCCGCGGATATAGACTCTTTACATTTCATTGGCATTTTGAAAGTAAAATAAAAATATTTAGTTTTAAATTTTATAAAAACAACCATATTTGGATAACAACTGTTGATTAAACCACATAAAATTTATCTAAATGAAACATGATAATATAAATAAATTTTTAATTAAATTTTATTATTTAGTTAAATTTATTAATTAACTAATAATGTAATTTATTTTAATGTATTTTAATTTAAAAAAAACAACGACAACAATATAATAATATAATAAAATCTACCATATTTATTCAGTGCATGTAGTCTGCAGTAAAACAAACAAAAAATTAAAGTGGGTTGAATACAAATTTTAAAACACTGGCCTACTTGTATAATACGTACAAAACCCCGTCCGCATTTCTTCATCTCTTACTACATTTTAATTTCTTTATTCTGTTTCTTGCCATCTTATTTTGTAGGCGTCTTTAATAATAAAGGATTTCGTTGAATCCTTCTGTTGTTCATAAAAGCGAAAACTTGCTTTTATAATACAATTTTTAAATTAATACAGAAGTAGTAAAGCTAACTGTAAGTTAACTTTAAGCTTCAAACAATCAAAACTTACTTTCTGAATAATCTAGAATTTACTCATTTATAGCTAAAATAAATATTTATAACCAATAATAGATATATCCAAAAACTGATACCGGAATAGTTTTCTGTTCTTTCGTTAAAAATATTCTATTCAATCAGTAAAGTATTATTACAAAAATAAAAATATACATCTAGTTTAGATTAATATTAACAGACAGGTGATAAAAAATTAACAAACGACTGAATATAGAAAATTTAACACTGCAATCAATTTTTAATAATTTATGTCAACACTAGCATCCCCCGTCGCGAGTTCGCTCGTGCTTTATACGAATACGTCTTCAAACACTGGAAATAGTTTTTTTAATAACTATGTGCGGGCTGTTTCTCTCAGAAACATAGCTAATCACAACTTAAGGGATAAAATAAAATTTTTAGATAAAGGATGAGTTCCCAAAATCAAATTTTTAATGAATCAGGAGAAAATTGAAGTTCATCAAGTATTACTATTTTGTCCATCGCATAACAAAGTCCAGGTGTTCATCACTAATATTTTTGGGCATTACACCGGTTACATATTTTAATTATTTTACCTATTTAAATTTCTTTCAAATTCAGATAGTCAATTTCAGGGTGATAATCAAAAGCCGATTTGAGACCTAACTTATTTCTCGAAGATTAATCTTTAATTTGAACCAAGCATGTACGTTAATAATCAAGTCTTTGAGAACGCTTTGGCGTTGAACGTGGTAGATTCCGTTGTCTACGATCGTAAGTTTTAGTAGCCCTAGAAGTCCTTTCCTATCTGTGACCTTAGCGTTATGACCTCGGTGGTATGAAAATATTAATACCAAATTGAAAGTCGAATTTAAGCTGATTATGTCTACGGCTTGTCCGGATGGAACTTCTTAGTTCAGTATAAAAACTCTGCAAAGTGTTACTTTACTCGGTAAGGATAAGGTCTTGGAGTTCGTCGCCATTAAATTTAGTAAAATACATAATAACTTTCTGAAGAAGTCGGTACTGATAACGAAATTTAGTATTTCTCAAACCATCAAAACTTTTTTAAATACGTAAATAGTCGTCATTTCCTTTAATTTTTATAACAAACTATTTCGATTTTATGTATATCACGAAAGTTATACGAAATGACCTTTTATAGGCAATGACATTAAATTTAGTAAATCACATAACCGGGATGTTCTAGTGGTGACTCGTCCTAAATTAGTTGTTTAACAGCTGATTTTCGAAGTTGAAGTTTCCGAGGTTCAAATCCTACTAAATGTTAGTTGCTTCTTTTATACGGGCTTGAATGCTGAACAGTAGACACGGGTGTACTTTGGTATTAGGATTCAATAAACCGCACAACTCAGGAATGGTCGGCCTGAGTTTGTAGGAGTCTACTCCTCATTTGCATGTTATACGAGGTCTGTAAATAAAGTAATGAGACTGGTTCAGTTTATTAACAATCCAATTATACGTGGACTCTATCACCTTCGAAATAGTTCTCTTGAGAAGCCACGCAATGCTTCAAACGGTTTTCCCACTCTTCATAGCAGTCTTGGAATTCAGAAACCGGAATATCCTTTGGATTGTCAGTTATATCTTTTTAAATTTGTTAAACTGTTCCAAAAAGGTGTCCTGTGAAGTGGGTTTTTAAAGTCGGGAACAGGAAAAAGTCGCAGGGACTCAAGTCAGGTGAATAAGGTAGTAGAGGAACTACAGGAATGTTTTTCTTTGCCAAAAACTCATTAATTGAGAGTGCAGTGTGACAAGATGCATTGCCATGATGCAGCATCCAGTTATCTTTGATAACATTTTTTTAGAAAATCAGGATAAGTTTCAATTCGCCCTAGAGGATTGCGGTACACTTACACCCTATTGTTTTTCTGTTCAGCATTTTTTAACGCACAACAAAAATTCGTTTCACGAAAAGTTTGTTTATGTCTAACGTGGCAAAAATAGACTAAAAATACTAATACCTAATATATCAGCTGTTCATATAACCATATATTTACTAGTAACTTCACAGTGTTACCACTTTGGCTACCAAATAAAAAAACTGGTGTCGTTACTTTATTTACAGACCTCGTACTTATCATCCTCATCTCATTGGGCCGTGGAGGGAGTTGCTTATTGTTCACTAGTTGAACAGACTGCCTACACGTTAGGGGAATAAATAGAAATTGACATAAACAATGATCGATGTAGAAAATGACAATCAATATAGAAGACATTAAATTTAGAATAAAGGAAATTCTAGATTATTAATTTACGCTTTTTTATGATCTATACAGTCGTAAGATTGGTGAGGTTTGAAATGTAGTAAAAATTCCGGGAGGTCATAAGAAAACTGCAGTTAAATTTCGTAATGGTTGGTTTAGTAGTTTTCGCGGTTATTGGGAACAAACGAAAAAATACCTTTTCTCCACATATTAGTGAGATGAGGTAAGATATTTATCCATGAATTAAATTCATTTCTTATTATTATTATTAAAGGAAACGTAAGCATAAAAACTACGTGATTTTGATGAGATCTTCTAGTCCGAAAAAGGATCGTGGGGCTTCACAAATTCTACGTTTTTTGACATTGCTTAAAATCAGAGTTCCATTGATAAATACCACTATTTTTATATAAATTATTGTTTTTTGAAGCTATCCAGCGTATTAGATAATGCCTGGTATAATTTTTCTACTTTAAAAATTGCATAGTGGAGAAAATTTGGAAAGAAAATAGAACTTATTGTTGATACCTTAATAAATATTGCCTGCATTTGGTAAAATAGATTGTTTGTTTCGAAAATTCTATAAAAGATTAAAGGAAAATGAAGGGACATGATTTGATTATTTCGAAATATCAACTATATCGTTTGATGAACTAGTGCTTACACTAAAAAACTGGCCGACGAGGAAACCATCAAACATTTGTGAAACATATGTGTTGCTGAGTACGATTTGACTCAATGCAAAAAAAAAAAAAAACAATAAAAAAATGATAGCGCAGTTGGGTATGTGAACAACTGGCGGCAGACAAGCGGTGCATCAGTGTAAATGGAAGATAATGATTCGTGCAGTTAGATACGCCAGAATATTTTTACTACTGGACGTTCTTTAGGATAAGAGGGTATGTTTTTTTAGAGCACGGTCGTAACTCTTCGGCTCGACTTATATAGCCTCATCTACTCTCGTTGACAGATAGAATAGACGCCAATTACGGT
Source organism: Lycorma delicatula (assembly GCF_047948215.1). Lineage (NCBI taxonomy): Eukaryota > Metazoa > Arthropoda > Insecta > Hemiptera > Fulgoridae > Lycorma > Lycorma delicatula. The sequence goes on from NC_134462.1 coordinate 31,531,341, forward strand.
CGGTGAAACGCGCAACACAAAACGCCTCATAAAAGAGATCTGAAATCCACTACTGCGTATGTTATTACAAAAGACCATTTTTATAATAGGAAAACAGCAATGTATTAATACAACAGATGTTAACAGATGCACTATTAGCAATGATAAATCATTAAATAACTTGACAATAAATTGGTCATTGAGTGTTAAAAATGAAGATCCTAGTAATATCCATTTTTATTTTTTAGAAATTTTCTAGAATATATCGGGCTAATATATTTAAAAGTGTTTATGTCAATGAAAGTCAAATAACATAATATTTTTGATCTGCTGCTTAATTTCCTGGTAACTGTTCCTGGAAATATGTCACTACTTGTACACTTCACTTGGCCGCTTTATACCGCAATTACACAGACCTTGGATTAGGGTAGTGTAATTTATTTATTTTCATGGCTAAAACATGTTCTCCGTAGTATATATATTAACTGTTGTTACCAGTGGTTATTGAAGTCTTGATTTTTTTTAAATTAAAGGTAACTTTAACGGTTACTTAACATTAAAGGTTACTTTTGCGGTGAATGTATGTTCAGTAACCCACCGGGTTGGTCTAGTAGTGAATCGTCATCGCAAATCAGCTGATTTCAAAGTTGAAAATTCTAAGATTCAAATCCTAGTAAAGGCAGTTACTTTCATGCGGATTTGAATACTAGAACGTGGATACCGGTGTTCTTTGATGGTTGGGTTTCAATTAACAACACATCTCAGGAATGGTCGACCTGAGACTGTACACGACTACACTTCATTTACATTCATACATATAATCCTCATTCATCCTATGAAGTAACACCTTACGGTGGTTCCGGAGGCTAAACAGAAAAAATAAAAAAAAGAATAGCGCTTGAACAGCTGTATTAAAGTGGAAACAATGGTGATCAAGTCAAAAGTGGGTAATCGCGTTTTTAGCGATTACTTACGTTTTAGGATCTAACTAGTTCATCTAGACCAAAATAATATACATACATTTAAGTATGTGTATAGATATATATGTATGTGTGCGTGTGTGTGTGTGTCTCGCACTGATTTTGACCTTGAAACAAGGATTGGTTCAAGGTCAAGGATTGACCGAACCAATTTTCTTCAAATCTGGCTCAAATATTTCCATATTATATGGACTGGCCATATTCATTTTCTTTCCGAATTCGAAAAAGAGGGAGATATCGCGAAAAAAAACGGTTTCAATTTTCTTCGGAGGCATTTAAGAGAAAACTTTATGAAAGTAAATTTTTTTACTACAAAGCGTATATGAATAATCCAAAAACGTTTTTTTCAAAAAATCAACCCTGACCACTTCAAATTGAAATTTTTTTTATTCTTTGATTTACTACCATTTGATTTAAACACTTTTCAAAAATATTTTTTGAATTTTATACTTCATATATAAAGCTATCAAGAAATGCCTAAATTTTTTTTATAGATCCCGCACCAGAAATGCAGATAAGTTTTTTGTAAATCTTTTTCTTATTTTAGTCTTTATTGAAGGGGATGTTAAATTTAGAGAAAAATTTACTTTAGTAAATTTAACCTAGGTATGAAAAAGGTATTTTTTTGTATTTTTCTTCACCATTTAAAGTGCTATCAAATTTGAATAGCTTTGCATCTATATTATATTGGGAACTCAAAATGAGTAGCAATTCCTTTTTCATTAATTTTATAAAATTTATACTTTAGTTTTTCAATATTTTTAAACAGTTATTTTTTAAATTAATTCTTTTTTATTTTTTTAATAAAAGTCAAGCCCTTCATATTTGAAAGATTTTCTATTATAAAAGTTGAGCAAGGTATTGACTTGACCGGCGTAGCCGGAAAACCTTTGCCAGCTTTTTTTTTTAGTAAGAATACTTCAGTATTCAATAGTCAACTTTATTCATGGTTTTTAATTATAGATATTTTAATAAATAAAAACTTGTTTTCATGTAAACTTTAATAACTACTCTCATATCACAATATAATCTTTAAAAACCCAATTTTTTCCCTCAAACTACTCTTTGAAGTTCTTTAAATTTATCAGAGTTCATAAATATTGATATGTAAAAATATTTATTTCATTTATTGCTTTAAAAAAAAAAAAAATAACTGAAAAAATTAGAAAGAGCTAGAAATGAATATAATTCGGTAATAAAATGTCAATCATTTTCACTGATGAAAAAGAGATTTGTGTATTTATTTGACACAAACGAAAAGGATAAAAATTGAATATTAAAATACAAAAATTTTCTCTTTTATATACTTTGAAATTGAAATAGAGAACTAAAAGCGATTAAAACAGTTGACATTTTGTTTAGTATTCTTTTTATCGAATTTTATTATTTTTCAAATTGTTTGAAAGTAAACGTTTAAAAAACCCAGTTTTTTAGTTATAAATTACCAATGTCATAACAGCCAGGTTGGATAACAATCAGGACTTTAAATTATATAAATATCTTTAAAAATAACCAATAAAGCCGAGAAAAGTTATAAGCAACATAATTTTGCATTGATTTCTCAACAAGGCGAATATACTATTACAAATCATCATGGCAACGTCACAAATTGAAATGATTTTCAGATTTAAAAGTGATAAATCCATTTGCAGAAACTTAATTCATCGAAGGAATTTGCTGTATAATGAAAAATATTACTCTGGGAGAAAACAACTCTGACTGAAATCTTCTGTATTTTAGGTAAGGTACTTTATACAATCATAACGAAGTTTGGCGTCAAATAATTTAAAGCAAACTATTCTTATAACATATCTATTGTAAAACAATGAATTACATACACTGACTCTAGTTAATATAAAAAAAAAACTAATTCAGTTAAAAAAGTATTAATCTGAAATTTAGGTGATATACAACAATGGATTTGAATCTGGATAATTCTGCATTACAAAAAAAGCTGGCAAAGTATTGCATGATTTTTTTCCGGCTACTAATAATAAAAATGAATAGAATTAGAACCAAAAAACTAAAAACAGAATACATATTTTTTAGAGGTGGGGAGTAAATTTCAAAAATATAAAAAAAAATATTCATATGCAGTTTTAAACTTAACAATTATAATAAAATTTCTTTTGTTCTAGGTGGTTCCATCATGATTTTGTATTATACTAGCAAAAATCCCGTTTGAATTTTGAAAATCGGACGATTGTTTGCAGAGCATCCCATTGCACCTCCCAAAACAATGCCCCAGGGGGCACCCCGTTTGTTACCAATTGATAGTGATGATTGGTCAGCCTCGCACGAGGTGTTTTCATCACCTCACTACTCTAGCTTCACACGCAGTCCCCTATGGGAAGCTCATTATTATTTAACAGAAACCTTTATTAAACAGAATTATTTTAAATTTATTTAATACTAGTTTATTATATATATTTAACGTAAATTTAATTCTATTATTTTTGTAATATTATTCATTCGATTTATTTAAATCATTTAGTTCAAACCCAGCTCACACAGTGATAGAGGCTTACAGTTTAAATTTCATCATTAATTCAGTTCATTAAAGTTTGTGCTTCAACCGGATACTACTAAGTATATATTTATATAAATATATATACATATTTATATATATATATATAGGTGACATAGGCTATATATATAGCCTATGTCACTCTCGGTAACGTAAGGATTCAAACGCGGGGCCATACATCTAAATCGGTTCAGTCGTTGAGCTGCTACGGTGGAAAAACACACATACATATATCCTAAATACATCACACTCCTTTTTGGGCAGTCGTGTAAAATAAAAATACGTAAAAATAAATAACCTAGAACTTCTTTTACCAAATTTAATGTCTCTACATCGATTGCCATTGTCTATGCCACAGTATTGACTGGTCCAGCGAGTTATGTGTTTTTCTAAATTTAATGTCATTATTTATTCTGGTGAGAATTCATCTTCACGCGACTAAAGTAGCACTTATATATTTTTATGTTCTGAACTAAAACGTTCTGTCAGAGTAAGCCACATATATAATCGGCAGAAATTCGACTTTTAATTTGGTATTAATATTTTTATAATGCCTAGGTCAGCAAGGACACAAAAAGGAAGAAGAATTTATAAGACTACTAAAGTTTATGATGTAAATAAAAAAAAAACGTAAAAAGTTTATGACGTTTATAACGTTTACAACATGAATCTACGCCAAAGCGTTTTCAAAACCTTGAAACGCTATATGTATGCTCGGCTCAAGATCGAATTCAACATTTGAGAAATATATTGTAAATTGTAAGCAACTATAACTCTTGCAAAAGCCTACATATAATAACTTTCAAAATTTTGAAATTCCATACGTATATAGCTGGGGCGAAGCTGCGACGGAGAATACTATTTTATTATGTTCTAAATGCACTGGAATTATTTACCTCTTTAATATTATTAAAACTTATCTGATGAAATTATCTCAATAAGAATAATTTATAAAAACTTTTTTCCGTATATCAAGCAATTTTTAGTTTATAATGATTTCATAAAATTTATATAATTTATTTTTATTTTTAACAAGTGATTTTTTAATTTAATTTATTAATTTTAGCAGCTATTTAATCACTCAATTACAGTTACTTATGAAGTTTAACTTCGTAGTATGTAGGAAAACACCAAGCCTGGCAGGATAAAACCCAGAACTTTCGGGATGAAAGACTGACATGTTACCACTCCACTATGAAGATCAGCATAAAAGTTAAATTTTACAATAATGAATAAGCCGTACAATAAACATTTATTGTACGGGATTATAGTATAAGTTATAAAGAAATAGTTAAAATTATATAATGTCAATATTTTATAAGTAACCGATAAAGAAAAATAAATATGAATATTTAATTACTAATTCGAAATAGTACTATTTTGAATTCATACAATAAAATTAGTTTCTAAAAATGAACTTATAGTTGTAACTAAAGCATAGAAAATCAGTTTTATCTGATTCGGTAATTGTCAAAATCAGATGTAGACCGCAGAGCTAGTGCAATTAAAGTCAGATTAATCTTACCGTCAGGCATCCAATATTGCCTTTAGATAATTATTTTAATCACATTTTCACAGCTTTATTGAAACCATATTATTGTTAGCAAACTTTATAACAATTCAAATATCAATAAAATATATTTTTAAATTATCATACCCATAAACACTGATGAATAGTAGACCCGGAAGTGCTTCGCTATTGATAGATTTGAATATATATATATAAATAGATTAAATGAACAAAATTGAAAGTTTGATAAAACATTAACAAATGAACTTTACGGAATTTCACAAAATTTAACCTTTTCCCTTTTATCCTTTCTCCCTTTTCCCTTTTCCTCTTTCCTTTACCTCTTTCCCGCTTTTCCACTCCCCCTCCCCTTTCCTCGTTTTACTTTTCCCATTTTCATTTTTGCCATATTAACTTTCCCTCCCCCATTTCCTCTTTATATTTTCTTAATTTCCCTTTTTTCCTTTCCTTCCCCCATTTCTCGTTCCCTTATTTTCCTTTCCTCCTTCCCCAACCCCCTTTCCATTTCCTTTTCCCGTTTTTTCTTTCTGCGTTTTTCCCTTTTTTCTTTTTTCAATTTTTCCCTCTTTCCCTTTTCCAATTTTTCCCTTTTCTCCGCGCATAAATCAGTCCGGTACTTTTTTGAAAAACGTTGAAATGGAATCGTAAAATATTTAGTATAACATATGTTGCTTTTACGTCTAACAGATAGCGCTCTTTAAAAAAAAAAAATAGCGCTGTTTAAAAAAAGTACATGTTTTTATCGGTCACAGGTGTGACATCTTAGGGTTATAAATAGTAGTTATATAAAACACGCGCATATTTGAATGCAACGTTCTGTCAAAATTTCAAAGCAATCGGTGAAGAAATTTCGGAGATTTAAGATTTTGAACAAACGAACACTTACATTTTTATTTATATAGATTATAAAAAAATATCTTATATAAGATAGATAACTAGGGCATACGCGTACGTAATAAATTAAAAAAATTATTAAAAGTCTTACTTTAATGTTAATTATATCTTCTTTTCCCTTATTTTTTTTCTAATAGTGTATTTAGTTTTTGATGAATGAATCCTAGATATCGAAGCGTTTCATTTTAATGATTGGTAATCAGTGAAAAAATGGGGTATGTTTTTTTTGCGTTTCTCAACGTTTCATGATCCAGAGACCTCAAAACACAAAAACACGTACGGGGGGATAATATTTGTACATACATATGTATGTACGTGCATTTGCGTGTTTGAATCTTAATAACTTTTGACTGGAAAAACGTTTTTGATGAAATTTTGTACAGACATTCGATTTTGTTGGTCAATATCTCCAGGGGGTAGAGAGGTTTTTGAGGGTCAATTTTCTCAAAATGTTTAAACTTAACCCTGTTTTATTTAACATGCGTGAATGTTTATATAACCATTTTTAAAAACATTTTGTCGCAAAGTCCCCCTTACCCAAAAATCTATAAAAGCTCTTTTTTTTATTGCATATTTTTTAACCAATTTTTTAATGCCGTCCTAGATATAGCACAGTGCTAGCCATAAAAAATAAATAAATACTCTGAGACAATATTGGTGGTGGGGAAGCCGATCAACGCTTAAAAATTAGATCTTTTTTGAACTTTTCAATTTTTTTTTGTCGTTTAACTTTTAATAATTAAAAAAATTGTAATACTAAATTTTTATTAACAATATTAAAAAATAAAATTGAATCGTAATTTACCCTCCACCACCGTCATAAAGGAAATTTTAGGTAATTTTTTTAGGTTGTACATTACAAGTTGATTTTTTTTTTTTACATTTAACATAGTAAACGTAGAAAAATGGGGAAAAATCTTGGTAGGTTATTCTTGACATGGGAAAGCAGAAAAAAATAGCATTTTTTGAACTAATTTTTTTTTTTTGTTTTATTTAAACATATATTGATTATTTTATAATAAAACTTCATCATAAATTACTCCCACCCAAATAAGAAAATTTAGGTAACTATTTCATGTATGATTTTTCCACTAAGATAAGAAAGAATAAATAACTAATGCCAGGAAATTATTACAACATTGTTATCAGATTTTTTCCCAATATTTATTTTTTAATAAATTATGAGACCTAGATTTCTAAAGTTTTTTGTTCATTCTAATAATTAAAAAATATATATATATATATTTTTTTATTACTTTTTAATAAACCCAACGGGTTTTCTTTGGATAAAGTTTAATTTAAAAAAATCTGATGTGGACACCTCATGACTTCTTTGTACGCCTATTAAATTACATATACACATTTTTAAAAGTACATCAAATTTTATTGAACTAATAACGTTTGATCTTTTTTCATATATATATATATATTTTTTTTTATTATTATTTATTTATTGTATTGTTTTTGCAATCATAAACTGGAACTGTTAATAAATCATTATATTTAAATTTAAAAAAAAAAAAACTTGAAAATGAAGTCGGATTTGAACCAAATCTTTCATTAATTAAAATTTTATTTGGCTATAACTCTGGAACCAATGAAAGTAACCCCTTATGATACATCATAACAATCAGGAACACCTTATGAAACATCGCTGAAAAGCTCTCAAAGAGGGCTTATTACTGCAGTTAAGAAAAAATCCAAAATCTAATTTTTTGGGGGATTTTGAGCTTTTTTGGATATTTTTGGTCAAATCGATTGCAATGAAAAGGGGAGGCGCACTACTAGATGTTACAACAATGCTAAATCCACAATTTCAACATTCTACAGCTAACCGTTTTTGAGTTATGCGAGATACGTACATATATAAGTACAGACGTGACGCCGAAACAAGTTAAAATGGATGTTTCCGTTGACGTCTGAAAACCAAAATTTTTGCGATCACAATAACTCCTTTACTTCGTATGAGGAAGTAAAATGATGAGGAAGTGGGTTAAAAAAAATGATTTTTGTTTCCCCTCCCAAAAAAAAAATTAATATATACTTTTTTCAGAAATTTTTTTTTTTTTTAATAAAATTCTTCATTTTTCTTGTTTTATTAATCAACTTTTTTTATTAATTGAATTTATCTTTTATTTCGAAAAAAATAAATATAATTAATTGAAATCTTAGCTTTTTCTTTCATTTGTTTTTTCTAATTATTCCCGTTGACTTTTCAAGAAAAATAAACTATTGTTATGCTATTAATTTACACCATACATCTTTAATTAATTGCTTTATGAATTCTTATCTTTAATTTCTCTATGGAATTTTATCTTCTATTTCTCTTTCCGTTACTAAATTAACTATTTTATCTTTGGCTGTCTCATAAGTATAATACCAACTTAGTTTTTCTTTTTGAAGAATTTAATAAAGCAATATTGTTTTTTCGTAATATTTATTATCTCATTTAAATATTTTTTAACTCGTTTATTGTTTACCATTTATTTACCAGTATAAGATCAATTGTCAAAAAATTCTATTGTTTACCTTTTTCTTTTTCTCATACAATACTAATTCTGTAAAAATATTTTATTTAAATTTATCTATAATTCTTGAATCTTATTTTGATTATTAATAATTTCTTTTAACAAAGATTCTCCTTCCAGTTTTATTTTAAAACGGGTTTTAATAATATTTACCTTTCTTAAAGTGTATCTTTTTATTCTTTGTAATTTCATTGCTTAAGTAAACAGATTCTTAAAATTCTGATAATTTATTATTATTAATATTTAATTCACTATTGCTTTACTGTTTATCACATCTTATTCCCTTTGTTTTACTTTAATATATAAAAAAAAGTAATAAACTCAAATAATAAGTTGTATTTTCTCAATGTTTTACAATTTTAATTTCAGTTAAAAACATCTAACATCACCAACAAATCTTAAATATGTTAAACTACTGGACACAGTATTTAACTTAGTATTCATTACCGTAAACCGTTCAAATATAATACAATTTTTACCCAGAGAACAGATATATTAAGAGATTTTTATCTCCCGCATTATTTTTGGTAATAAAATGTTTACAAGAACCTACAATAATGAGAACATAATTAAAAAATAAACCACAATTGGTTTTGGATTTTATTCCACTGTCTAGTGCTTATTTTTATATAAATAGATTCACAAGAATTTCATATTTTTTTTTAATTTGAATACATAATAAAAATTATATTTATTTCTGAACTCGAAATACCTAATCCCGAACCTCACTTCATTCGTAGAAGGTTAAAAAATTTTAGAATTACTACTTTTCATCTATCCTGCAGTATTGATAGTTTTTACAGAAAAGACATAAAACCAGGCGCTATAATTTTGCTCAATAATATCATATTTAAAAAAATATATATATATAATTTGAATATTTTGTAACGGGTTAAAACATGTACTAAAATTACAAAATAAAATAAACACAAAAAGTATGTTTAATAAAATTTTTTTTTTTTTTTAAATTAAAACAATTTATTAATGAAAAAAAAAGATTTTTTTAAAAAATATTTTTATTTACAGTCGCATCAACAATTAAAGTCATCAGCAAATCATTAATATCTGTGTGAATGTACCGGTGAACATGTAGTCTTGAATAGATTCAGGCCGACCATTCCTGAGACGTGTGGTTAATTGAAACCCAACCACTAAAGAACACTGGTATCCTCGATCTAGTATTCAAATCCGAAATAAATTACCTTTATTAGGATTTGAATACTAAAACTCACGACTTCGAAACCAGCTGATTTACGATAAAGACTTTTACCACTACACCAACAGGGTGGATAAGAAAATTTTATTTAAGCAAGAAACATTTAAAAATAATTGATAAGAAGTATCAACAAGATCGAGAAAGATTTTAAAAACATTTTGAAAGAATGAATTAGGTGAGTTTTGTTTGAAAGCGGTACGAAAATCATGTTAACACCAAACAAAAGAAATATATACAAAAAAAGAAGCGTAAATCAGATAACATGTCCTACATATTTATAGGTGTATAAAACAATACTAAATCACTTTTACATCGATTTAAACATAGAATAGAACAAACAACAATGAATTCAGTCGTCAAACGACATAGATTTCAGGATAAATCAATCCTGAAAGAATGACCCAGACTTTTCATAAATCAAACTCTGTTATTGTATAAAAAAGAAAAATTAAAATGTAAATGAAGTAAATTTATTAATTCTAATTAATAAAGGGATAAAAATGAAATAGTACGAAAGTAAAATTTATGTAACGTATGTGAATGCATTTAAAAATAATAATAATAAGTTAATTAATCGCTGAGCAAACGCGTATAAATCAGGCTAACGATAATAGTTTATTTATATTATACGGTAATTATAAAATTTAGTTATACGTACAACAATATTGTAGGACAGATGAAAAATAACATTATTAAAATAATTAAATATTGACGAAAGAAATGCGCTTGAAAATAAGTTACATACAAAATAAATCTGTACGAAAGATAAATATTCAAAATTTATTCAGAAATTATTCTTCAGGTTAAAAGTTCTGTATTTTTGAAGAAAATTTTACGAACAATCTAATAATATTTATATGGTTTCTTTCAGTGTGGGTCTAGGATACCCATCTCAACTTCTTCAAACCTAATATATGTGAATTTTTAAATTTAAAACATTTTTAATTATTATAGAGATTAACTAAACGTAATTTAAGTAAAAACAGATTATTTAATAAAAAGATAATCATATTTAACTATTATTTAAAAAATATAACATTTCTATGGTTTTGCTCAATGTGGATCTCGAATGCCGAACTCGACTTGTTCAAACCTGAAAATTGTGCATTTTAAAATGTATGTAAAAATCTATTAAAATGTATGTATAAAAATTTATTCAGGATTGAATTTTATACTAATTTTAAGGCAAAATTTTCTTAGTTATTTTTATTTTTTCAATTTTTATAAATTTTTTCACAAGAATATGAAAATAATTTTTTTTTAGCCACTTTTCTCTCAAAAAGTATACAATGTACAAAATTAAGATTATTAAAAACAGATTTTTTTATGTAAAATTACATCTAAAAATCTTAAATTTAGCCTTGTAAATTGTGTTCACGTAATAACAGCACCACATTATTTTACATCTAACGCTGAAAAAGTAGGACTTTCTTGACTTGTAATTCGAAAAATAATCGTTTTCAGACTAAAGTTTAGATGAATTTTTTGTAAAATTTTTATCATAAAAAAAAGAGGAAGAGGGTTTTTGTTTGTTCGGGATAAAAAAAAAAAAAAAATTACTTGATTAATCGCAACAAAATTTTTACCCACTTTTCTTGGCGTAACTGAGAAGGTTTTTATATATATTTCATCTCGAAAAAAAAATATTTATGTAGTGAGATTTGCTGGTTGAAGCACAAACTTTAATGAATTAAATTTATGAACGGTAAACTACGAGTCTCTATTACTGTTAGCTGGGTTTGAACTGAATTATTCGAATCAATCGAATGAATAATATTACAAAAATAATAGGATTAAATTCATGTTAAATAAAATAAATATTAAATTAAAATCTCTCGATCTAACAGATCATGGTTATTCGGAAATTTTGACATATATAAAGTTTGTCTGTTTGTTTGTTATTTCATCACGTGAGAACTAACATACTGATTACTTTCAAATTTACAGGATAAATTCGTGTTATCACAGGAAAGGTTTTAAGTCATCAACCGAGGCCCTAGCTTCAAGGTTAAGATATTTAAAATATTCATTATTTCTTCGCCCCCAAGGAGGGTGAAGTTGTGAATTAAATATATTCATTAAGGAAAAAATAAATTAATCCTTTTATTTCGTTATTTTATTTCTGAATTATTGTATTAAAGGATTTATTGAAATTCCGACTTTAAAGGGTTAAAATAGAGTAACCATGAAATTTAGTATTTTTTTAATTTCTCGATAACAAACGTGGATATCAACTTGATTTTTGGGGTGCGTAATTTTCGTGTGAATATCTAAAAGTTAATTTCTAGAATATTATTTTGGAAATTCTGAGTTTAAAGGGTTAAAATGAATTTTTGAATCTTGGTTGAAACCCAGCTATTTTTTAATTTCTCGATAATAAATGAAAATATCAATTTGATTTTTGGTGTGTAATCTTCATGTGAATATCTAAAAAAAATTTCAAGATTTTTTGAGATTCGACCTTGAAGGGGATGAAAAAGGTAAAATAATTTTGAACAATGTTTGTAAATTTTCTCAATTTCCGACTATACTTTACAATACATTCAGTAATTTTGATTTTGCAAATACTCTTCAGATAAATATCTAAAAACAATTTTCGGCTTTTTTTTTAATTTCGATTTTTTAAGGGGTTGCAATGGTGTGTACAGCGCGGCGGCTAAATCACCACACCCACGGCTACTGTTACTATATGTGCGACGCGACTGGCTGCACCTGCCTCTGGTTACTTGAATAAAAACTATAAAATAAAAAAAAACGACCGCGACGGGAAAAGCAAGTAACCATATAGAGCAGGCGAAGCCGCGACGGGATACTAGTTCGCATATAAAGTTTAGCAGGAAACTCCTCAATCACTCTCACTCTCTCTCTCTCTCTCTCTCTCTATATATATATATATATATATTATAAATATTATTCATTAAAAGTCAAATTATTATTAAATATAATGTAATAGTTAAAGTAAACAAAAATTTGTAAAGACTTTAAAAAAACGCGTTTCGCGGCTTCATAATCGCATCATCAAGTTAGTATTAAAGCAATCATAATTAAAAACATGTTTACATATATCTGTTTCAATTCATTTTGATTTTATAAACAGTTTTATTATTGTAAAATTGTATTATTTTATTTCATAAACAACAAAGTGAGAATTTTATAAAGACATACAGAAACGTGCTTTATTATTATCATCACTGTTATAATATTTAAAATAGTCTTAATCTGAATATGCCGTTAAACGTGTTGTTCTTATATTTTTATATAAACAAACTACAACGTACCTTTTAATTTAAAATCTTTGTTTAGTTATAATTATAACATTTACAAATTATAATTTATGGTATGCCCTATTATTTAAAAATAAATATAATTACGAATATTTTCAAAATAAATTATTATTAGTAAATTTTTATAATATTACAATTTTAAAAATAAGTATATCTTTGGTTGTTTTATTTTTATTTTTAGTTCCTGGATTATACAGTTACGCACCCTAACGGAAAAAGCTGCTAAATTATTCATATATAAACAAAATAAGTAAACGCAATAGGTTTTTAATTTTATTCAATCTCAAGTGGATCATAACAACCATTTCTGTTAAAATTTTAGAAAACTGGTGCGATAGCATAGCACTCTGTTGGGAGAATCAGAATTTCCATTCACAATACAGATAGCGCAAATCGATAATACAGTTCTTATTTCATGTTTTTAATGAATACCAGTGTATTAGTTTTAAAAAAATCATCTAGTATATTTATCTATCAAACTTTTCAGTCAATCTAAGTTGCTTATTAAAAGATAATCATGGTATTTACTTATTACAACTTCCACGGTATTTTATTATTTATTTTTATTATCAATTCAAATTAGGCTTAATTCTTTATTAAATATTTTCAGCAAAATAATCTACTGTAAATTTTTATTGAGATATTTTGAATTGCAATACGTAGCAAGATTAATTTATTAAGATGAAAATTTATTTTTATGTAAATAAACATGTAATTGTGTGAGTGTATGTATAAAAAATTCACAGACACAAAGGAGCGGTTAAAAATTGCTTTGATTGTTTAAAAAATAGGAAGAAGAATTTAAAATTACTCATAGGTCTTTTAAGAGAACAAACTTAGAAATAAACCTTATTTAAAAATAATCTAAGGGAAAATTTTCCTTCTATTGTTTATTTTTCTTCTATTGTTTAAACAGATTACTTATAAACGTTACCCTTTTTTTATGTTAATTAAGAAATAAGATACCACAATAAATAAAAATAAAAAATCAAGAAAACTTTTACCCGGTGGAGGTTTTAAATTTGTTCCGTACTTTTTTTTCAAAATTTAAGCCTTATTTTTAATCATATTAATCAATTTCGATTATTTTTTTTGTTTTCCTTAATTAGGCAGTAAATTCGTTTGTTAGTCACGTTGAAAATTTTTTCTATTAATTTAAGTAAAAATTAAAAAAAGAAATCCTTTAAATAAATTTGTTTTTAATTTGTAAAACATCTAACAAACCCGATTTGAATATTCTTTTCATTATATTTTTCCCCCCCATAATCAGTACTTATTTGATTTTTATAGTAAACGATATACATCCCCTGATGTAAAACTTAAAAAAAAATAATTTTCATGTAAAAATTTAAGAAAATTATTTGATAAAATTAAATATCTGACGAAGACACCACATGATTTCCTTGTACGTCTATTAAATTACATATACACATTTTTCTAAAATGAAAAGTACAAAAAATCTATTTTATTAATAACTTCTGATATTTTTTCACATTTCTTTTTTTATTGTTATTATTGAAATATTATTTATTGTAAACTTTTTTTACAATCAGAAGTTAATAATTTTTAATAAATCAATATATTTAAATTAAAAAAAAGAAAAGTTAAAAAAAAGGAGATGAAGACGGATTTGAACCGATGTGCCTTCCTCTTGTAAGATCCAAATATTTCATTAATTAAACTATTTATTTGGCTATAACTCCGCGGAACCAATGAAAATAAGTACCATCTTTGATATATACCAAGATATATTGTTGAAAATCTCAGTGAAAGCTGAACAATTCCAAAATCCATATATTTTGGATTTTGGGGTTTTTTGGACACTTTTGGTCCAGTCGATTGCAATAAAAAGGGATGATGCACAACTAGATGTTACAACAATTCTAAATCCAAAATTTCAACATTCTACGGCTAATCGTTTTCGAGTTATGAGACGTACATACGTACGTACGTTCAGATGTCACGCCGAAACTATTCAAAACGGATTTAGGAATGGTCAAAATGGGTATTTCTGTTGAAATCTGAAAAACTTTTTCGCGATCACAATACTTCCTTTACTTTGTACAAGGAAGTAAAGAACACATATTCTCACGTTCCAAAAAGAATGGATAGCAGGACTATTCACGTCGTTTATTTACATCTATTTTCTTGTTCTTTATGAAGACGCAGGTCTTTGCATTTTTTAAACAGCATTTCTGTAAGCGTAGACAAATTCTAAAGAGAAATAAATAAAATAACTGTTTTAAACAAAATGTTGAGACTTCAACAAAAAAAATGTGAACTGAATTAAAAGAATTAATACGTAACAACATTTTAAAGTTGACGATAGTTTAGCGTTAGTAAGTTGGTCAAAGTAATTTGTTTTTAATTTGGCGTCGTATTATAAAAGTCGATATTTCTGAAAGATGATCTCGCAATACTTGAATTTATTACTATGGAGTTAGTTTAATATTAGAATTGTGTAAGTTTAATATTAAAAGAATTAAGTATATAAATAAAATATTATAATTCTTTTAGTTATTTTTTCCCAATTTATGCTATTATAAGAGCTTAATATTGTTAATGAGAAATAAATAATTTCCTTTCCACAAAGTACATCAATTTCTAACAATGTGGAAAAGATTCTCAACAAAGTTTTTGAACATCTTATTCCTAATGGTCTTCAGCAGTCTTTTCAATCTGATGCAGCCCTGTTAAGGGATATTCTTTCCTTAGATCTTCTATAGCATTGCCACATTCCTTCTGAGTCACCTCTTGGTTTTAATTAGATCCATCACTTCTCTAGAGTTCGTGCCTCCTCTCACCAAGCATAAAGTAATTCTAGATAGTTGTGAATTTGTTTGTTCCATGCTAATTGTGGTGGCTCTGAAATGGATCTTGCCAACTTATCCGGGAAATGTTATATAATCTCAATTTCACTGTTACTTGTTGTACCCCATAGCTCTATCATATACGTTCAAATCGTTTTTAAAATCACCTTATCTATTAAAGTTTTTATAATAAAGCTTCTTATAATTCATGTTTAGTTGTTTCCTTTTTTCTCTAGCGTGGTATTTCGACGTCAAACAACGATCTACATGGAGCCCAAGGTACCGTACCCGGTCAGAATGTGCGATGGAAATGGTGTCTAGGTAGATCCGGGGAAAGTCACCTTTCTTTATCGCAAACATAATACGACGACTTATTCTGATTCACCAATTTTTTAACCACACATCGAACGAGTCTAATACCGATTAGAATTTCGCTGAGGCTAACTGTGAGTTTTCGTCAACAGCCAGGATGCTGTTGTATCTTTGACAAACGAGGCGACGATGACATGGCTCAAAGCCGGAAGGTCCGCAGTGAAATTGAGAACAGGACTGGTCTTAAGACGGAGCTGTGGGACTCCTGATCTAATGTAAAAAAAAATGGATAACTCATTGTTGCATCTTACCTGGTAAAAACACACGTCGAGGTAATTCCAAAAAAATCAGGTAGAAGGATTGAGGAAGGCTGCATTTCAGCTTATGGAGAGATCTTGTCAAGGCCTGCTGAATATCCAAGAAGCCTATCGAATCGAACCTCTTCTCTTCTAGGCACTTCGTAATGACACTAACAGTTCTGTACGTTTGTTCAATGGTAATGTACACTTCTGAATCTAAACTGATGATCTGGAATAACCTTTTCCTGCTCAATGTCGGCCACAATCCTTGAAGAAACAGTTTTTCAAACAACTTCGACAGAATCAGTAAAAGACTTATTAGTTTGCAGGAAGACGCTGTGCACGGTTTTATCTGGTTTCGGAATCATCACTACTCGAGACATTTTTCACTCTGATGGAAAATACAATGTTTGAACGATGCCATCAAAAAGGTATGTAATGTATGACCTTGAACGAGAGCATAACTAGCATTTTATGAGTTACCAAATCTAAACTTAGAGCTTTGTTTGACCGTTACCCTTGTTTGACTACCCGTAGTACCTCACTAGTTGAAATGGGCCTAATCAAAAGGCTTAAAGGCACTGAGCTGTCCAAGAAGGCAATTATTTCCCTATTATTAGGACTCCCTCTGTCGTGAGGGAGAAATATCTTACTAAGATGAGTAGCAAATAGGTCGGCTTTTTCCCTTTTGCTCCTGACCATCAGACGCTTCAATGAAGATAACGATGGCGTAGTTTGGTGAAAACCCTTTCCACAAAGTACATCAACTTCTAACAATGTGGGAAAGATTCTCAACATAGTCTTTGAACGTCTTATTCCTAATGGTCTTCAACAATCTCTTCAATCTGGGTGCAACCCTGTTGAGGGATGTTTTTTCCTGAGATCTCCTATAGCATTGCCACATTCCTTCTGAACCATCTTTTTGTTTTAATTAGGTCCATCACTTTTCTAGAGTTCGTGCCTCCTCCCACTCATATTCCTTCTTAAGTGTTTTTATCGCCATGTTCCCTCTTGTGTGATCGAGGTCAAGCAGTACGTTGCATAATCGATGTCATCAGACATTTCAATTTAACCGGTTCAGTTAGCTCCTCTTCAATACAGTCTCGATATAAGTCCAAGTCTTTAGAAAATCTGAAGATTTTTTAACGCTTTTTTTGAAATCATTTCTTAAAATTTGATTATAATACAGTGACAAAAGGTCTGACGTAATTCTGACACTAAAAGCATTTTTATTCGAAAATTCAAGAAAAAATGTATTACAAGATTTAGATTAAAAATAATTATAATGCATATTTAAACAAAACTAGTGTTATTTTTCACGTTAACGTTATTTATCCGCCGTATCTTTGTACGCCTTTTCTTATTTTATTCATTCCTATTTTTACAGCTGCAAGTTTTCTCGCATTTATTTTTCGTGCAAATCACAGCACGAAAAATGAAAAATAAACTTAAATAAAACAGACGTTTTAAAAATTGCACTTAGAAATCATTTTTAATTCTTCATTTAGTTTAAATTAACGCGCATGAATACAATTTGGCTGTTAATCTTTTAGTTAATAGTGAAGATGTGAGAAGACTGAAAATGCTGCATATATTGGATCTAGAGGATGTTGTGCGTTGAATATCATGCTTTTCTTATTGAAATTTTAATTCAGTAATATAAATTCTTTTATTATGTTTTAAGTTTCTTCGTTTTGACTTTGTTTCTTATATGTGACCGATGTTAATCTGTTATATGTCTTATTTTTCTCACGTGTGACTTGTGAAATACATGACTTGTATATACAACTGCTTGTTCTATTTTTTTAACCATTTACTTTTATTGTTCTCAGTACTGTTATGTACCATACAATCTTTGTTTTGTTCTTAACAGTTAAATTGTCGATTTATTTGTACTTTCATTAGCTTGGTAATACTTTTATTCGTTATACTTGTTATTGTACTATACTTTGTTTAAACATTTATATGTCTTGAAGGATATCACTGAATGTCTCCCTTTCACATCATTATTATCCTGTAAAATTTATTTACAGTAACTGAATGTAAATAATAATCAGGAAATGATATAATAATAATAAAGAAACTGATTGTAATAAAATATACACAAAAAAATTTACATTTTGAATTTTGTTCCACATTAAGGCTTATTAATCTGAAGGTGGTTTGTTTTCAATTTTTCCAAATTTCTAAAAGCCTAAATTTAAAAACGTGCTGAAAAAATATTATTATTTCAGTTGAACGCTGTTTTTTTTTTTAATTCCGTTTTTTTATTATTATTTTTTAAAGATTATTTTATTTATATGCAAGTTTAAAACTATATTAAGCTGAATGTAGATCTTAAGACTAGATTAGATACGTTGATTTTAAATCTAATATAATGGTAAGAAACGTAAAATTTATGTATCTTGATAAAACTATAGCGTGTCTTTCTAGTATATTAACGGAATCTAATTTCAAGTACAAAATAGCGTACTTTAAGTGAACTAAATTTTGTACAGACTTCATCAACTCGTTTTGGCACAAAATAACCATTATCATAAGTTGCTCTTCTTTATCCCAGACTTACTTATGATCCTTCTCCATGCTATTTGGTTTTATATTTCTCTTTCCTTATTTATTGCATTTTATCTTTATCTTTATACCTTTTTGCCTCCATCTTTTTCTCATGTCTCTCTTTCCTCCGAACATTTTTTCAATCACCTGTTTTAAAATATTACTCATAAAACATCAAAATAATAATAGTTAGATTTCATCCGGATTCTTCCACCTCTATTAAAACAAACAGTATAATAACATTTGAAAGCAGCAGGAAAATATAAACGTAATAATGTTTTTTATAATAAATTTTTATCTACACTTTCCATGAATTTAAAATTGATTATTAATTTATAAAACGTCTTAATAGTACGTGTAAGTAAAAAATATATTTTGTTATAGTACCCGCATATTATCAGCACTGAAATAATATTTAAAGTAACACATAGAACAATAATTGAAATATTATTGAATGTTGGTTAAATTTAACAAATTTGGCTGGGATATTTAAATTTTTATTTTAAATTACTTATAAAATATTGTGGCTCTTCAACTTCACCCCTATAATTGCAACCTTTATAAGTTTGCCGCAGGACTTGATAGTAAAATTAGCATCATTAATATCAGAGAAGGCAAATTTCAGATTCTAAATCAGATGTATTCAAATGAGTCACCCCATAAGAAAGATCGTAACTGAAAATTTTAAACAACAATTATCGTAGCGCTTATTTTCAAAAACAATGTATTATATACGTGGTGTACACCGTAATCAGTAGGGCTTACCTTAAGTAATTACAATATATTCTTCGAGGTTTCTTTTTGTTTATTTTTAATAAGTTATAATAACATGTTTAACATATTGTTTTGTATAACGTTATATGTAACATATTTAATAAACTCATCAGCGTCCAGGAGGGGTGGGACGCTTCGGCGTCTCATCACCGATGAGTGGACAGGACTCCTGGCGGAAACATGGGAGAGATAAGTAAGATCGTAGTCCCGGTAGGGAATCCCTTGGGGGGTTCCCAATTAGAGGCAAGGCAGGGGAATGTAAGATCGTAGTCCCGGTTGGGGATCCTTCTGGGGGTTCCTCACTAGACGGGAGGCGTAAAGACCGGAGTCCCGTTGGGGAATCCGTTTGGGATCCCCTCATTTGAGGCATAGCGACTAATCGAAAGACCGGGTCCCGGATACCTGGGTAAAACCTTGAGTTCTGCCGAGGTAGTTTGAGGCAATAGAACCCCCCCCCCCCCCCGGAGCTGTATTTATGCTTAATTGTGGGTCCGGCTCTGGGGGGCGGGGTAATCAAAGAGTAAGTAAAAAAATAAAAAATAAACTCATGTCAACAATATTTTATTTTCAATTCCTTTTTTCAGTAACCAATATAACTTCAGGTGCAGAGTATTATTAGACTACATGATAACAAAAAATTTTAGAAGATAAAAACTCAAAAAAAAGAATTTACTTAAAATCTAAACTAGATTAAAATCGATTGTTAACAATCATCTTCAGTTAATACTGAGAAAATACTCCATAATAAAAAATAATAATTAAAAATTATTTAATTATGTTGTTATTTTTTAATGACATAAATTTATGTTTTTATGTTTTTAAAAAAAAAACACAAATTTAATTAAATAATAAAGATCAAATAACAAATAAAAAATACCTACGAACCACTATAAAACGAGAATTTCTAACAGTGTTTAATCAACAAAAAATAAAATTTTAATCAGTTGTCGTTTTAAGCAATCCCAATGAAAAGTATAAAGTTAGTTTAATAAATCAATTCACTTAAACCTTCAACTTAGATTGCCCTGAATCACATCATGCACACTTTCCTTGTGTAAGGTTGGTTAAGATAGAAATTTATCTCACGAAAAATTAAAAAAGTTATTTCAGAAACCTCTCTGTTAAATAACGATATTTAAGAGCCTTTTATAAATTTAAATTGATAAAAAATCTTTCTTGTTAAAGTTTTTGCAGTTCTTGTTAAAGTTTTAACTCTTCATAAGATAAATTATTATTTTACCAAATCGTGTGTAAGTGACCTTCATTATGTCGTAGTGGGCAATCCTAGTTGAAGGTTTTAGAGATTCAGATTTTATGATAATAAATGTTTTCGCCTGGGATTGCCTAAAACGACAATAGTTATTTATTTATTCTATAAACAATAAAAATGCTCATTATATTGTGTTTAATAAGTATTTATTTGTTAATTTGTATTCATTATTATTTCTCTTCATTATACTTTTTAATTTAGAAATTATTTATTATTTCCTCAGTATATATTGATGATTACTGAACGATCAAAATGTTATTTAACTTAGATTTTAAACGATTTTGTTATTTTCCAATTTATTTCAATAATTTTAATATCTTTTAACAGATATAAAAGGTTATATATTTATTTTAATTAAATAAAAGTTACAGAATAAAGGTTGTATTATTAATAGGTAATCGGAATACACGTGTTGCTTTAAATGTATTCAGTTTTGCCGCTTGAAATTTCAATCGTGAAATAGTAATAAATGGACTATCAACATTACATTAGTTCCACGGGATATCGAGTTATAATGAATGTGGAAACAGCATTAGCTGCATCCAAGTTACCGCAAACCAGTGAACTCAGCGTGATAAACCAAAATTATATTACAGAATGATGTCGTTGTCATGAATTCACTATCAGAATATTTAATTTTGTGATTTTCTCTTACAGGATATAATTTTTTTTATTATACTATAAAATATATATAGTCGTTGCTAGAATAAAACTTTAATATATCTTTTCTCACATTAATATTCGCTTATCTGATAAAAAAAAAAAATAAAAAAATAAAAAATTATAATAATATTTAGTTTTCATAATGTTACGCAAATTAATAATTCACAATATCTGACAACGAACTGTACTGAAATAAAGCAAAATAATTATTGTTATCACCATTCTATCACTAAACAAAACATTTATTTTAAAAGCGATTTTTTTTAATAACTACTAGGAGAAACGCGAGCCTACGGCCTGCCGCGAAAATGTTATAAGGTTTATGTTTCATTACACATGATTTTGTTAAATTTTTTTGCCAATTGTAACTAAATAAAGTTCATTAATTTAGCGTACTAACAACAACGAACTTATACAACGAAAAGTTTCAAAATCCTGAACATTTTTAGTTGTGTATTGAGTTGTGATTTTTTAACATAATTCTAACCCCAATGAATTTCTTTTTTATCCCTAAAACACAAATAAAATTTTAGATAAATCGTTTGAACGAATGAATCGATATATATATATGTTTAGAGGGACTTAAAATACTTTCTTTTTTTTTAAATTTTAGGCCATTTATAGACTGTGGGAACAACTAACTTTACGTATGATTTTTAATCTTTTTACTCAAGCAGGTTTTCAATTTTTTGTGACTGTAGCCGTTTTCTCCTTTCAGATCCCGCCAAGTTATTGTTGACTTGTTTTTTTAGCACTTTAAATTCTTGATTTTGTCTCGAAATGTGTTCTAGTCATACAATCATTTACATAGGTGTTCTAGTCATACTTACATTTCTTCATAGATGATGTTTATTTCATGTATCTTTACAGATATCGCCGATCTATCTAATCTTCTTTTGAGCTTTTTGTACGTGAGGACGTTTTATGAATCTTGAGTTATTTATTCGAGAAATGTGGCCATAGAATTGAATCTAACGTTTTGGATTATATCAGTGAGTATGGAGTTCCTTGTTGGTTCGGAATTTTAGTTATCAATGCTTTTTCTTTTCTTTCGGCCTTGGATTTTCCTGAGGATCTTTCTTTCCGATCAAGTACTTTGTCACGTTTTATTATTAGTGTCAGGGATTCTTTTGAATAAAAGTATTCCGGTTATTTGATGATAGTCTTGTAATGGCAGATCTTGGCGTTAATGGAAGCAAATTTTTTATAGCAGACGTTTCGGGTAAATTGTTATGCAAGTTCCAGTTTTCTTACTCGATCGTTCATTGCTTCTTTTTCAGAAATATTAGGCGTAATGATTTTCCTTAAAATATTTATACTCGTGCATATAAATAAGAAACTTCTTGTTAGTTAATTTACATTTCAGCCAATTAAATATTCCATAACATAGTAAAGCAAGCTTATTAAAAAATACACTTTAGTTTGAATTCTTTTTAATTTTTAAAATTCTACTAAAGTATAAATCAATTAGAATGAAACAAATTTCTTAATCTAAAATCATTGATTTTATTTAATGACCCCTTTTTCAATAACAGGTTATTTGTAATATCGAACTCGCAGAAATATGAGTTTTTTGTTTTTTTTTTTTGGTTTTTTGTTTGCAGAAATTGTAGTTATTACTCTAAAAACCATGATTAATAAGAATATTAAGAAAATATAATTTCCAAGAATTGAACATTTTTCCAGAAGTGATAATATTTTTTTTTAATTTCAAAATTTGAAGCATGAAATGCTCAAAATTGATTAGCCGTAGAATGTTAAAATTTTGGATTTAGGACTGTTAAAACATCTAGTTCTGCATCTCTCCTTTTGATTGTAATCGACTGGACCAAAAGTGTCCAAAAAATTTGGATTTTGGACTTTTCTTAACTGTAGTAACAAGCTCTCATTGACAGCTTTTCAATGACATATCATAAGAGGTCCTTATTTTTATTAGTTCCAGAGTTATAGTCCAATAAGTTTTAATTAATGAAATATTTGGACCTTTCAAGGGGAAGAAGCCACCGGTTGAATCCAATTTCATTTATTTTCTTTTTAACTTTTTTTTTTAATTTAAATATGTTGATTTATTAATAATTATTAAACTCTGATTGTAAAAAAAATTTCACAATAAATAATAATTTAATAACATAAAAAAAAAATGAAAAAATGTAATAAAGAATATAAATATATAAAAAATATATGTAATTTAATAGGCGTACAAGGAAGTCACGTGATGTCCATATCAATTTTTTTAATTTTCGTTTTATAATACGTCATTTATATGATTTTATAGGGTAAATTAAGCTTTACTAGGTCTTCACCTAAACTTTTTTTTTGACGTGGAAGGTTCATATAAGGGAGAAGAGAAAACAACTTAACATGAAGTTTAAGAAAATGTACGTTATGTTTAAGAAAATGAACATGAAAATTTAAGAAAATGTTTCTGCTGGGCAGGAGATCTGAGTTATACTTTGTCTAATGAGCTACTTTTATACAGTTCAGTGTTTGACGGTAAAAATAGAGTTTCAAAATTCTTTCTTCCTCAGAATTCTTTCGGACAACATCGATTTTCATGAAAATTTGTAATTAAGCTTATCTAATTCCCTGCTTCAAAATAACATAGCCATCTTTAAGAATAACATGCATTTTATGAGACTTTTACTAGGGAAACTGAGGGGTGAAGTGGTTTCCTACTCACTGAACCAAATATACGACTGCATATTAGCAAACAAGCATATTAAGCCCTGTAATTGACACGCACATTTTGTTACCATACGAACTGGCTTTTAAATTAACATTATTAATGCCACAAAGACTTATCAAGAAGCCTTATTATCGCGAAGTGCCTTATCACAGTCATAAGAAAGATCAGGACGCTATTTGTCAACGTTAATCAAAGTATTATTATTATTTTTCTTTAATAAAACTACTCAGCAGGAGAAGAACGATATTAGTAAAAATAGAATTATATAAAAATATTGTAGTATCATCATCAGTGACCTTTCCTCTCTCATCTGAGAGCTGTTGACCCGATTCATATCCTGCCGTAGTTCACGTCCTTTGCCATTCAAATTAAAGTGCCTAACGTTTCGCCAGTTACATTTTCAATTTGGTCCAGCCATCTTTTTGGCGGTCTTCTGCGTGACCTGCTGCCTTCGATTTTTCCCTATACGACTAGCATTTCAAGATTTTCGCCGGACCTGCGGATTATATGGCCGAAAATAGCGGAGGATGCGCTGGAAGTATATTGTGGACAACCTCCTCCTCTGTATTCCCAGCTCGACTATAATCAAGTTTTAGTTTTCTTTTCCATCCATGTTACGCGGAACATTCTTCTGTAGGCCCACATTTTGAATGCATCAATTCTACTCCGATTTTCTACCTTAATAGTCAGGTCTCAACGCCGTACATGACTACTGGGAGAACTAGTAGTCTCAATTTTGTATTCTTCGTGATAGCCCTATTCTTCCAAATAGGGGGTCAATTTCGTAAACGCCTTGTTCGCCAAGATAATTTTTTCTTCGTATTTCAACTGAAAAGCCCCATCTTTATTTATTGTTGATCCTAAATATAGGAAACAGTCCACCTTTTTGAAATCACACAGCACATCACTGACTGAAAGATCACTCACTGGCTGTGTCTACAATCATAACTTTTGTTTTTGCCTAACTTTCATGCTGAACACGAATCTCCTATATATATATATATATATAATTTGGAAAGAACTTTACAAAAAAAAGTAAGTAAAAAGGAATTTATTTAACAATTACAAAAATGAAAATAAGCATAATATTTTATATCGTATAAAAAAAAGAAAGTTTAGTGAATGTAAACGGAATACATACAATACAGGACGTTAAAATTGGGTAAAGGTTTCTTATTCAAAATGTTGTTATAAACATCATAGCAGATATTTCAAGGTACGCTGGACAGCTGTAAGAAAATATAAGTTTTCGTTTCTCCTGCCCATCCTCCCTTACACTATAACAAACAAAATGTAATTATTTATATTCAATTCTATTTTATTATTCTTTATACACAAATGAGCATATGTTAATAATAGTTTCTTATATTTATATTGTTTCTTTTCAATAACTATTACTACGAATCCTTTTGTACTTTTAATTTAAATGTTTTATTAACCTCATTTTTTACTACCTAGAAAAAACTGACAAAAAGTCACGGCGTTACGGAGTTTTATTTATCAAAAGATGGGTGACAATTAAAAATTCTACTTATATTAAACGAAAAAAATATAAAATTATTTTGTATATGATCCTAAATTCAACGTCTCTTTTTTATATTTAAACATATACGGGCGATTCAAAAATGACTTCACATTTTTAAAAGCGTATAAAAATTTATTTAAAGATTAGGTTGAGGTCTCGTTTCATAGCAAAACAATTCAAGTTTTGACTCACGTTGTTAATTAGAGTATAGAATTCGGTCTCCAGCGCTAACACCAGTATTGTTAAAAATGGATACATTTTCTGGTGCAGAATGTTTTTGTTCTGTGTTTTGATTTCACGATTTGCAATCAGCAACTGCAATTCAACGTAATTTTCATAGAGAGTACAGTAGGAAGCCTCCTAGTAAGTATACAATTTATTTTTGACACCAAACCTTCGTTGTAGTAACAAACATACATAATCATCAGGACGCCACACGTTCTTGAAGCTGCTTTGGAACTACTCAGAGAAAGCTATGCAAGTAGTCCGAAGACATCAACTCAACGTGTGTCACGTGAGGCTGGCATTCCACAAATGACTGTTTAGCGCGAATTACGTAAACGTTTGCGCTTGAAGCCATACAAATTAACCGTGGTTCAACACGTTACAGATGACGACAAAGTTGCTCAGCTACGGTTTTGTATGGAAATGATGGATAGAATTCCAGAGAACGACACATCTTTAGACAATGTAATTTTTAGTGGTGAGTCAACGTTCACATCAGTGGCAAGATGAACACCCATAACCGCCGAATTTAGGGTAGTGATGCAGTACGAATACGGGGTAGCACTGTGTGATCAGTTTTTTATTCTCCAAAAGATTTTATTTTTAGGATTAAATTTTAAAATTTTAGGAAAGTAGGAAATTCAATAACGATCGTGTTAGTGAGGTTTACCAATTAAATTTATAGTTTAATATGCAACATTAATACAGAATCAGTCTTAAATAAGATTACAAGTATATCTTAAAAAATATGATTAACAACATTTTTATCTCAAATAAAATTTCACCTTGATTGTAAAACATACTTCGTATTACCACTGCTAACAAACTGGACATTAAATCCAGTTTTCTTAATGTTCCTTGGAATATTATAAAGTTCTGCATCAAATTCTTTGCTTGTAACCCCTAAATTTTCTTTTATTAAGTGTAGCTTCTTTAATCTTTTTTAAACTGTATTTTATCAATTATTTTCTCTTTTTTTTCTCTTATTCACTTAATCTGATTCTTACCGAGTGGTAACTTAAGTGGTAATAATGTCATGTCTTTTTCCAACTATTTTAGATTTTGTAATTCTATTCATAAATTTATTAGTTTTACACGATGGTTTGAATAGCGAATTTTTGAGACAGAAAACTTGATTAAATATTTTCATTATTTGGAATATCGGATTCTATATTCTATCAAATTTTTTCAGCAGATATAAAATCCAAAGAGTTTTTAATTAAATATATAGATTCCACAGAACTTAAAAACTTTCACCGATTCTGTTATTTCAATTTGTACCACTCCTAAATAAATTAGACTTTGAGATCTAAACGGAGATATATTTGATGTTATTACAGCGGTTAAATTGTTTGTAGCTATTTGGTAAATTAATAACTCAAATTTTCCGATCATATATAGTTTTTATTTTATTAAGTATTTTAGTTTTTATTATTTTCTAAATAATACATTAAATAAATAGTCTTCTTCAGTAAATAATAAAGAAACATTATAATAAAATTTATACATGTACATTTTATTCTATGTTTTATTAACTTTAAATTTAATTTTTAAAAATTTTAATTTATATTTTACATTTTAAAATATAAGCAAATTATACATGAAAACAAACTAATACCACGACAAAATGGTATTAGTTTGCTAGCTCAAGGTTAAAATTGTAAAAACAATGTCTAGACAGAAGCAGTCGCCAATTTTTTCTTTAATTTTTATTCTTATTAAACGTTTATTTATTAGCTTAAATTTTATTTGTGTAAATTATTTGTTACAATAAATTCAGTGTAATAAAGTGACAAAAACTTTAAAATATAAAAAAGGTATAATTTTTGCTTAAAGTAAAGCTGATAAAAGATATTTTTTGAGAATAATATATATATATATATATATGTTTTTTTTAAATTTTTTTGAATGTTAAATTACGTGTTGAAAAGTTAAATAAAACATTATACACCAAAAAAACACAAGAAAATTCAATAAAAAATGATAAAACTAAAATTATTAGCGGAGCCCAATTATAGTACAAAAGATCCGTAACAAATAAACTGAGAACTCTGCAAAAAACAATGCTACTAATTAATTTTATAAATGACTGAATATTTTCAAAATTTAATATCGTTCATTAAAAAAAATAATAAAATTTGATCAGAACGGTATTAAATATTATTTGTTTAACATATTTAAGATAAAAGACAATGAAAAGCATATACCCATTCTAAATTGCTGGCGGGCTTAAAATGGACATTCATTTCTATCAATTGATGGAAGGAAAATATTAATAAAAATAATTTCAAATGATAGGTTCTACCTAAGGACACGTTTGTTTGTTTCTAAATAAAATGTTTTAAAAAAAAAATTAAATAAAAATATTTTATTATGCACGATTATGAAAAAAAAATAAATTCAATTGCTAGTCACTGAAAATTGAATTTTGTTATTACTATTACATATAATCGAGTGACTTTTATGATTTTTATGTTTAATTTTATGATTTTTTTTCTAACTAAACTACAAAAATATAATAAATGTAGTTTGAGTATTATTGATCTTTATTGTATAAAACGATAAAAATCTGATGTGGACACTATACGATTTCCTTGTACGCCTATTAAATTACATATACACATTTTTTGCATCACTTCATTTAAACTTATTTCATATGAAAGTGAGATACGATCTTTCAATTCTTTAATAAAGTGGACAGTTACACAATTGCATTGTTGTGGACACCACATTGCACCACTTTTTTGTGGTATCCGTATCAGCATTTTATATTAGTTTATTTATTAATTTTGTTTCACGTAAATCAGATAGTTATGTGGTGTAAGTGAGAAGGTGCCGGATCCATAACCATGGACACATCGGTTCGAAAACGACTTCATATACCTATATTTAATTTTTTTTTTTTTTTGTAATTTAAATACGAGTATATTGATTTATTATTAATTATTAACTTCTGTAAAAATGTTTTAATTAAAATGAAAAGTATATAAAATTTTATTCACTAATAACTTTCGATTTTTTTTCATATTTTTCTTTTTTTATTGTTATTATTGAATTATTATTTATTGAATTTTTTTTACAATCAGAAGTTAATAATTATTAATAAATCATTTAAATTTTAAAAAAGTTAAAAAAGAATATATGTATATGAAGTCGGATTCGTACCGATGTGCCTTCCCCTTGTAAGATCCAAATATTTCATTAATTATATTTTCATTTGGCTATAACTCTCGAACCAATGAAAATAAGTACCACTAATGATAAACCGTTGAAAAGCTTCAATGATAGCGTATTACTGCAGTTAAGAAAAGTGTCTAAAAAAACCCAAAATCCAAATTCTTTTGGATTTTGGTTCCGGCGATTGCAATAAAAATAGAAGGTACACAACTAGATGTTACAACAGTCTCAAATCCAAAATTTCAATATCCTTCGGCTAATCATTTTTGAGTTATGCGAGATACATACATACGTACGTACATTCGGACGTCACGCCGAATCTACGCAAAATGGATTCAGGGATGGTCAAAATGGATATTTCTGCTGAAATCTGAAAACCAAAATTTTTCGTGTTTTTTACTTCCTTTACTTTGTACAAGGAAGTAAAAAAGCAATGAAATTTTAATAGGATTTGAACTTCAGAAACTTTGACTTCGAAATTCAGCTCTTAAACAGACTTTTGACCACGAGTAAACCACTAGACCTGGTGGGCTAAATATATAAAATAAAAATATAATGTTACAATAAAATTAATTTAAAAAAAATTAAAATTAAATACAAAATAGAGATGAAAATAAAGTAAATTAATACAACTTTTTTGTATAAAAAAAAACTTTTTGTATAAAAAAATTCACTTGAAATAATTAGTCTATAGAATTTTTTAATTAATTTATTTTTAAAACAGGAAGAGATATTCTTTCACTAAGCATTACAGAACTTCATTTTAAATATTAATAACAAATACGTCGTTGATATATGTTTCATTGCATATATAACTGTATTATAAATTGTTCTCGTATAAGCAGAATTAATTATACACCATAGAGAACAGTAGATAGTAAATACTAGATTGATAGTTGTCATGTGTTAATTGATCGATAAATGTATACGTATATATTATGTATTGACACTATTTATGCCAACCCAATTTAGAACTCCGGTGGGGGATGGAGCAATAGCAATTAATTCTCTACATTTCAAACATCTGAATAGCAATTAATTTGTTTATAATTCGAAATGACAAATGAAACTATTCATTTATTACAAGAAACTCACTTCTGTTTTTTTTTCTTTTTTTTAATATTACATCGTGTTGATAGACGGGATAAAATTACGTATTAATAATTTTTAATAAATACGATCCAGATCATACTTATTAAATCTGACACTTAAAACATAAATGAATAAATCGGTAAAATATAAATCATGAGTCTAATTATATGAAATTATCCTTCCACCTAAGTTTGAAATTGACGTAAACAAACGGTTTTATTCGTTTACAAGCGAGATTTATTCTTGAGATTATTAAAAATGGAAGTACGGGCCTTCCAATTAATTGCGTTTGCTCTTATTTCAGTAAAGATACAATGAATATTCTTGTATTAAATTCTTCTGATGAATGTTTTTTTTTAGCAGTACCAGGAATGGGGAAAGCCATGGGTGGAGGTTTAGTTGGTAGTGCGCAGGTATACATACGCCCCTGGTTATAACTGGCGAAACCTGTTAGCGAGCCCGAAAAAAACCCCTTCTTTTTTTTATAAAAAAGAAGAAAAGTAGAGAATAGTTCTAACTTAACTTAGTAAGACATAAAATCTCACTACTATATATACTACAAAATAGACGTCTTTCTTGCTTGTTCTCGATAACCGCGTTAACTACTGAACCAATAATTACGAAATTTTAACTGTAGCTTTCTATGATCCCCGAAATGTTGATTATGACCACTGTTCAAGCCTTACCACTCTCTCTACTGTATAAATCATAAATTATAAAAAAAATTATATAAATACATAACCTAGAACTATTTTTAATATATTTAATATCACTATGTCAATATCGAATTCTTCAGATAGTTATTATGTGACTTATTAAATTTAATGTGATTGTTTGTAAAAGATCAAATTGTATTATTATCGTAATATAGTAAAAATAAATTAATTTGATAATAAAATTAAAGAAAATGACGACAATTTTACATGTTTAACAAGTGAAAAGTTGTTATTCATCCAAATTAATCTATTTATCTGGCAGTTTGTGAATAGCAAAAACTCTGAGAGCAACAGCCCACACACGATTACTAGAAACCAATTTCCAAATTTTGAAGTTCTATACGCATATAGCGTGGACGAACTACGACGGGGGATGTCAGTTTAATTTAAAATTGGCTAAACATCTTGTGTGTGTAGTGAGTGCTATAAATAAATTTTCAGATAAGCAATTTGTGTAACATTTATCATCTGCAAACTAAAATAAATAATAATGTTTAATTATTAGTTAGTTATTAATTTTATCTCTGCCAAAGCCTACCCATTTAGGGAGATAACTAACACAAATAATTATTTATTGGTCGCGATTCTAATGGTTTTTGATAACCCAACCTTATTTTAAAAGATTTGTTTACAAACATTCGAAATTTATGAGAAATGGTTATGTTCATAGAATTAAAAATAAAAGTGTTACACTTTAAATAGGCACTTATTTAAATATAAAATCAACAGAATATCAAAGGGAAATAAACGTATCTGCGTGAAGGCATTTCGAAGTAAACCTTTAGGTATCATGCGCCCGGAGTTTGAGGATACTAGGCGGGTCCATCTGCTTCACAGTAACGTCATGATATCTTTGAGGACAGCACCACCCAGGAGGGGTGGGAGGCTTCGGTCTTCCACCTTCAATGATCGGGTGGGGACTCCTTTGGGATGCCATTGGGGGAATGTAAAACAGTAGTCCCAATGGGGGATCCCTTTGGGGATTCCCCACTAGAGGCGAGGCGTCAAGAACGGATTCCCGGTGGAGAGTTCCCTTTTAGGAACTCCCAATTTGAGGCATGGAATGCAAAAAGACCGAGTCCCGGCTGCCTGAGCGGGGCCTTGAGAGGAAGGCACCCCTCCGAGGCTGAGTTTATGCTTAATTGTGTGTCCAGCTCCGGTTGTGGGGGCGGGGAAACTACAGATGTATAAAAAAAACTTTAGGTATCGACTTCAATTTACTATTGCTACAATTCTTTTTTGGTTAAATACTCTTTTCGATATCCATCCATTCGTTTACAATATCCCTGATATTTTTTTAAAGAGCCTATTATAGAGTACCTTAGCTTTGCCTAACTTACACAAATTAATTATAACTCGTAATATACAGTACAACCTCTCTTAACCGAGGAAATTGGGGATGTTGCCGGCTCGGATAACGGAATCCGCGGTTAACAGAGAACTTAAATTTCGTTGTTGAATTCGGGCAGCAAACCAGATTAATATCGAACTGGTACCAGAATAAGCCACGAATTAAAAATGATTGTAAAGATATTATTTTATTTTACTGTATTTATTATAATTAAATCAATACTCATTAATCACTCTCGCACAGACTCGCATAAAATTAGTTTGATTTTTTAACGAAAAAGTCTGTGTTACCTTCTTTTGTCTTAGCTAAGTAACACGGTTCATAGCGGTACAGTCACGCCAGTTTCGTACTACCGTTAAGCAACATTGTTTTGTTATTCTTAACATTGGAGCGCTTTTGTAAGAAATGCAGTCCTTTCGTTGTGGCTAATTTTTTCATTTTCATCAATCGGTTCGTCTTCGTCACTGGAGATTTCATTATCCTGTTCTGTCACAATTATACAATCTCATGATCATCTTAAATTTTAATTGTTAGTTCCCTTAAATTCGATTCTAATCAGTCTTGCACTTCGGTTTTTTAATATTTTTACATCCCGGTACATTTTCTAATAAAGCAAAAAACTCTTCATTCGATGGCATAATACATAAAATGTTTTGACTGTTAACCGGTCGAATTTCTGGCCAGATTTTTGTAAATGATTTATTGATTTTTGTTTTATTGTGTGAATTCCACGATTCTGTCAACATGTAAATTGCATGTATTATGCAATTTAGATTCATTTTTATTTTCAATTTTTATTATTTATTCGGTCTTTATTAATTTTAAATCTGGGTGCAGAAACTTCTTCCTTAATGTTTTCGATGGCAGCATTCTACAATTTAATCCTATCTTATCTGCGTCATATACTTGTTCTGGCCGCACATTTTTCGATTGAACAACAGCAGAAAACTTTTTGATAGAATTAACAGTGCTGTCAGTATTGACAGATAATTTTTTCCCTGATGCGGCTAATTGTCTTATGCCGTGACTATTTCTAAATTTCTCCAGACAGTCTTTATTGATAGAAAATGTATCTGGGCCATCAATCCCATCAATCTTTCAAAAAAAAATAACGAAAAGTTTCTTTCTTTTGTTGCGGTTGAAATAAAATAATAATTATAATATTATTAATAATAAGAGAAGGAAAAGAAGAAGTAAAATAAATTAGTTGGATAATGAAAGATTATTAAAATAAATATATATTGAAGTTATTTTAATAAAGAAAACGCAAAGGTATTGGTGTATTCAAGCATAATTTTATTAAATTATTTAACCTGAGAAACTCTGTTTTACAATATTAATTTTGCAACTAACCTGCAAAAAAAAAAAACAAATATAACATTAAACACATGAGATTATTTAATAGAATAAAAAAATTATTTATTAATTAGAGATAATAGATTAATTTTTTCTACTCACTAGTATAAATATTTTGAAAGTATAATCAGACTTATTGGTGTAGTTTTAAGAATTGTTTTATTTTTAATTTGCTTTTCAAACAATTGGTTTAAAACTGAGATATATTTTTAAAAGTTTTGACCAGTAAACAATGGTTTTATATAACTTTGAACTTAATAAACTTAACTTTATTCAATATAAAAATCCTTTTATTTTAATTAAGATTTAATAATATTAAAAGTTTTATTGTTAGTTTAAATTTATGGTATAAATTTATTATTAAATTTCACTTCTATTTATTAAAAATCTTAGCTAAGACGTACAGTATTGGCATACGATTCCATTTATTGTACGTTTAAACTAGAATAGAATATTTAAAAAAGTTTATTCACGTAAAGACATGTAAACAGTAAATGGTACCCATTTTTATTTTTATTGAGTAATTTTCAAATGAGGTACAACATTATTTTGAACTAAAGATCCAGTTAACTAATTGTATGCAGAAAAATGTTATCATACTACACTTAGCCCCACCACGCAGCTACTATTATTATTGCAACTCTTTTAATTACAATATTTTACACAATTAATTATCAGTATCATTTAATCAGTTTTAAATATTTAAATTAAATAATGAAAAAAATTGTAAATTTCATATAACACATTCTAGTACACAAAAAATACAGTTTACTGAAAAAAAAAATATTACAATTATAAAAGTGTGAATATGATACAGAATAACGTAACTAATAAAATATTTCTGGAGGTTACAGTTAAATTACAATAATTTCATTGGATATATTATAGGTTTTTTATATAAATAAGAAAAAAGTACACATATTACATAAAATGTTTAATGAAAAATTTTGAAGTATTCTCAAATAATTTGTTTAATTGAAAATATTATATTATAACGAAATTGATAAAAACTTATAAAAAATACATTTTTATAAATTAATTTAATAGTTTGATAAATTATTAGAACAACATTTTGATTTTTTTCCATAGTTGTATTTTTAACATGTTAAATATTATATGATTATATAATAGTCAAAGCAGAAGTATGGGCATATTCGTAATAGAAAAGGAATTCAAAAAGAAAAAAAAATTGTTCAAGTAAAGTTTAAAATTAACAATTTTAAAGCAAAAAGAAAAATATTTCAGAAGTGTTATTTAAATTTTTTATAGGTTTTATAATAATTAAAGATTTCCTTAGGGTTAAATATTTAGAGGGAAAAGAGATCGTAAAAACTTTGGCTCACTGAAAAACTGATTCTTTGTGACTGAAGACAACGACAAGTTCAGTTGTAACTACAATTATTACTAAAATTAATTGTTTCTTATTATAGTAGAAAATTTAACTTCAATGATTCGTGTGAAAGTTTTGTATAGAGGTCATCTCAAAATTGTAGAAGAAGCTAATTAAGAGATACAACGTTAACGTTTCTTAAAATAAATCTATTTAAAACTAGAACTGAATTTTTTTTGTTATCTTGTAGGTGATTAAAAATGTTAAACTAACATCCTTAAGATAAATATTATGAAATTTATAATTCAAAACCTTTGGGGGAACATAACAAATATTTCTGTGAAAGAACCAAGTCGATAGCTTCAATAGGTACCGAGAATATCGTGAACATACACCGCACAGGTGAAAATAACCCCTCTTTTCTCGCTTCGCTACGGAATAGCATTAAAAAACAAAAATTAACAGTAACTTAGAAGTTACATTCTATTGATATTTGAAAGAATTATTAATTCGTTGTAAAATTTTGTGTGACAAAGAAAAAAAATAGTATTTATTCACTGTAATATTTACTTAAATTTGAATACGGTAATATTAGAAAAGCATATTTAATATACATAGAAATTTTAGACTATAACTAAAATTATCGGTTCTTCTTGCCTACATATTCATTCTGCGTCAAAAAAATGATACTTCTTGACGTTATACAAAGTTACGATTACCAGAACAATTACTTTTTGCTCAAACAGATCCAAAGATCTGATTTCTCGTCGATTTTAAACGGTAAAAAGTATTTTTGAACTAATGAATAGGTTATATCCAGATCACTTGATATAAAATATCATTACAGACCAGCATTAAAAACTGTATGATTGAACTAGCTGAATTCTTTAAGTTTTATACTAAAATTTTTACGGTTTTTTTAAAATAAAAAATAAATAAATAACTAATTTTTTCAAATGTTATTTTTCTAAAAAATCTTAATTTAATTACACCAATAAAACAAAGAAGTCTCTATTACATCCTTTACAATGATAAAACACCTTTATCGAAAAAAAATAATTCGTATAAATGATTATGGAAAGCGTTTTTTCAATTCTATTAAATCCATGAAAAAAAAGGAATGTCATTCGAGAGAATAATTATTGAATTATTCAGCAACGTAATAAAAGACCAAAGAATCTACTCGAGTAAGAAACAAATTCAATTTTAAACGAGCAGGACAAGGTCTACCCCATTTCGTTAGTTAGTTTCCCTTGAGACTTCACCGCCAAAACAATGCATTAGAGCAGTACAGTAACCAGAACGTTGTCAGTGTTTTTTCATTCTATAAAAAAATACATATAAAGAAAAAATGTCTTATTTAAGAAAGATGTTTTAAAACTTTAGCGAAATCTTATACAAATTTTTTTTTCCTTCGTCTTAATGTATATTCAAATTCTTCATCCCGGGATTCACATTTAAAAAAGGTCTTTATTTTTAAAATAAACAAACAGAAATGAAACTTAAAAATGTTTTGGTGAACTTCTTTTTATTAGAGTTAATTTAAACGACTTAATGATTTAAGTAATTTAAAATGAAATCTTTTAGGTATATAAAACAAATTAATGAAATAACTTTAAATGAAACTCGTTTACCTAATAGGTTAACATCTTTTTTTGTTCTTTTTGAATAACTTTTTAATTAATTCCTTTTTGAGTATCACATCAAATATAATAGCTTTTAATATTTCAATAAACGAATGAAAAAAAAGCCGCAGTAAACGTCTGTAAATGAATTTATTGATGTTCCTCCACATAAAAATATATTTATTAATGTCCTGTAGTTAGTTTTCAGTAGAGATAAAAATCAATAACTTTTATTAAAAATGTATTTTTTCTATACTGCAGCTTGCACTAATATATACGGTACTTCTGTTACCATTAGTGATTTGAACGTTAAAAAATAAATGGTTTTAGAATTCATCTATATTTTACGTAAAATTATACCGATCTAGAACTTTTATTTGAGGAAAACGATTAATCTAATAACTTTCACTTTATTTTGGTTTGAATAACAAGAAATATCATTCAAACGAGTAAATACAATCAATATTCGGATATTAAAAAAAAAAAAAAAAAATGTTAGTATAATTGTTTTGTTGAATGAAGTTTAATAAAATTATTATATTGTTAGGCCTACAGTATTCCAGACGTAATTCTTGTAACGTAGTATCTTAATCTGGAGGTGAGAAAAATTACAAAAAAATCAAAATTAATAAAAAAAATTAATTTAATAACTATTTTAGTACTGCAGATCTATTCCAAAAAACTAACCAAGCCTTTTCTTTATGAGCCCCGGTTAATCTCTGTTCCAATTCTAAAAGAAAAGAATGATTA
Organism: Lycorma delicatula; assembly: GCF_047948215.1. NCBI lineage: Eukaryota > Metazoa > Arthropoda > Insecta > Hemiptera > Fulgoridae > Lycorma > Lycorma delicatula. The sequence goes on from NC_134462.1 coordinate 31,568,794, forward strand.
ACAATTAAAAAAAAACATTTATCATCCAAAAATTGAGTAAATTGGAAATTGAGTAAATTTCCGTCCTGCGATAAAAGTTACAGTTGAGACTTCCACGCCTGGTAAAGTCGCAACAACGTCGTTATTCATGTCCAGAATTTTAGTGTAATTTTTCTGAAATCAAAATATCTATTTTTTTCGTATCAGTGGAAATAGAACGATTACGTTTTTGTAATAATACTAACATTGGTTATTACGAGAGTTGACAACGAAGTCATTGAACACGTTAGTTTTAAATTATTCAGTATTTTTATTATACCGCTGTTTATATTTTTGTCATTTGTTAGATTAATTTTATATTTCATTTTTTACCAATCTTATATTAATTAGCTCTTAGACTATATATGTGAGATTCATGGTACGGAACTTTATAGTCGAAGTCTGAAGCACTTCCGCTAATCCATTCGCTCTGAAAGTTTGCATACAGGTATGTTCCTGATAACAACACATTTTATCAACATTTTGAAGTAGCTAAGATGCGTTAACTAGCGTCAGACGCTGGCTGATAACACACTTCATTCAAGAACCGTGTACAAATAATGATATTATTACTCTTTTGTGAACGGTTTTTGATCATATTTATATTTAGATATTTAAATATTTCAGTCTATTATTGAAATATTTACTTGAAAAATAGTCCTAAGATTATATGAGTCATTGCTTCAAATTAAAAATTTTATGCTTTGCCAATTTTTTCATACGCGTGATCAATGGTCTAAAGAGTAGGGCGCTCATGTCAAAGTACAAATCTTTGCTCTCCCACTCTCTAGGCCATTCATCACGCGTACGAAAAAATTGGCAAAAACATCAAATTTTTAATGTGAAGCTATGACTTTCACATAAGCTTACATATCACCATCAAAGCTTGTTGTCAAATCCATTCTGAGATACCACCCCAAAATAATTTTTTACCTTTTATTGCGTTTAATTTATGAGTGGTGTTTAAAAATTTTATTTTACATATTTTTTATTAAAGAAGTGAAAACTTCTTTAAACTTTTTTTTAAGAAGTGAAAACTTCTTTAGGCGCGTTGTGTCAGAATTTTTTGTACATACGAATTACATGGGAATATGGGGAAAAAATCGCTGACTCGTAATCAAAATCTGTAACGTAACGCTAGACGCTAAGCATGTATATATGAAAGAGAAAAAGGCATAGAGCGAGAATATATATGCGTGTATAGTAAAATATGCAATGGCAGAGGAAGGGAGGTGGGAGAAAAAACTGCGGGTGATTCACAATAATTCTCGCTCTCTATCTCTTTTTATCTCTCTTTCAATATACATGCCCACACACGCGTATACGTATAGATTAGTATACGGTAAAGATAGACTGTGAATTATAGTTAGCCGTACCACGTTGCTTCTCGGTTGTGCTTGTATACATATATACATTGAAATGTTTGTATGAAATATTTCAATACGAACTCATAGTAATAAAAAAAAGTAATTGTTTAAATTCAGTGTATGTGTAATATATTATAATATTTGTGAAGAATACCGGATAAAAAGTGAGTACATCAAAAATGTATTTAATAATTTTATGTAACATAATATTTTATGTTTTTTTTATAATAACCTGTACACGTGACACTTGCATTCAAAAACCATATACGGCATAATATTACGTATATGTATAAGTATATATGTATAACAATGTCAAACGATAAAAATATAAGTACTACAAGATATGGCACAACAATAGACGCAGTATTTACAAGATATGTGGATAAATTTCATTCGAGAGTATTTATTTCATACTTTAGTTACCAGAAACCAATTGTTTCATTTTTAGAACATGATGATAAAACAAATAATGTAAATATTTAAGAAATAGAATAAAATGTATCATTGTTAACTATAATACACACCATTATTAACATGAAAATATTATTGTTACCAATAATTAATAATTAGAATTAAATTTTGTTAATATTTTTCAATTCATTATACAAATGAATTGAAAATATATGTTTTAATAAAATTAGCACAAGTGAGAAATATTAATATAATCAAATATAATTATAAACCACTAATCGGTATTTATTATTTGAAGTTTTCACTTCTGTCAGCCAGTCCTGCGACTGCCTTTTTATTTGCTACTTTTTAATGTATTTAAATACACTATTTTTACTGTTAAAATGTCTCAGAATAAACTGGAAAAGATTGATGTTTTAGAAATTGTAAAATGTTTATTTTATTAAACGTTTTACGGATTAATACCGTCTTTTAATGTTACTCTTAAGAAAACAACTGTTTTCTTCTGAATATGAAAGCAATCGAACATGTGCAAAGTATATCTACATTATATGTCTTAAAGAAGATTCATTTTTAACTTAGTTGGGAAATTCCCGGTTAAGTCAAATTCTTGACTTAAGCAACCTTAATAAATTAATATTTTAAGGTATTATATGGTAAAATCTTACTCAGTTACCAGATAACAGTTTTATTTTTGTAAAAAAAAATTACGGTAAAAGAAATATTTTCATTTTTCATTTTAAGCTACCTCCAATTTCGAAGAGACTAAGTATTTAAAATTTAAATAACATATAATAGATGTTCTTTGCAGCATTAGTTTATTAAAATAAACGTATGATTAAACAATGAAATTTACGCTAGATTTTCAGATAAAACTAGGAAATTTCCGAGTCAGTCAAATACACATGCAGTCTAATTACATGAGGTATCATCTGGTAATTTTTTTTTCAATTAGCCGATTATAGGTCTTTATTTTTGAAAACTGAATCACGATAAAAAATAATTTAAATATGAAATTACTGTTAAAAAAAGGGAATTATTGCAGTTGTAAAAATCAAGTCATTTGCAAACTGAATTTAAAATAAAACTCCGAAGGGTGGATAATTTCTTTGGTCAATAGAAATAATTTCTCTCTATTATATTCTATAACAGACAGGAAAGTAATAAAATTATAAAATTTTTCGTGTTGAAATAAAATAAAGATTTTACTTTTTGTTTTTCATTTAAAAGGCGTCTTTTAGTCTGATAACAAAATAAATGAAGTAAAAAAATTTGAACTGAATAAAAATCAAGCAAGGTTAATCAGTAAAGACTAATAGAAGATAAACTTTTATAAAAAGGATGTATTGAATGAACGGCTGGTTTTAAAAGGACACACTGATGATAAAAAAAGATAAAACAGAAAATACAGAATGAACTCATTCATCTTCCATTTTAATGAATCAGTGAATCTATCATTTTGTGTAATAAATTCCAACTGAATAGTTATATTCAGCTACACGTAACAAAAATAGATAAAATATATTTCTCCTTTATAATTAATAAAACTAATTAATATGTATATATTGAATTTATATTTTTATTATTTTATATAAAAAGAAAATTGGAAAAGTTAATAAATTTTGCACTGAATAAATACTGACATAACTAAACAAAACGAATCGTTTATCTACATGAGGTAGCAGCACCGGTTCTGTTTATACTGCATACCAGAGATATATAATCCTATAAAGAGTGGTTCAGTTGTTTTTATTACATATAATGGGTATTTTTTTAGAGTGATAAAACTTTGAATTGAAATAAACACATAAAAAGGTAAGTTTGAAGCCAATTTTGTTTTTATCTAAAAGATAAATTTCTGTCATTTAATTTTTGAAAATAATTACCGGAATATGTCCACCACGACTAGCTTTGATGAACCGGATTCGATGTCCAGTTCTGAGCCACTTTTTAAAGTAATTGGGGAAGTATTTCGTTAATAACACGAATTATGTTTGCTTCCAAAGTGTCAATTGTAGCGGGTTTATCAGCGTAAACCAGAGACTTCACTTTTCCCCGAAGAAAATAATCCACTGGCGTTAGGTCACATAATCTTGGAGGTCAATTCACTGGACCATTTCGTGATATGATTTTGTCGCTAAATTGTTATTTCAATAAATCGATTGTTTCGGTAGCAGTATGAAGTGTGGTGCCATCCTATTGAAACCAAAACTATTGCAGGTCGATGTCATGTAAATTTGGAAACAAATAATCAATGATCATTAACCCACCGGGTTGGTCTAGTGGTTAACGCGTCTTCCCAAACAGCTGATTTGGAAGTCGAAAGTTACAGCGTTCAAGTCCTAGTAAAGCCAGATATTTTTACATGGATTTGAATACTAGATCGTGGATACCGGTGTTCGTTGGTGGTTGGGTTTTCAATTAACCACACATCTCAGGAATGGTCGAACTGAGAATGTACAAGACTAACACTTCATTTACACTCATCATCCTCATTCATCCTCTGAAGAATTATCTAAACGGTAGTTACCGGAGGCTAAACAGGAAAAAGAAGAAACAGGAAAAAGAAGAATCAATGATCATTGATCTGTAACGATCACCATTGACAGTAACATGCGTTCCGACCTCATTTTTAAAGAAATAAGGACCGACGAGGCCTCCAGCATGTAACCCACACCCTGCAGTCCATTTTTCAGGATGCAATGGAGACTCGTAAATTTCCTAAGGATTGATCTTACTCCATTATGGTAGTTGTACTTGTTGACATAACCATTTAACCGGAAATGAACTTCATCACTAACAAAATGTTTTGATAAAGTGGATCAGTTTCCAGTTGATTTAGGCACCATTCACCAAACAAACGATGCGTATTTTGGTCTCGTGGTTTCAGTTATTGCACCAATTTCATCTTGTTTGGGTGTACCAAGATCTTTATGTAAAATTTTTCATGTAGTGGATGAACAAAGTTCGTTGTTGAGAACGGCGACGAATAGATACATTCGAATCTTCTTCAACACTATTAATGACTGTACCGATATTTTCGTATGTACGTAAAGATCTTTGTCTTGTTGGTTTTTCATTGAGTAGAGTAAATGCTTTTTGGAAATTTATCAGTAGTTCAACGAATAAGTTGCTCTGATGGACGATTATGTGCACCATACAAATTAAGAAGTGCTCTATACGTTTGGCGAACAGAAGATTGATTTTGGAAATATATTTCCATAATTTGTAAACGTTGTTGCGGCGTCAGTTTTTCCATGATCATTTGCCGATGCTCACTGATCTGAAACTACAAAAAAAAAAAACAAATGACAGCTATCTCAATCAAAAGTTCCATCTCTTTAAAAAAAAAACTATTTAAAAATCTTAATAGTAATTATACTAACTGCAACCAGAATTATTGCAATTAATAAAATAGTGCGTTTGCCATGTAAGATATATTTACATTCTATATTGATAAATTATTTTTTGGTATTTGAATAGATAATTAAGAAGATAAATTGCTATACTGAAATCGTTCATTATAAAATTAAATATTTGATTCATAAGAATATATATTTTGTAAAACGTGAAATAGTGCAAGTCGTATGACAATTATAATAAAGAGTAAACACAATTATAAAGCAAATGAAATTTTTACACATAAAATTAGAATAAATCAAATAATACCTAACGTGATTAAACGAATTGGATCTGAAAATACCAACAAACCTAGCGCAATAATAATAATTAGATAATTGTTGTACTTTCAAAGTTAACCGCTGGGAGGAGGAAAGGCTGAACTTGTCTGAATTGTTATTGTCGGAATGTATGAGATATGTAATATTTATTTTTTTTGGCCTCTCTCATACAATTAGAGAATCGAGTAGAAAGCAGTTAAACATGTTAAACAGGCTTTGTCAAATGACGGTTGCGTATGCCCAAAGACTTCGCAATGTTGCGATAGTTGAAAGGTGTTGACTTATAACTATGCAATGCTTACGACCCCTGTGTCAACGCCTAAAACGGAACTACGTCCCCTACCAGCAAAATTTATTTGTCACCAGAAAGAATTATAGTGGTGATGTCAAATTAATATAATCAAATTTAGTATACTTTCTAACAGCCGGTTTTGTCAGTTTGCCGCATAGTATAGAAACATTACGTTTTTTTACATTAGTCACTTTACTTGTTTCGTACATTTCTCAACCCTCCTTTTTTTCAATTCAACGTTTTTTTGTTTTACGCCCTGTATCATTAATTAATTATTGTTTTATTTACGTATTAATGTTTATCTGCAATTATTATTTTCACATGTCTTTCCATTACTTATTTAACCAACTCTTGATTCCTTAATATACGAAATCGTTTTAGTTTAGTTTCAACTTTTTACAACAGCTTTATTTTTTTTAATTCTGCATTCTTTGTAGAATTTTTCATATTTCCTGCCATACTCTATATTCCACAGAAACATTTGTTTTTTTTTTTTTAATTTTCATTCTTATTCTTAAATTTACGTTTTATATTAACAAAATTACTTTAAACCTAAAAACTTCCTTTCTTACCTTACCTTGCTTTTAATATATACCTTATATCGTAAAATTTTTATAATTTTGCTGTCTTAACCGATTTTTCAACTTTTTTTATATAATACTATCAGACCCGGCAATACTTCGCTATTGCTAGATTTGAGTATATATAGATTAAATGAACACAATTAAAAGTTTGATATATTAACAAAATGAACATTACAGAACTTTCCCCGTTCACCCCTTTTACCCTCTCACCCCTTTCCCTTTTCTTATTTCCTTTCCTCATTTTTTATTTTCTATTTTCATTTTTATCATATTCCCTTTCCACCATTTTCCTCTTTCTCACCATTGCCGTTTATCTTTCCATTTATCTTTCCCTTATTTCCCTTCCTTTCCCCCTGTCACCTTTTATTTTTTATCCTTTACCCGTTCCGTTTCCTTTTCCCCATTTTTCCGTTTTTTCTTTTTTCCATTTTCCCCTTCTTCCTTTTGCGTTTTCGATTTTCCCTTTTCCGATTTTTCCCTTTCTTCCTTTTTCCCCGCGCGTAAATCGGTCCAGTAGTTTTTTAATCTATAGCGGACACACATATCGGAAACATTGAAATGGAATCGTATAGCGAGTGTTGCGTTTACGTCTGACAGATACAGCTTTTTTTTAAAAAAAACATGTTTTTACGTGTTACAGGTGTGACATCTTAGGTATATAAATAGTGGATATATAAAAACACGCGCATATTCAAATGTAACGTTGTGTCAACATTTCAAAGCAATCGGTGAAGAACTTTCGGAGATTTATGATTTTGAACAAACGAACATTTACATATTTATTTATATAGATTTCCATATCTGAATATTTAATTAAGTAGAAATATACTTTCCATTTTTCCGACCCAGACCAAAATGTTTAGAATAAGATCGATGATAAATTAGAGAAAACTGGCAAATAGTTCTGATTTACTAATGGATACATGAATATAAACCATCTAGATAATCTCCCTTTATATGTTGATAAAAATACGATTGTAAAAAGGAAATTAAATTTAACGATGAATAAAATCTGCAGTTGTTCGTAAATTATATTTTATAAACGATACGATAATATATAACTTTATAATAATTTATGTTATAAAATTATTTAAAACAGTTGTTATTTTACGGTCTAAAAATAATAATTCAAACATATCCATACATAATTAAAAAGTAAAATGGAACAAATTTAATGAGATTGTTGGTTAGAGGAGGTTTAATGCTTAGACTAGAAAAGATCACTCATACGGAAAGATTTAATAGGGATGGAGGGAAAACATAATACGAAAAAAAATTATTTCCACAAATGAGATTTATATTTCTGTCATACAGATTATTAAAACACAGGCCGAACTTCCTATTATAATGCTCTTCAGATTTAAAAATAACGAAACCGGTTTTCATTTATTTCATAATTATTATTTTTATTTTTATCAAATCATACTAATATATAAATTTGAAAGTTTGTTTGTTATTCAATCATGCAAACACTACTGTACCAAATTTAATGAATATTTTTTTAGTTTCTTTATTTTTTATACAAAAACATATAAGCTACAAAAAAAAAACCGATAGATATCATACGACAATTATTCGAAAAATGAGGAAATTATAGAATTTTTAAAAATAATTATCAGTTTGTAAGTTTCTTTATTTCGCGAGTATTACTGCACCGATTTCGATGAATCTTTTTTTATTTTCTTTCATTTTTTCCAGAAAAAACTTCTTTTTATAGGTTCATTGTTACAAATACGCGTGCAAAGCCGCGGGTAGTTTAAAATATATAATAGATAATTTTCATATAATTTACGCATTCTTATAACTTTATTTCAAGTAATTTGAAAATATATAGTTATTGACAAATAGTTTTCACTATTTTTATCATCAAATTTATACATTAATCATGAAAATAAATAAATTTCGTACAAACATATTTTATAATTTTAAATAAGAAAATTTAAGACGAGTAACTAATTAAAAAATTAAAGTTGTATTCAAGATGATGAATTTTAAGTAAACGTAAAATAACATACTTTTAGCTATGTAAATATGTCTATGCGTTTTAGATGGTTTGACATATTAGACTGTTTCCATCTTAAATAACAGTTTATATTTTATATATATATATATATATATATGCGCATAGTGTTCGCACAAACTTATAATGAGAGGCTACAAAGTCTTATTTACTTAGTGAGTTTGCGTCTCACGTAATTTCACATCGTACAGATGGTCAATAGGTCAATCTGTATTGTAGGCACGAACTTACAACTTGTAGACACAGTAAGAGGGTCTAAATAACATGACACTAATTCACAGAAGAGTGACCACCTGTATGAGCTTATATTGAATTCAATGTAGATACAACAGAAGGGTAAAAGTTTATAATGATTTGTAAATCCATAATGTTTTTCTTTATAAAAAAAAGTAATAATAAAAAAAAATTATAAGAACACAAAATAAATAATAAAGAAAACGGAATAAGATATTTCTAATAAGTTGAAATCTTTTAATAAATTTAATTTCGTTATTTATAGAGTACCGAGTTTATTAACTAAATCGTGGCCAGTTTGTTAAGATTTTGTAGGAGATGATTTCGATAATCGCAATTCCTAAAACCATGCTACCAGTACATTACCTATAATAAATTCCAACTGAGATCTAACAATCCAATAAAAGTCAATGTTTTTATAGATTAAAATGGCATCAAGATATTTTTTTTTTTTTTTGTAATAGAAAATTGAAATTTTAAGAATAGAAGAGTTGAAGAGAACTGAAAAGTTTAAGATCGAGAGTCAGCGCCGTATATAAGTTAGGTAATATGGAAGTAAAAGTGAATGACATAACATAGGAAGTGCTGAATAAAAAAACACAATAGAGACGCGATATTTTACTTTTTTGTACAAAGTAAAGTAAGAAGTATTGTGATGGCGAAAGATTTCGCTTTACATATTTCAACGGAAATATCCATTTTGACCATCCCTGAATCTATTTTGACTAGTTTTGGCGTGACGTCATTACGTTCGTACGTACATATTTATGTGCGTACGTGTGTATCTCCCATAACTGAAAAACGATTAGCCGTAGGATGTTGAATTTTTTTTTTTTTTTTGAATTTAGGACTGTTGTAACATCTAGTTGTGCACCTCCCCTTTTCATTGCAATCGACTGAACCAAAAGTATTCAAAAAAGCCCAAAATCCAAAACAATTTGAATTTTGAGCTTTTTTAACTGCAGTAATAAGCCCTCGTTGAGAGCTTCTCACCGATATATCATAAGTACTACTTATTTTCATTAGTTCCAAAGTTACAGATAAATGAAATTTTAATTTATTAAATATTTTGATCTTATAAGGGGAAAGCACATCGGTTCGAATCAGATTTCATCTTCTTTTTTTTTTATTACCTTTTTTTAAATTTAAATATATTGATTTATTAATAATTATTAACCTCGGATTGTAAAAAAAATACGATAAATAATAATTTAATAACAATAAAAAAACAAATTATGAAAAAATATCAGAAGTTATTAATGAAATATAATTTTATGTACTTTAATTTTTTTTTTTAAATGTCTATATGTAGTTTAATAGGCGAACAAGGAAGTTATGTGGTATCCACATCAGATTTTTTAATTTTAAATAAAAAAGTGGTACTACAGATATATTTTTAATAAATTACAATAATAAAACTATATAAAATTACATTCTCTGTAAAATGACTTCTTAGTTGAATAGAATTTTTTGTAGACAGTCATTTTGATGTTACCGCAATACATTTAAAAGAAGACGTTATTTAATTTTATGATAAATATAGACTTAAAATAATAAAATTTTATTATCAATTTTCTTTTATTATCAATAATATTTTAGCCGCACGAATTAATAATAAATATTTTCAATATTATATTTTTTAGTATTAACAGTTTAAAAAAACATGAATTTTCAGTGTTCACGAAAAAAAAATTAATTTTTTACTCAAAAAACTTTCCAAAATTTGAAGAGAAATTTGATTAAAAACAGTAAAATTATCTGAATTTCATACTATCTTAAAGGTAATAAAAATTGATTTTCATTTTATCTGAAACTTAGGTATTAGGCAGAACTTCTACTCTTTAGATTCTTAAAGGAAGTAAATTTCTTAAAAGACTACCAAAAATTGGTGACTCTATTCTTTATCTTTCAGTATTTCATTTTATTTATACTTTTGACTGTAGCATATAAAGCTCCTGCGATAAGCAATATGAGATAGATAATGAAGAAATACATAGAAACTAACCAATCGTGTGCATTTACCGTTAATTTATAAGATAACTTGAATTTCAAAGAATTATTTTACAGATATATGTGATAAATTTTTCTTACTGTATTTTGAAAAGAATAGATAAATAAAAGAATGTTAAACTAAACCTAGTAATTATATATTTTCATATTAATGACATTTATATTTTAAAAACAGATAAAGAATGTAAACATTATTATTAAGATTAAATTATAAAGTTTGCATTAGTGGACTAATAATAAACTTGTAAATAACCTAAGCAGATAAACTTGTGAAGTTGTACACTTGTAAAAGTCACTTACCATTACTATAATAACAATACATTTAATGTTTATGCAGAGTGTTTAACTTAAAAGAAGTCCCATCACTCAATAGTTTATACTAAATACAAATATTGGTGTGAGATGGGTAAAATAATATTGAAGATGTTGGTACGCTTAGAGCTAGAGTAGGAAGGACTATTTATTGCCTGCACGTTTGAGTATTGACAGCCTGTGTCTGTGTAAAATGAGGTTAACTGTTGAAGAACGTGTATTCGTGATGGAAACTTATTTAGAGACGAAATATCATGTTATAACCGGCGAAAGCTAAGGAAGAAATTTGAGAAGGAAGCACCAGTGAAAAGTGTTATTCAAAAGACGGTTAAGAAACTTCGTGAAACAGGCTCGGTGTTGACCAGAAACGTTCCTGATACAGGTCAGTTTTAATGACGAGGTCATGCAGGACATGAAAGCAGCAGTTATACGATCTCTTCATAAATCTTTGAGGAAACTAAGCCGGAAAAAATCATTTCATTAGGTTCAGCCCATAATGCACCGAGGAGAATGCTGAAATGTTATCCGTATGAGAATGCAAGTTTTACACGAGCTAACTAATGCTGATTGTGTTAAAAGGGTCATTACTGTCAACGGTACAAGAACTTTATTAGGAGCAAAACTGGCATTTTAAATCAAGTGTTTTTCACAGATGATGTGTGGTTTCATCTGATCGGTATATTAATAGTCAGAATTACCGAACCTGAGGTACTGAAAACCCGCAAATTTTCTTTGAATCTCCCCTACGCTCACCAAAATAGGCATATGGTGTGCGGTTTCAAAGCAATGAATAATAAGATTCTTGGTTTTTGAAAAACTATGAATGCTACAGTCTACCAAGAAATAATCCAGCAGTTCATACCCTTACTACAAGAGAATAAGCATCTTCTTCCTGGTGCAACAAAATAGCGTCACTTGCCATACAACTCTCTCTACTATGGAGATTCTACAGGATTTTTTCGGTGGAAGAATCATTTCTAAAGGACTGTGGCCACCGCGATCAGGGGATATGATTAGTTCAGACTGCTTTCTGTTGGGTTCCTTAACAGAAATTGTTTAAAGGAGCAATCCCAATACTCTGCAGGAATTGAAGACAAACATTACTAATGCCATCCAAGAAATTGACAGGGTAGAGCTAACAAGAAAAGCCAAGAACAAGGTCAAATGTGTTGACAAGTGTAGTGCACAGAAGTGGATGGACATCATTTTCAACAACTTCTGTAAATCATTATGAAAGTGTTGGCCAGTAAACTATTATTTATAGACCAAACTAAGTAATGGGACCTCATTAAATTGAACATTCTGTACGAGAATTAAATTTTTATAGAATTTTAAATTGAATTACTGTTCAAGTAGAAAAATGTATGTAAAAAATGGATTATAGAATTGTACCGTTGAGCTAATATATTTCAATATAAAATAATTGTGTTCATGTAGATATATTCTGAAAAGGGAAGGACATTGTAAAACTATATACTAGTATATATGACCAATTACATGATATTTTAATAACTGGAATAAAAAGTATCGCTAAACTCAGATGTGGGCGGAGTTAGCAAAAAAATCTTTTTTTTTTGGGTTAAAATAACAAATAAAATATTAGTTAACGGTGTTAGGATGAAATTAAGGATGTTTTTTATGTGCGTAAGGACAGAGAAGAGATAAATTTAATTGATTGAATTCCGTCAATAATTGCAAAATTAAGAAATTACGGATAAGTTATTAATCTATTTTATTCAAAATTCATTTATTTGAGATCATAACGTAACTATTTATGATCGGGGCCACTCGATCATCATGTAAGTTCATTACTTAAATTACAAATTCATCAGTTTCAATACATCATTTGTTAAGCACAAGTAAATTCGAAGTAACAGGGATGTTATATTTGTATGAGATAAGTCAGGATGATAATACGATATAAGTACCAAAAAAAATATATTCTTTTTAAAGTTTTTTTCTCATTGTATAAAAATTTACTACAACGTGAATTTAAGTAACCTTCATCACTGATTCAAAACTGTTATAAGCCACTCTGCAACAACACAAAGAGCACAATTTAAACATTAAATTTTACATTTTGTGCATTCAACCGGTAACCCACATTCAAAACCGAAAATCGCTATCCTCCCAGGAAACAAACTAAGAACATACTTCATCCCAGAGGATAGCAGCAATAACCACAGTCATTCCGAAAATTACAACATTGTATTCATATTACTGTTATTATTTGTTTCATTATTTAGGTAAATATAATACTTTATTTGAATATTTCTAAATATATATGTATATACAATAATATTATTTTTTTAACTTTCTTTACAAAAACCTCCTTTCAACACAAAAATACACTTCAATCAACATAAATAATTATTATAGATAAAATTTGAATAATTTTTTATAATTAAACAATTATTAACACAATCTTAGCTAAAGAAATAATAAAATTAGTTTTGACATAAAAACGTATAAATGAACAAAAGTAGAAGTTTCACTTAGAAAAAATTTAATTTATTATTAAAAAAAAATGTAATCAATTTTATTTTATAAAATCCCTCCTTCTACAACCCTTCTTTATCTTTCAATATACATCGTATTTTTTTTTTTTTTTTAGCTGTTACGTAAATCCCGGAAGGCGTAAAAAATTTTATAGAATTTTGAAAATGAGTTTAATCTTTTTTTAACTACTAAAGAAAGAGAATAGTTATATTTGTTTATGCGTATGAAAAAAATTAAAGAATTTAATGAAATTTTAATTGGATTAACATTTAAACCTGGATTTAAAAATCTAATTTACCAAATCTGAATCTAAATTGAACCTCGGATCTACTGGTATGAAACAATATTTCTACTAAAGCCATATACGCTAATTATATTTGGATATAGGTCAAAAACATGTACAATATACGTTTATAAACTTTCATCTCGCCTATAAAATAATTAACAATCATTAATCATTTGGGTAGATAACATATTATGTATACGTAGTGTGTATGTGTGTGAAACTATATCATCAAGGAAGTTTTATTCTGTTGTGGATAATTTATCTACATAAATTTTGACGTTTATCTATCGATGAAATGATGGAAGTGTTTGAAATATCCTGTAGGTTTAATTTAGCATTTAAAACTCGTTAAATCTTTATACAGTAATTTTATTGTTTAAAACAAATTTTTGGTTAATATAAGCTTCATTTAAATACGTCATTTAAAAAAAAAATCAATTATTATTTTCATATTAAAAGATACAGTAAAATCGCGAAATTTAATTCTAAAATTACTTTATTAATTACATTACCTTTGTTTTTATTATAATAATATAAAATTCTGACCCAATAAAATAACATGATTGTATGATAGCAGATTGTATGATTAAAATGAAAATTAAACAGATTTTCAAATCCTTATATATAAATCGATTTAATTATTTAGCCGAGTCAATAGGGATTTTAACCTCGAAAAAATTTACTACAGCAAATAAGTTGGGATAGGTTCGGAAATATATAGAATAAAACTGTGCCCTAGCGGACATGAGCGATTAACTATTTAACTTGTTTATTAAAAAATTAAGGAAAAAGTTTTAGTTATTCGCCAATGGCGGCGTTATTTTTAATTGTACATAAAAATAAAAAGTACTATTAATTTTTTCAGGAAATTTTTCATAAAAAGTCATCCGGGATCCTTTTTTCCATAATCAAAACTAAGGGCGCTAGCCAATTTTACAATAAACACCAAAATTGCGCAGCAGCTATCACACAGGTAGCGTAACTCGAGGGCACGCAATAAATAAACTTCCCTAACTCTGTTCCTGTTAAAGATAATTAACAAATTTAAAAAGGTACGGATTCATAAGATGCAAGGCTATAAATTAGTCACATTTTTTAAGTATTTTTAATTTCTGATTACCCGTTAATCTAGATCTACTGTGAAAATGTGCAAGTTGTTGATAAAATGCCTGTAACAACAAACAAATTGCAAAAAATGAAGAAGTCGATATAGCATTCCGTTTTTGAGTTAACTACCTATTCAATCCATAAGTGATATCTCTATATCTTAATTAATTGTTTATTTATCAACATTTGAAAAAAGTATTTTTTTAGAAAAAACATGTTTTGGTACCTAGTCTAACGCTCAAAACCAATTATTATTAATTCTGTTATTTAAAATATAAAAATATTTTATTTGTTATATGTAAGGTAAAATATGTGCTTTAAGATGACGAGATGGTTTTTCAAAGACTAATTTTTCAATGAGTTTTACGAAGTAAATGTTAGTATACTTCGTAAACACGTGAAAATGACGTTATAAACAAATTGTTATAAAAATATCTGATGTAGACACCACATGACTTCCTTGTACGCTTATTAAATTACATATTTTTAAAATGGAAAGTACATAAAATTTTATTTCATTAATAACTTCTGATATTTTATTTTTTTTTTTGTTATTGACTTATTATTTATTATATGTCATTTATTGTTCGCAAAAAGAAAAAAGTGAAAATTCTTCTCCTTTTGAATTTTCTTAAAATAATTTCCACCTAACCGTTTCTTAAAATAATTTTCACAGGCTTTTCTCGAAAAAGAATTTTGACTTTGAATTCTCTTAATATAATTCTCATTTTCAATTCTCTTAAAATAACTTCCAGTCAACTTTCTCTAAAAATTATTCTTACATGATATCTTAAAATAATCTTGACTTTCTCTTTAGTTTTAATGAACCGTAGCCCATTGGCTACGGTTCATTAAAACTAGCCAATGGGCTACGGTTCAGGTAGAGGATTCTAATGAGAATCCTCTATCATTCATATTTAATTTTAGAACCTCCAAGATAAGGTGTCAAGTATTCTCTCTTTCTCTACTAGTATCATCTCTTTATTATAATCAAACTGAAATTTCTTTGATTTTTTTATTTACTAGATTTTTAGTCTTTACTTCTCTTATTGTTTGATTATAAGTTACAGCTAAAAATTCAGTTTCTCTTTCAACCATTTTAAGCATAACTCTTATGGCCGAACCAAATTCGGTTATATAATCATTACTTTCTAATTATCTGTCCCTACCCCAAGCACACAACCAGTCTCTATTGTATTTTCATCATCATTAATAGCTAAATCTGTATCATAGTACACTATATTTTCACCAAGCCAATCTACCATATTGTACAATCTTAATCTTGCTGTAGTGAAAGCAGCTACAAACACATTAGTAGTTTTAACGGACCTGGTAACGATTCCTGTTAATTAAAAAGAAAGCAGTAAAATATACTAATGGGTGAATCAAGAAAGGGACTAAAAAAACATTTTTAGTAAAGGTAACAGGCCCGTTTAACAACCGTCCTTTGCAATACTGCCACTGATACACCTAAACAGATGTTGTTCCGTGAGAAGAGTTACCGGACCCAGGTTTAAAATCTCGTGGGAAAGTGTGAGAGAGGATGAACATTCTCATGCTTCGAGTTGAGTTCAGTCCTGCAGATAAAGAGGATAGGAGTATAAATACTCCGGGGAAGACCAGTTGACAATCAGTTCTTCGAGATATCATTCTCCGAGATGCGAGTCTATGAGGAGAGTTCTGCGAGATATTAGGCTACGAGGAGAGTCTGCGATAGTTCTAGGCGAGGAGTTATGCGAGTTTGAAGCGAGAATATTCTACGAAGAGGTCAGTGAAGGATCAAATTTCTAGTGCAGGTTCGACGCGATTAAGGTGACGTCACGAGTAATTCCTCCGTACATTAAAAAAAGTATTAGTTGGGTTAGTTACTATTAGACTATAATTGAAAGAGATAATGTAATAAATTTCATTCCAAATTGTTAGGGTAGTTTAATTTGTGAACAGCAAAGGTATTTGCAGTAAAAGAATTTTATACTGGTGTTATCTATTGTACTATTGTTGTTAATACAAGATTAGTCGTTAAAAATGTTAAGATTAGCGGTCATGCTAACGTCTTTTGTCAATGGACTGAAGTCTGGTTTTCACCATTTAACAACCTGTAAATAAACCCCTGACGACTGCTTTAAATTCTGTTTTCTATGTAATAATGTTTTTTATTATTATTTTGGTTGTGATTACTGCAATTTTTATTTGTTTATTATTTTTATTGTCATTGTTATTATTGATTTGTCTTTTTTTATTTATATTCTTAAACTAATAAATTGCAGTTTTAATTTTTAATTGTCAATCTCTCAATATCCTGATCAAGCCGCGAACACGTAACACTGGTGTCAGAAGTGGATATTGAGAATATTATAAAGTTAGTATAGATTACTGTTAGATAATCTATAAAGTTAATACGAGGGTAAATCAGTTATTATCAGAAATGTAATTGTAAATTTCATTGCAATACAAATAGAAAACTTACATGTACATCATTTTTCAACATACGCACTTGGTCCATTGTTGCACAAGCTTTCTCATGCCCTCATAAAAGAAGGCTTTCGGTTGAGCTGCGAGCCAGGAATGCACCGCTTCTTTCACTGCTCGAGGTAAATCAACTAAGCTTAATGCCTCTTTGAGTGAACCAAACAAGTGGTAGTCAGAAAAGGCAAGATCAGGACTATACGGAGGATGAGCCAGTACTTCAAAGTTGAGTTTCTGGAGCGTTTCAGCAGTGTGGGCAGCAGTATGTAGACGGGCATTATCGTGCAACAACACAACATCTTTCGACAGCAGTCCTCGGCGTTTGCTTCGAATTGCAGGCTTTAGCTTGGCAGTAAGCATCTCATTGTAACGCGCACGGTTTATTGTCGTGCCCCTTTCCTCATAATGTTCCATATACTGGGCCTTGTGAATCCCAAAAAAACTGTAAGCATCAGTTTTCCTGCGGATGGTTGGATCTTGAAATTTTTTTTGCACGGCAAATTTGGATGTTTCCATTCCATACACTGCCGTTTACTCTCCGGCTCGTAATGATGGATCCTTGATTCGTCACCGGTGATGATTCTGTCTAAGAAGATGTCCCGTTCGTTACCATAGCGATCCAACTATTTTTGGCAGATGTTCAAGCGCGTTTGTTTATGCAACTGTGTAAGTTGTTTTGGAACCCATCTTTCACAGACTTTATGAAACCCAAGTCTGTTGTGGATGATTTCGTAGGAAGAACCGTGACTAATTTGCAGACAATGTGCCTCTTCATCGATAGTTACTCGTCTGTCACCATGTCACGTGCACGCTCAATGTATTCCTCATTTGTGGCGGTAAACGGTCGTCCGGCTCCTTCGTCGTGCGTAACACTTGTGCGACCGTTTTTGAATTTTTCAATCCATTCGTAGACACTCCGTTGCGGCAACACGCTGTTTCCGTACTGTACCGAAAGTCTTCGATGAATTTCGGTCCCTGATACACCTTTCGACCACAAAAAACGGATCACTGAACGTCGCTCTTCTTTGGTGCAAACAGAAAGCGGAGCAGGCGTGGTTAACGGCAGGGCAGCTATAATGGAACTAACCTAGCAGCATCAAACCTGCACAGACAACAATTAAATCATGCATGCGTTATCTATGCAATACGACAGTACTACCAACATAAACAAAAATATAACTAAATTGCGGATAATAATTGACTTACCCTCGTATAAGAGTTAGTCAGTATCGTAACTCTTCTGGGATTATAAGTCTTCTCTAGATGACCAACAATAATAATATTGAACCATAGGATATAAACTGCATACAACTATCTATCTCAATTTCTTGCCATTTTCTCGCGTTAGTTCTGCCACCAAAAAATGCATCTCTACTTAGAGAAGTGGTTATACTTATCTGTTTTTTTTTTGTTTTCTTATATATATATATATATATATAGAAACCATTCACATTCCCTAATTTCTTTTATATTTTAACCAGATTTTCTCAACTGTTCAGTTCTCTCGTTAGTCTTAACAAATAAGTCAGCTAAAATATTTAAAGAAAGAGATGTAATAGATGCTGGACCGATAGTGTGGTAAAATCTATATCAAACAAGCTAATGATGGAAAGTTTGGTATTTGGATGAAGTTAAAATTTGGGCTTTTCAAATCACATTTGATTTTGATGCCATTATCAAGAACAAGTCCAAAATACACGATAATGACATTATTCAGAACAAAATAAAAAGTATTTTAAGAGAAAATCCTATAAACATAATTTTAAGAGAAAGTCAACTGAAAATTATTTTAAGAGAAAATCCTGCGAAACCTATTTTAAGAGAATTCAAAGTAAGAATAATTATCACTTGAAATTCTTGTTGTTCCATATTATCAGCCTTACTACTCATACATCCACACATACATATAATCGACCAATAAATCTTTAGCCTTTAATAACGCTAATATAAATATTTTACTGCTATTATATCTCAAAACCGATTCTTGGATGTATTAAATATACTTTCAAAATGTTAAATAAATTTCTCTATGCGTTTCATGCATAGAAGAAGATTAATTTTCATTTACCTCTAACTGGAATTATTAGGCTAAATAACAATGTATATATATTTTTCCAACCAGAGATTGTTAAAGTTCAAGTATTTTTTTTTTTGTGGATGGGGGAAGTAGACTTCATATAAAGGTTAGCGGGCTTGAATGTAGATTAAATGGCTCTGAATTAGATTATTAGCAAATTTCCTTGTAAATTTATATTATATTATTTCGTTTTCATTACGTAAAGATAAGCCAAGTAAATCATTTAGAACAAAAAATAAAAATAATGCTGAGACCAAAAAATACAATTTTTGCGATCATTATGAGTTGTTCATAACCACTATGAAATATAGTTAACTAAGTTAATCATGATTTATAAAAACGAAGGGTTTTGGTTTTTAACAAAACTTTAAATCAGGAAAATAACAGTAGTTTGGATTTTATCTTGTTCTTCTGATGAAAATGCTAATTATACGGTTGGGATGGGAAATACTAATTGTACGGGATGGGAAACCGATTAATTTATACGTGAAAAGTAGAATACGATGATGTGCTAAGTTCATTTTTACTTTTGTTGTATTTTACTATTTATCGTAAATTGTGATTCGTTTTGTTAAAATAATAAAAATAAGTTAATATAAGACAAATTCTGTTTTACATCACTGAAATTTAATTTGTGACAAACAATCGGTTATTGTAAAAATTCACGTATTTTATTTATATTATAGATACTACGTAGTAATTAATCATATTATTAATGATTCTTGGTAAAAGGAAGTAAACACGTTAGTTTTAAACACTTTATCAGTACGAACATAAATTTTGGAGAAGTTTAGGAGACAAGTATCTATCTATCTAGTAAAGTTTTATTACAACATACATATAACACTTTGACTAAAAAAGGGAGTATGTAATATAAAAGAGAGGAGAAGGGAGTAAAATATAAGACAGAGATGGAAGATGTTTGTTGCAAGAAGTAACTGTACAGACTTCACTTCACTTGTCACCATTCTACAAGTTAGATGACAGAACCCATTTCTCTATCTACCACTATCTACCCGTGTGCACTTGCCCAGAAACTCAATATCTTGACGGTATGAGAATGTCGAGAGAGAAGCAGCACGATTTTATTATGACATCTTGAGTCACGTCTTTGCTGCTTGCTTACCTTAATTCTACTTTTTTCCTCTACTTTTCTCCTTCAGAATATTATATCTAACATATATACGACATGCATTGTATGACATGTTCATTCTTAAAAATATATTTTTACATACAAAAAATATCAAAATGTAATATATTTATAACATATTAATCGATATAAACATAAAAACTGTGTTTTATTACTGCAATAACCTTTTTTTTTAAATGGAACATATATCAATGAAATAAAACATAAAAGAAATTTAAGAAAAAATTATCTAACGCAAAAATAATGACCTAAATCATCATTTCGGCCTTTCAACCTAAAGATTCCATGTTCAAATCCCGGTTAGGCCTAAAATGTTTCACAAGTTGCAAAAATATCTATATCACATTTCCATGCACAAGTTATAATCTTCCGTAGAAAATTATCTCTAAAAAAAATAATAAAACTAAAAATATTACAATCAGTCGGTTGTAAATTAAATTATAAACTTAAGGAAAACCGTGTTGTAAGAAGAAAAAGATTTAACCCAGTTTTAACATCCAGTTAAAATTAAAACAAAAGCCGGCCAAGTGTTGTATGACTTTCCCGGCTATTAATAACAAGAATTAAAAGAGTTCGAGCCAAAAACAAAAAAAAAAGAAAAAAACAGAATATATATTTTTTAGAGGTGGGGAATAAATTTAAAAAAAAACTTCTAAAAATATTTATATATAGGTTAAGCTTAACAAATTTTTTTATATAAAGCTTTCTCTAAATCTAACACCCCCTTCAATAAAAGATAAAATAAGAAAAGAAAATTTTCGAAAAAGGTTTTCTGCATTTTAGGTCCCGGGTCTATAATTTATAAAAATTGTACACATTTCATGATAACTCTACAATATATGAAGTATAAACTTTCAAATTTAAAAAAAAAAGTATTTAAAACTAAGGAAGATAAAGCAAAAGAACAAAAAACATATATTTCAATTTTGAGGGAGGGATGGATTTTTTGAAAAACATTTTTTTGGATTATTTAAAAAATGCAATGCAAATAACAAATTTGTTTTAATAAAGTTTTCTATAAAATGCCTCAGGTCAATGTCCTGATACATGGAAATATTTAAGACAAATTTGAATAAAGTCGATTCGGTCAACCCTGAGATATAAGGCCAAAAGCAGTGTGATACAGCGACATACATACAATATTGTACGCATAGTACACAAATACATTAGTGTACGCATATTACACAAATACATATATTTCGGTATAGATGAACTAGTTGGACCCTGAAATGTAAAGATTTACAAAAAAAAAACCAATACCACATTTTTGACATGATCACCATATCTTCTGCTTCAGTACAGTTATTTTAGCTGTTCGTCGTTAAATTAAAAAGGGAATGAAGAAGAAACAAAAGTAAAATAAGAAGCAAAATAATGGAGAAGTTAAAAAAAGGTGGTAGAACGGAAGAAATAAATGAAGAGGAAAGAAAGAGACGAGGACATAATGAAGACAAAGATAGAAAATCGGAAAAAAAGAAAATAAATAAATTTTGATGTAAAAATAACAAATATAATTTCATGTTGATAAACTTTTTATCGATTTAAAAACAACCCTGTTATTTAATCAGTATCCACGGTCACACAGCTTTACAAAACTGACCGCTCAATTGGTTTGGTGGTTTCTAATTAGCATTCTGGCTTTTACATCATCTCGGGTTCAATACCCGACAAGAGCCTATCATTTTTAATGTATAATTTCATGTAGTTCAAGTTTCTTGTTAAAATACGTGGACGTTAAAATAATTATAATGAAACATTAAAAATTGCATCAACTGAGTAACCCCTGTTAAAAAAAAAATATAAATAGATAAATAAAAGGATGTATATATGATAACTAAACAGAAAACAATTTCAAATTAAACAATTTTTCATCTTCATTCGACAAATAAAACTGTAGAAATTTTCACTTGAGAAATTATGAAGGTGAAGTATCCTTAATTTTGTAAAATTCTCCGTAAGTTCTGATATTTATGTTGGTGGTGCTAAATTCTACATCTACTTTTAACTCGTCCAATATATGTCTCTCACGGTTTTGGAAAGATTCACGCAAAATTTTCATAAATAATTTGACAGTGCGATTTGTAGTTGTAACCGGCATTTCTGGTCTATAGTTTGTAACAAGGCTACAAAGATTGTAATAATTTTCTTTTCAATAGTTAACTTTTGATACAGATAAAAATCTTGCAGAAACAAAATTGGAGTCGACCACATTTTGACGTTAAATTGCTAGTCATAGACTGATATTTAGAGAATGAACAGGTTTTTCCATGAAAAATGTGCGGATTGTCAAAACTCATACTTTATTTTTTGATTTTAACCAAATCCGAAAGGAAAAGGCATGCTTCATCTAAAAAAAAAAAAAAAAATTATCCTAAACGTAACCACTATCTAGAATGAAACGTCCGAATAACCTAAAATACTGAAATTTTTTGTTAGGTTCTCTGAGTTTGTACACTACTTCGATGCAATATATATAATTTATGTCCCATATTTTCTCAGAAAAGTACTCTGTTTTGAAGTTAATATTTAATTAAGGACAAGTTATTTGCAGCTGTTTTTAGTATGTCAACAAATTCACAATATAATTAATGTTTCTGAAAGCGATATTAGGAATTTTAGCGTATTTATACATGTCGATTCTCTTTTAATTTAATTTTTTTAATTACATTTATATTCAAATAAGAGGTCAAAGGATAAAAATAAATCTGTAAATTCATTACGGGGTAAATAAGGTTCGTAACTGTGAAGTATATTAATTATACTAATGATATATTTGCTATATATATATATATATATTAACTTAACTTAAAATAAAATGTAATTTATTTAAGTTTATTTTCATCGTGACTGGATTGCTAATAAGACATATTTTACTTGAATATGTCTTGTTATTTTATATATATTAATTTTTTTATTTGAAGACTGCAAAAAGAACAATAACAAAATTAAAACCAGAATAATAATTAATTTTTATTTGTTTATGTATTTTTCGATCAATTCTCAGAAAACTAGGTGGGGATAGTTGGATTTTTCCCGAGGTTTTTTTAAGTTTTTATTTACTTATTTTTGGATGACATCCTTAGTGCATTACTGAAACCTTATATAGAAAAAATATCATGACCTTCAGGAAAGTAATACAGCTAATTAATACTGATGTTATGAGAGATATTCTAGTTCTAATGTGAATCAAATATATTCTGACAACTATTCAAAGTTACTTCTTACCAGATTATAAGAAAAAATATTAAACTAAACTTCAACATTACTGCTTTATATTTCTTTACAAAAATTAAGATAAATATTTTTTATAAAGATTTCAATAACTTTGGACAACATTAAATAGTTATTATCTTTCTTTACAAAATATTATATTTATCATCATCGTTATTACTTGTAGACGCGTGATAGAAATTTTTATTTATCACACTATTCTATTAATTGATTTTTTTTATAGTAAAGTAGTTCTTTTTAACTTTCATAAAATAAGGTATTACTTGGCAAAGAGAGATAAAAATCCAAGCATTTTTCTCTCTAGTTTTTCTTTTTATATAGGCCTAATGGATTTTTGATTACGTAACTTCAAACATTTACTAATGTTAAAGAAAATTACATCATCCTTTCCTGACCTTGTAAGTATACTCGGGAAAAATTTACAAAGTACTTAAAAGAAACGGTTGAGAATTATTTTTTTTTTTAAATAAACAACTTATACTCTGAATCAATCACAAAAATGTGCACTTGTTTTGTTAAATATTATATATATATTTTTTAATTTATATTTATTCTGTATATAAATATACGTATATCTTTTTAAATGAATAATTTACTCATAAGTACACGTCAAGATATCATTTCTCCTATATTTTTGTATATAAAAAAAGCAGTAATTAATGTGCAAAACATTACATTTTTTGTACAATCAAAAAATATTATTAAAGTAAAATAACAAACTATACATAAAATATAAATGTTTTGAGTAGTAATTATACATAAGCGCTAATTACAAATATTAGAAGACTAACCGTTCCATCTTAGGTTAGGAACCTATTTTTCAAACAATGATGTGTGTGTGTATATATATATATATATATATATATATATAGCTGAATGCAATCCATCAAACGAACAAAGTGCTTTGTAGAAAAGCTTTTACATGCAACTAAAGAATGTACAAGATTTATTACTTTCATTACAAAAGTAAAGCTGAATGAAAAACATTTATTTAAGGTAGGGGATAAAATCTAGTTGTATGCACAGCTATAAGGTAAATTAACTTTTTTACCTCTTTTGAATCGTAAACTTTTTTTTATTAATAGTTTAGATGAAATAGTAGAAACTTTTAACAATTTTCAAGCAAAAACGACGAGTCAAGAACTTACTAAATAGATATTAACTTCCGCTTAACACCAATTTTTTATGCCACCTAAATCGAGGTATCTGGAAATCACTGTCTATAAAAACTTATGGTGCGTGGGTTTCTTTGTTTGCCGTATATGCTCACATTTTTATTTTAGCTGCTATTGGCGCAGAGCGGACCAATAGTGGCTAGTGGAAGCCGTGGCGCGCCAGGCGGCTGTACACGGCTTCCTTCACGACTCTCTCTCCTGCTAGAAATAGTTCGTGGTCAATTAATTTACAGATTATATTTAGTTTAATTTCTAACCGTAGACTATTTTTATTTATTTATTATAATTATTATTTATTAATTTCATTTATTTTATTTCATTAATAAAAGAAAGAGATCTAGTTAATATTTTGCAGTAGAAAAAAATATTTTTTATTTAGCGGGAGAAAGTCGTTTGTGTGCAGCCACCCGGCGCATCACGCGGTCCACTCTGCGTCAATAGCAGCAGCTAGACTGGCAACTAACACAACCTCACACGAACACACGTAAGACTAAACGAACAAGACGGCGTCCCTAAGCCAACTCTCTGTTGTCAATATGACGAGCGCTAAACATTATATTTATATTAAAAACTATTAAATTTTATATTTACTTAAGCCTATTGTAAATATAAAAACACCACAATGTTCAGAAAAATATTTTCTACACACTATCTTTTCTTAAAATATTTCAGTAGAATACTAAATATTGTCACACACATGAAGTTAGGAATGCGTTGAAGGTCCAGGGAGCAGAGGCTAGATGGTCCGGCGAGCGAAGCGAGCCTGACCAGCCAGTGTAAATAAAAAAATATGAAATTTTACCTAGGATTAAATACAAATAGAGAAAAACAAAAAAGCTACGTATCTTTATTAGTTGCTGAAATAGAAATCTACTAGTTATTTTGTTGAATTTTATGAATACTAATTAATTGTTAATGACATTAAATTCATCGCTGTCTTCATCCATTTCATTTCGTTTCAATATTTTAAATAAAATCATCATCAGTGTCATCTAGAGTGCTTCCTAACTTCTCAAAACTTTCAACGATTAATTCTTCAGATATTTAATGTATGCTGTTGACACTTAAAAGATAAATTAAATTTAAATCAGATCTTTTAATTTTACCTATTGAAGTGAATTTGTTATTGTTATTCATCTTGCAATAACTATGTTCTAAAAAAAATTAATACTGACAAATGCGCGCGCGTTTATCACACACACAAACACACACACACACACACACACAGAGAGAGAGACACACAATTATATGAGAAGCATGATAGGAACTCAGTTAAGTTCTAAAAATGCGTAGCAGGTTTTACGAAACAAGATTTTTCTAAAATTGCAATTGTCTTGAAAAGAAAAACCTACAAAAGACGCATTATTATTAAATTAAAAAGTATTATTAGTATTTCTTAAGTGTTGAAATTTAATTAATTTGGCAAATGAAATGTATAGAGTGTCAGTTTTTATACGTAAAAAATAAATGTTTTTTAATGAAAAAACATTTTTATTTATAACAATATAACTCTACATAACTACCGTTGCTTAGAAAGCACGATTCGACGCGTATTCTCCATTACTGAACCCCTACGTTTCCCATACATAGGAAAAGAATATTTTTTTTATGTATGAAACTTATGGAATATTCTGTATACATTTTCCGTATACATTACTTTGAAATATAAAGGTATAAGTCTTAATCGAATAAGTGTTCAATTGCAATTAATATCAGTTGCACAAAAAAACACATATCTTTATGAAAATGCCTTTTTATATAACAGTATAATTTAATTTTATACTTGTATTTTTCTATTCTTTTATTATATCACTAGGGAATCAAGAGAGGTGGGAATTAGAACATATAAAACTGCATTCCAGGTGCAAACATTACCATCTGGAGTAAGTGGTCACTAATTTTTACAGTTTTCATTCGGTACCATAATATATAACGATATAAATTTTACTAAGTGATCTGATGGTACTATTTCATATATAATAAACAAATTCACTTTTCTATTACAAAAATTGTTTATAACTTATGATAAACTATTGTTAATTTTCGTTTTTAATTTTTCCAGTCGGACATGAAAGAATTTTCATGTATTAATTTGAATACAAGAGATTTTTTTGTGTTTTCAAAATCTATAAATACAGTAACTTATTAGCGACTGACAAAAGACAATAACGTAGCAAGTTTTTCGTTTACTTTTCTCAAATTTGTTTTTTAACAATAAAAATTAATTTGTTAAATAGTACTTACACAATTTTTATATTCAGTAATACTGTAATTTTATAATTAGATGCAGTCTTCCTCTTACTTATCTCGAATGACTGAAAAAAAAACACAAGGAAACTATTTTAAAAGCCGATTACAAAATTGCACCGTAATTATTTTTTTGACAATTTTGATTGGTTAACGCAGATATATTTAAACGTATTATTACAATATCTTCTTGAAAAATGTTTTTTGAGTTTAAGAAACATAAAAAAAATTTGAAAAGAAATTTTACTAGACATATTTATGTTTAAACTATTTTTTAATATGGATACCTTGAAAACAATCCCAAAATTCAGCCAATTATAGATTTATATCTTGAGTGGTATATAACAACGTACTAAACGTTTTACTGAAAGAGAGATGGATGGAAAAAAGTTTTATTCTACCGATGTACTTACTTTTATAAATCTACCGTGAACAAGAGTAATTGACTAGACTAAAGTATATTTTTCATCAAGACAGGCCGGAGTGCTGGTAAACACTTTTAGTGAGAAATAATAGATATTAAAACTTCAGTCGTATAAATTACTATATCTAGTTCAAATAAATTCATTCTTAATGATTTCTTATAAATATTAAATCGTTCCTGGTTTATTATCCTGCACAAACCTGTAACAAATGAATCGATATATACATCTAAATAAACAAAGCTTTTTAACCAAAAGAAATTATTAATTTATATTATACATAACCAATAAATAACATGTAATTAAAAAACAGTTCTTAGCAATTATTTACAAGATTAATGTTAATAACATAACTAGAATATAAAATACCCGGAACGAAAAATTTGTTACTTGCTTATAACAAGGTTACAATAATATAAATAGTGGTACAATAAAATTGGCAATTTAATAATTGATAATTTGAGTACAGTAAACAAATATAAACAAATTTAACACTAAAATAATTTCAGTCTTTATGCTAAAATTTAAAAAGCGAGAAGTACATTTAGTTATTCTGACAAAGCCTGATTTATTTATAGATTCAAAAAAATAACTACACGAGAAATTACATAAAGCTAAAATAAAATTCGTTGTCAGCTCAGGATTTATTGAATACTAATTAATGCAGAAATCTTGAAAATTTAACAAGTACATAAATTCAGTAAAAACTTTGTTATAAGAATCACCATTACAGGATCAGCGGTTCTCGAGTTTAAAAACAGACTTAGTAAGCAAACATACATACGACGCTCAGATTTGTATTTAATTATATATTAGGTATTTAATTAATTAATTAACTTTTGTGGATGAATAATATTTATTTTTTTTATTAACGTATGTTGAGGACTTTGTAACAATATACTACTTAGCTTCTAAACTTTTATTTAATAAAAATAAATCACAAAAATCGACATATTGTTTTTAATGATAAACATACAAATAATCAAATAATTGATTGGCACAGTCTCCAATTTATTAAAGGTAATTTAAAAAATATATCGTTACACCCGGTTCGGAGTACTCAAAACAAATTATTAAACTTCAAGTGTAGTTTTGGAGGTTATGTTAATGATTTTCATAATGCAGTTATATTTTTATTAAGATTCTTATGATATGTGAAATTTCATTAAAAAAATTCTTTCTTAATTGTTCAAACAGATAACGTTTTGGAACGCATCTTTATTTTTCGACGCATATACATTTACACAGAAAAAAGTAAATTATTCAAAGAAAAAACTTTAATATTTTATGTAGTTGAATTTTTTATTTTCTCCGAACATCAAAAATCAGTATTTTCAAAATTAGGAAGATTTGGCTGAAAATAAAAGCCGGCTATGCTCCTAATATTAGAGGTGATTTGTATTTTTTGAGTAAAATAATATCGATGAAAGAGTAGCACATTACGGAACCATTATTAACTTCCATAAATCATTAAATATATAAAAAAATTTATTCGTCCATATAAACAAATTATGCAGAATATAATGAATGAAATGTAAGAAATTCCATAAAGAAAAATTTGTAATTTCTATCAGTCACAGTACGCATTTCTTACAGAATATTAAGTAATTTCTATCAGTCACAGTACGCATTTCTTACAGAATATTAAGTAATTTCTACGTTTAGTAGAGTTTACTTTTCTTAGCTTCATTCTTTTATCACTTGTTCAATCGTTTCGGAATCACTCCATTGTAAAAATTTATTGTACTAATACTTTAAATCTCTGTTAATGTACAGCGTTTAGTCATCATTCCTCCCTATATTTGACGTCATGCCTTATTTGGCCTTCTAGTTTATTCTTTATTAATGGTTATACTAATCTTTTAATTTTATTTATCTATTTCCTGCTTTCAGTAAATGGAGGTTCTTAAAAAGGACATCCGCTTGATTATTGATCCATTTATGAACGTTTTA
The DNA here is from genome assembly GCF_047948215.1 of Lycorma delicatula. Taxonomy (NCBI): domain Eukaryota; kingdom Metazoa; phylum Arthropoda; class Insecta; order Hemiptera; family Fulgoridae; genus Lycorma; species Lycorma delicatula. The sequence continues at coordinate 31,598,335 of NC_134462.1, forward strand.
CTTTACTTTTTAATTTAAGGATTTCCAGATTTTCTAAAATGTTCATTCTTCTTTATTCAAATACAATTGTGAATTAATTTCATCGATTCATCCATTTTCATTGAAGTATTTCCGTCTTTTATTAAATGCGTTGCACAATTAGAATCTTGTTTTTGATTTTTCAAAGATCTCATGCGTTAATTATATCTTAATTTTGATTTTCTTCCCGTTTGTCCAATGTATGTTGCATTGTATTTAGATTTTATTTTGTATATATATTTGTTCTTCTATGTTGCTATTAAAACCTATTTAAGAGTATTAATTACATTTATAGCCAACGATATATTATACTTATTAAAGGATTGTTTAAATGGGTAAATTTCTTTCCCAGAAAAAGTTAATTTACACCATTTAAATATTCCTTTATCAGTTCTTGTTTTAATTTTATCAGAATTGTGTTAAAGGGAGAAAAAAGGTTTGTTTTATTTATTTACTTACTTCATATGGAATTATAAAAATTATCGCTAAAATTAAATTTCCAGTTATAATAAAGAAAAAAATATATAAATTTTTAGTATCGTAATTCATAAACTCAGTTTGAAAAAAATAGAACGCATTCTTTCAAAGGCCTTTTGAAACTAATTTTTGACTTCTTTATTGATGAAATATCCGGTAGTAAATAGCGCCGTCATATAACGGTTAGGAAGCTCAATGAGATATAATCGATTATATTTCTTTGTCGAATTTGTTCAAGTAAAAAGGATTTTACGTCAAATTTTGTAAGTTGTAAATTTCGTACTATTCGAGTGTGTGATAAAATCTTGATTTTTACGTGTTAAATTTAAAATTTTCATATTTAGTTAAATTTCTTTAAATGTCCTGGATTTAGGAAATTATTTGCAATATATGAATGTATCATCTCTGGTAATTTTACGAGTTTTTGTGTCAATGGTGAGCATATAAGCGCTCTCTCTCACTCTCTCTCTCTCTCTCTCTATATATATATATATTATTATATATATATATATATATATATATAATAATAAATTCTGGGAAAATTTGTATCACTTTAATATAGAAGTCCTGTTTGTTTTTTTTTTTTTCTGTTTTCTGTATTCTTTTTTATTTTTCTGTTTAGCCTCCAGAGTCAGGATTACTTCAGAGGATGAATGAGGATGATATGTATGAGTGTAAAGGAAGTGTAGTCTTTTACAGTCTCAGGAAGACCATTTCTGAGATGTGTGGTTAATTGAAACCCAACCACCAAAGAACACCGATATCCAAGATCTAGTATTCAAATCCATATAACCTTTACGTAGGATTTGAACCTTAGAACACTCGACCTCAAAATCAGCTGATTTACGAAGACGCGTTCACCACTAGACCATTTGCTTTTTTTTAATTCACAATGTTTTGTTTCATGTTTCCCCTCAAATCTTGCACCTTTAATTTAACATACTTCCTGACATTGCCCATTGATGAAGTTTTGTACAATTACTAAGGTCGGGTGACAGTATAATATTCCACCATTACTTCTGCAAAATCCCCCCGTATGGGGGTAAATTAAGGGTGGAAATTAATAATGTAATTAATTATGAATCAATAATGATGCATTATCAGAGTTAGATCGAATGAGAAATCTTTTATAACTTATAAAAAAGTTTGTCGAAAATTGTGATAATTACGTAAATGAAATAAAAATTCACTATTTCGTTACTTTGTATAGTAAATGTTTGATTGAAATTTTTTTTGATATTTTATAAATGTATTATATACGATGTTAACTTTTGAAATCCAGAATAACTTACTAATTAAACTCGTGCAATGTATGATAATAATTTAATTCAAGAATGACTTAAAAAGTACAAAGCAAGTTTTTAAAAATTTTTGTAATATTCAATACAAAATTTATTGTAACAGTTTAATTTTATACTCCCAAAATCCGTGTTTATCAATTTTTTTCTGTTAGAATTTTATATAATCGTATGTAATCTGTTTTTTTGTTGTCACATAACGAATTTCAACAAAGCAATCATCATTTCTGTAAATGATAGCAATTTAATAAGACTGTTGGTCGATGTATATTAGTTTTCTGTAAATAGGTATTATGTTTTTGATTTTATTATGTACTTTATGTAGCATATTATCTGTAAGAGAGGATGAAGAGCTTAATGTTTAATTGTACCGAGTTCTTAGTTGTCAGTTGATAAAGGTCTCTGTATTAGGTGAATTAAATGTTCAGGAAATGTTAACTCATGATTTAGCTGTATGGGGTGGTTAGGTGTATTATAGATAAATCTATCAGTTGTAGTGGATTTCTCATACGTTTTAAGGTAAAGCAATGTTAAAAAACCAAGATCAACACAATTAAACAGTATTAAAAAGAAATGACTAATACAACAATTTAAATTAATTTTAACAAACAAAACATATATAACAAATGTATTAATTCATTACATATTTCAGGATTTCCTTTCCTTATTAAAAGGGTTGTCATTAATAATGCTACCGGATACTCCAATGAGAATAATTAGTTCCAAATGGCCTTTGAAATAGGAAGTTAGATTAGTTTGAAAGCGAGTTGTTATATAATTAATAGAATTAAATTACCACATTTCATCTTGCAAAAACTTTCTGTTCAACAAAAAGTAATAATCTACCGATATGTTCAGAAATTTTACACTAAAGTCGTTTTTTTATTCGAAAAAATTCTGCAGGAAACTCAAAAAAATTCCGTAAAAAATTAATCTGCATTACTTTTTTCTACTAGATTAACGTAGAAAAATGTTCCACAAAATGACTGCTATTATAATTGGAACCTTTTTAGGTAGATTTCTTAAGAAAGCTACCTATTATAACGGATAGCATGATTCTTCTTCCGGAAAATTTCGACATATCTTCGCTTATCACATCCCCCATACCCCAAAACCACCGTCAGTTCAAAAGTTTATACATATATACAGAATTTTTCTAAAATGGAGGGCTGGCTATACTTTTTCGGATTCTATTTGTAAAATTAAACAAAAAGTATCCTTAGAAAAAATGTCGATTTCTTCTTCGATCTCTTACTGTTCGCCATTTTGTTATATTTAAACAAAAATGTATATCTCAGGATGGGATAAAGGAATCACAGTAATATTTGGTAAGCATCTTCATAATAAAGCTGTAAAATTAGCAAAAAAAAAATTTAAAAAAGCTTTTATTTAACAAATATTAATATTAACATTAATAAAAAAAGAAAACAGGTGTTTAATTCCTTATTATTTCTAATTTTAAAACGTTATTACCAAAACGCTTACCAAATATTAATGTGATTCCTCTTTCCGAACTTGAGACATACATGTTTATATAAAAATAAAAAAAATGGCGGACAGCGGGAGAACGAAGGCGACATCGCCATTTTTTGTTTAATTTTACAAGTAGAATCCGAGAATGTATAGCCAGTCCACTATTTTAGAAACAGCCTGTATGTATTTCACTTTTTGTGGACACGATAACTGCCGTAATTTTGCGCCAATCACTTTCCAATTGATACATAAAATATAACGACCCAAAATCTCGGTCGAATTCGTTAATGGGCAAAATCGGATCATGAGGGTGAAAATGGGGGTCTTTAAAAAAAAACAAACAAAATATCGCTATAACTTTCTTATTAAGAAAATATCGAATTCGTTTAAGGTTCCTACTATTCTTTGGATAAGGGCCAAAAAATTATCTAAGTAAAGTTTTTGATATCACCAACCATTGGCCCACAGGGTGGGAAAAATGGGGTTTCGAAGACAAAAAAATCATACCTCCCTTAATAGGCACAGTATCGAATCACTGTGCCTTAATAGGCACAGTGGTCGTTAGTTCTCTAAATATTACCTAAAACTTTGTCTGAAACAATATTTGATATGACCAACCCTTATGGCAAGGGATGACCAAAATATTGCTGGAATTGTAAGAAGATAAGGCCAATAGTATGCTAAACATGTGAAATTTTTTTTCACATGCAACCATTGTCGTATTGAGGAAAAACTTTAAGGTGGAAATCTTTTTTATCCCCTTCTTAGCACCGGTGAAATCTACTTCCGCCTTCCGGCGTGCCGAAAGGCATTTTTTAATTACGAATGAAATCTTATCAATCTTCCCATGGTTAAGCTTTATTATATCTCTATAGATTACAAGATAATTTTTGTAATATTAACATGTATAAATTTCCGTCTGGCCAAGACTCCCGCTGTTTTCATTATCCCGATGATCGGGAGAATGATACTGATAAACAAAATTAAAGCCTGAAAAACTCTCTTTTCTCCAACAATTCTCTCGTTCATGACGTAAAACCTTTGATACGCTCTTATTGTAGACGAAGCTACAGCTTGACTCAAGGCGTAGCACTCTCAGTCAGCAGTTAACCAAGATTCACGCATTTCAGCCAGTTCAGAGGACCGAGATACTCTCATTCTTTTAGCAGACTGAATAATAAGAACGGTTACTTCACTTTCTTAAAGGCATAATTTTTTAACTTTTGACAATCAAATATCGACAGCCAAAATAAACAATCAAAACCCATAAAAGTCTATTAAATGTGCTAATTTAAACTAATTTCAAAAATAATAATTTTATAATAAAACATTTAAATGTAACACGGGTAGATCTGAAATCAGAGGTCTTTTTCGTTTACCATGGTAACAGAAATATAATGAAGTAAAATGATTAATCATTTTCTTCAATGAATATATTTAATATCTGAATCCCTATTAGGAATATCGTGATAATTTTAATTTGAGATAATGACCAAGCTTCTAAAGTATAATTCTGCAAAGTTTTATTAAAATGTTTAATATAGTTTTTGCATGATGCGGATACAGAGATGACCTTAGTTATTTTACTGCACGAGTTCATATAGATAGATAGATGTTATAGACGCTAAATATTTTAGGAATCTACTCTGCGAGTTAAAACAATAATATCTGGTTGCGATTAAGTAAATAGGTTTCCATGCTTTAGCACTCTAAGTTTTATAAATCGGTTGAGGATTGAAATTTATTGTACTTTACTGCAGGGCTATGACATTACAACACGTTAAGTATGACCACATTCTTATTAGTATTCATAATATTAAAAATTTCTGAGTTCAATTCGTGGTAAGGCATAACAATTTTTACTCGCTACAAAATGTTTTATCATCCATTACAGTAACTATTCTTGGGTATCAGCCTATTATTAATGTAGGAATAAATAATATTCCATTTAGATGAAGAAATAAACAAACAATTGAGTCGAAACAAACATTTGAAATACTTCATTATTCTCATAATTACAATCAATTTAAGAATTAAGAAAGCTCTTGAAATTTCGTATATTTTTATCAAACATATAATTATTATAATAATTATATTGATGTAAAAACATCGCATTGACAGTAAACAAAACAAATTTAATTAATGAGCAAAAATTTGTTAAAGATGATAAATTGTTTAAACACGCCCTAAATATAGATATACAGAGATAATAATTCAGATAAATATCATTTGTACAACGTGGTTCCCGTTGATTTTATTTTATTCCACCAGATTACACTGTAAATTTTAATCAGTATACTGATAACTAGAAAATAGCCATGACTGTTTAATATTTTTATTTTTTAACTTTATTTTATAATATATTTTGATCTTCTGACGATGGTATAAGGACTGAAAGACCATGAGAAGTTCAAACCTTATTGTTAGTAAGGTGGATTCGTACTTTTTAATAATATTTAATAATTTTATCAAACAGTCTAAAGAAAAAATAAATTTGTATAACTATACCAATTTTGAAATCAATATTGCTTTTGTATAACATCCAATTATAGTTGTTAATTGTAAAAATATGAAATTATATAAATTTTGGAAATAATTTTCAATTTAAATATATAATAAAATGGTTAAAGAAGGGAAAATATTATATAATAATATATAAAAATATTAACAATTAATATATTACGTAATATATGATATTAATAGAAAAATTTATTCATCTCCTTCAAGCAATATAAATTTATTATTTTGAAGTACTGTTTTAAATTGTTTACTCGGAGTAATATCAAAGTTAAACGAGGATGATAGGTCTACTACACGGTACGCTGTGTGCTGACTCTGAGATTTCCCTTTGTTTGCTGGAACAATTAGGAGGGAAGTAGCGTCAGCTTCGTCGGTCAAGTGCGGCCAGGGATGAGATGAGAAGGAAGAGAAAATAACCGAAGAGAGATACACCAAGAGAATGAAGATAGGAGTGAACGAACGAACGAGCGAGCGAGTGAATGTTAAAGAGAAATCTCAAGGGGGAGGGTGGAGGTTAGTCGGTTTCATCCAGTGTTTCTCCATACCTCCCTTCTCAACTACTTCTCTATAATCTTACCTTACCTTATTCAGTATAAACTTCTCCTTCTAATTCAAATACGTGCGTTGCTTTCTCTAAAACGGGCGACTGTCCGGTGCCACATGTAATATTTTACAAGAGACACAATTATACACGAAGTAGAAGTGTCATTCAATAAAGTTAAACGCACGCGCCCGCAAAACATTTTTTATGGGTTTTTTTTAAATTACTTTTAACAATCCGAAAAATAATTTAAGGAAAGAATACTCTACACGTGATAACGTAAGTTCATAATCTTAAAAAGCGGCACGCCCCATTTATGATTATAATTTCTTTAAAACAAAATAAGAAACATAGGTAAAGTGATGTAATAATACGGGAAAATATATGATAAAACACTTCAGACGTTTCACTTTTATTCTTATCACTTATACATCAATCTTCTTATTATTAAATTCTCTACAATTTATGTTTAAAAAATGTATGATTTATTGCCAATTTAACAACGTTATTGTACGTCAAACGTAAAAAAATGTATTTTATGACCCTATTTTTGGCGTTTTACATGGGATATCTTAGAAACTAAGAGAGATACATACAGTTCTCGGACCTATTTTTTTCGATTTCCCACCTCAAAAACCATAAGAAACAATTGAAATTGTCCCTTAATTGACCTTCCCAGAATTTCAGAAAGCCTTTATTTACCCGGAGGAACTGAAACTCGGGCGAAATCTTTCACTCTGTATAACTCGCTAACAAAGCGTTTTCGGACCTATGTTATATGAACTTTTTTCTTACTTTTAGCCTCTAAAATTAGTTGTCAAAGTATTGGCCTATCCTCCTGAATCACTCTGTATTTCTATAAGACGTTTGTTGACAATAATACATACTTAAGTTATGTGAAAAAATAAGAGAATTGTAAATTTCAAAAGTTTGTTAAGAGGTTTTTTAGTCACTTTTTACAAAGAATGATGTTACTGTTCTCTCAAAAATTCATTATTATGAATGAATTGACCAAACATTAAAAAAATAAATAGAAAAATTAATCAAAAGAATTCTGCAACTAAAGGGAAATAATGATAAAATAATAACGTGATGAGGCGTAACGAATTTAAAAAAGCACCCATACGGTAAACGTTAAAATAAAATGGATATAAAACGTCCGGTATTCATAATATCAACCACAGATTAGATTTAAATGTACTTTTAAGTCATGTATGAAAAAAAATTAGCATATGTATATATATATATATATATATATATATATATAGCTAAATATATAAGCTAATTTTTTTCATATATATATATATATATATTATATATATCAGTAATTGCTGCCAGTATCATGAAATGACTGAATTAGTACTATAAGCAATTGGTGATCAAAGCAACCAATTGGAAAACTCGTTATTTTAACCAATAATTATGTATGGTGGATTTTACCACCATTTTAATGATATAAAATTATGAACCGTATCTGCAGTATTTTTTGAAAAATATTGGCAAAAACCAGTAAATTGGGGTAAAAACCCCTGTTCTTTTCATGTTTGACGAGCAATAACTTTTTTAAACGCATAATAAACACGTAAAATATTTAAACAAAACTTGTAGAGAACTTAATCCTGAAAAAAAAATTATTTAAGATAAGATAATAAAACAAAGAAAAGTTAAAGAATTCAAATTTTATTTAGAAACAGTACACTAGACCAAAGTACATTATACGTACCAGTTAAAAATAAATGTTTCAAATCTTATACCATTTTGTTCAAAATTAAATTCTCTACAAGTTTTATTTTTAAGTTTTAGGTATTTATTACCATTTAACAAAATTATTGTACATCAAATATAAAAGACCAGGGTTTTTTATTCCAATTTATAGGTTTTCACCCAAAAATTCTCAAAAGCTACTGCAGATACGTTTATAAGACCAACTTTATTCAATATTTCAGATCAAAAATCATAATAAATCACTAATTCTACCGTTTAATTAACGTCCTAAAAATATTATTACGACCTCATTTACCCGGGGTATCTGAAATCCGAGCGAAATCTCATTAACCATAACGCGTAAACCAATCATTTTATAATACGTTCTATACGAACTTTTTTCATTATTTTCACAAGTAGAATAGGTTTTGAAAGTACCGGGAGAATTTTGTGATATATCTGCATATTCTCATTTGTAATCACGGTTTCCCTTATTTCATTCAGGCAAATACTGAAGTAATCCCGTTTTTTTATCCATCGGTACCAATCCTTTTCTGATATGATCATCTATACAATGTACTATTTACCTATCGCAAGAAAAGGGTTATTTAACAAATAGTTTATTTATTTACTGTTTTGCAATTATTTAAATAAACTATATATTAAAGTTAATTTTCCAGTTCTTACTAATTTTTCTTGATGTAGTTTATTAACTGATAAAAATATTTATTATTGACATTTATAAATAACTTATTTACTTTTCTTTTTTTTTTAATTATTACGTTTTAAAATAAAAATCTCCCTCTATGAATCATGAGACCTTTCCGTTGGTGAGGAAGCTTAAGTGCTCAGTGATACAGAGTAGCAGGACCGAAGGTGCAACCATATCGGAGAGGTATCTGTTGAGAGCTAGACTAAGGAATGATTCCTGAAAGAGGACAGCAGCTCTTTCAGTAGTTGTTAAGGGCGTAAGTCAGGACGACATAAACGGCCATATCAACATCACTCAATCCTCTGAGTACTGCGCAGCTGAAAGCAATGGAAAACTACAGCTGCTTTTTTTCCAAAAATGTAGCTTTCTGCATTTTCATATAGCAATGATGGAGGCGCCTTCCTTGGTAAAATATTCCGGAGGTAAACTAGTCCCCCGTTCGATCTCCGTGTGGGGACTACTAAGGAAGGGATCTCCAGAAAATTAAAAAATAACATTCTACGAGTCGGAGCGTGGAATGTTAAAAAATTTGAAAAAGGTTCGTAGGTTAGAAAATTTAAAGAAGGAAATGGATAGGATAAATGTAGATGTAGTAGGCATTAGTGAGATTCGGTGGGAAGAGGAAAACGATTTTTGGTCAGGTGAGTTTAGAATAATTAACTCAGCTTCAAATAATGGGCAGACAGGAGTAGGTTTCGTAATGAACAAGTAGATAGGGAAGAGATTAAGAGTATTTCAAAATGCATAGCGATAGAATCATTGTAATAAGGATAAAATCAAAACCTAAACCGACAACGATTGTTAACATCTATATGCCTACAAGCGCCCATGATGATGATGAGTTAGTGTGTATACGAAGAAATTTATGAAACAATTAAACACATAAAAGGAGATGAAAATTTAATAATAGTTGGAGACTGGAATGCAAGCATTGGAAAAGGCAAGGAAGGGAATATAGCTGGTGAATACGTGCTGGGCAAAATGAATGAAAGAGGGGACAAACTTACAGAGTTTTGCACGAAGCATAATTTAGTAAATGCCAACATCCAGTTTAAAAATCATAATAGAACAATATATACTTGGAAAAAGCCAGGCGATACTGAAAGGTATCAGATAGATTATATCATGGTTAAGCAAAGTTTAGAAATAAACTCGTTGACTGCAAAACTTACCCAGGCGCAGACATTGATAGCGACCATAATTTAGTGATAATGAAATGTAGATTGGGGTTTAAAAACCTGAAGAAAAGGTGTCAGATGAATCAGTGGAATTTAGAGAAGCTTGAGGAAGAGGAGGTAAAGAGGATTTTTGAGGAGGAAATCACAAGAGATCTGAGTAAAAAAGATAAAGTAGAAAATGTAGAAGACGAATGGGAGAATGTTAAAAAGGAAATTCTTAAATCAGCAGAAGCGAATTTAGGCGGAACAAAGAGAACCGGTAGAAAACCTCAGATATCAGAAGATATATTGCAGCTGATGGATGAACGTAGAAAGTATAAGAATGCTAGTGTGAAGAAAGTAAAAGGAACTATCGACAATTAAGAAATACTATAAAAAGGAAGTGCAAACTAGCGAAAGGAGAGTGTATTAAAGAAAAGTGTTCAGCAGTGGAAAGAGAAATGATCATTGGTAAAATAGACGAAGCTTATATGAAAGTTAAGGAAAATTTTGGGGTACATAAATTAAAATCTAATAATGTGTTAAACAAAGATGGTACACCGATTTATAATACGAAAGGTAAAGTCGATAGGTGGGTGGAATATATTGAAGAGTTATACGGAGGAAATGAATTAAAAAATGGTGTTGTAGAGGAAGAAGAGGAAGTTGAAAAGAATGAAATGGGAGAAACAATACTGTGATCTAAATTTAAGAGAGAATTAAAAGATTTGAATGGCAGAAAGGCGCCTGAAATAGACGGAATACCGGTAGAATTACTGTGCAGTGCAGGTGAGGAAGCGATTGATAGATTATACAAACTGGTGTGTAATATTTATGAAAAAGGGGAAGTTCCGTCAGACTTCAAAAAAAGTGTTATAGTCATGATACCAAAGAAAGCAGTAGCAGATAAATGTAAAGAATACAGAACAATTAGTTTAACTAGTCATGCATCAAAAATCTTAACCAGAATTCTATACAGAACAACTGAGAGGAGAGTGTAAGAAATGTTAGAAGAAGACCAATTTGGTTTCAGGAAAAGTATAGGGAGAAGGGCAGCAATTTTAGGCCTCAGATTAATAGTAGAAGGAAGATTAAAGAAAAACAAACCAACATACTTGGCGTTTATAGACCTAGAAAAGGCATTCGATAATGTAGACTGGAATAAAATGTTCAGCATTTTAAAAAAATTAGGGTTCAAATACAGAGATAGAAGAACAATTGCTAACATGTACAGGAACCAAACAGCAACAGTAACAACTGAAGAACATAAGAAAGAAGCCGTAATAAGAAAGGGAGTCCGACAAGGATGTTCCCTGTCTCCGTTACTTTTTAATCTTTACATGGAACTAGCAGTTAATGATGTTAAAGAACAATTTAGATTCGGAGTAACAGTATAAGGTGAAAAGATAAAGATGCTACGATTTGCTGATGATATAGTAATTCTAGCTGACAGTAAAAAGGATTTAGAAGAAACAATGAATGGCATAGATGAAGTCCTACGCAAGAACTACCGCATGAAAATAAACAACAACAAAACGAAAGTAATGAAATGTATTAGAAATAACAATGATGGACCACTAAACGTGAAAACAGGAGGAGAAAAGATTATGGAGGTACAAGAATTTTGTTATTTGGGAAGTAGAATTACTAAAGATGGACGAAGCAGGAGCGACATAAAATGCCGAATTGCACAGGCGAAACGAGCCTTCAATCAGAAATATAATTTTTTTACATCAAAAATTAATTTAAATGTCGGGAAAAATTTTTTGAAAGTATATGTTTGGAGCGTCGCTTTATATAGAAGCGAAACTTGGACGATCGGAGTATCTGAGAAGAAAAGATTAGAAGCTTTTGAAATGTGGTGCTATAGGAGAATGTTAAAAATCAGATGGGTGGATAAAGCGACAAATGAAGAGGTGTTGCGGCAAATAGATGAAGAAAGAAGCATTTGGAAAAATATAGTTAAAAGAAGAGACAGACTTAGAGGCCACATACTAAGGCATCCTGGAATAGTCGCTTTAATATTTCTTAGTACTTTATTTAGAAGTTCCTTTGTCTGGGTCCCCTTCAAAGTACTTTCCTCCCCTTGCACACAATTGTCCCAACGGTGTTTCCACTTTTGGAAACAGTCCTGGAACGCTTCTTTTGCGATGTTCTTCAGTTCCTTCGACGCATTTGCCTCAATCTCAGGAATCGTCTTCCTTTCAAAGATCTTTTGAGTTTGGAGAACAAGATGAAATCACAAGGAGCGTGGTCAGGTGAGTAGGGTCAGTGGAGAAGAACAGTGATCGAGTGTTTGGCCAAAAACTCACGAGTTCTGAGGGCTGAATGGGCTGTAGCGTTGTTGCGATGAAAACCCAGTGGTGTATCCTCAATTTTTCGGTAAAAATCTCGTAACATGATCCAACTGATATTCCACATTCTTCAGCAAGCTCTCTGATGGTCAGACGTCGATTTTTCCGAACCAGGGTGTTGATTTTGTCTACGTGTGAGTCGTCAGTTGACTTGGAAAGACGTCCAGGACGCTCATCGTCTTCAATCGACTGATGACCATCTTTAAAACGTCCACACCACTTAAATTATATCGCACGCTTTGTAGCAACGTCGCTGTAAGCCGTCTTGAGCATATCAAAAGTTTCACTCGCAAATTTTCAGAGTTTAACACAAATTTTCACAGCAACTCTTTGCTTGTTCAAGTCACTCATTCTAAAATCCGCCAAACAAAAAAACACACTTCACAAACAACCGCGTAGCTAAGCAACCAATAATGATATTTGCAATCAAAAAACCGTGTTGTAATTAGCTGATCTGTACGAACATGGCGACGCCAAGTGGATTTGACTGGAACCAACTGGACCCGAGCAATTCAAACAGTCTACGTATTTCTTGAACAGACCTCATACTTTATTGTAATGATGGAGGAAAAACTGTTTCCATCCATATAACGTCTTATTTACAGAAAATTAAAAAAAAAAATCAAACGCAAAAAGTTGAAAACAATCGTTATGAAAAATTAAAGTTTTTGAGATAAGTAGTGATGATACTTTTAAAAATATATTTCCTTTTTTTTCAAGAAAAAATAGGATTAATTATAATATTTTCAACGGTATTTGTGATGGCAGTTTAATTAACTATAATGCCCGCACTAGCATTTCTTTTTGAATTGTACCATATACGTTTTGTAAAACTTTAATAGGCTCTAACCAACTAACAAATGTACCATACCAAATTTCACGACTAAGGCCATGACCATTACTAAGATATAACCCCGAAAAATCAAAATCTTCAGGATCTCATCTCTTAACTGATGTTTTCAGAAATGTCTTCAGAAATAAATGGACTTGATAATACCAATGGACAATTTCCGCATTAATTTTTATAACCGGTTAGATTTTTTCCTCAGAAACAAAGCGAAAGAAAGTCTAAAAAAATCCCTCCCACATAAAAATGCGTACATGTAGAATTTTAGAACCTAGATTTCAATATTATCGAACTTCCAGGTGCGAAATAATTTCAAGAATTACAAAAGTTTAGTGGGATCCTTTTCTTTCCAGTAGCAACACAAGTTTATTTTTTATATTTATGTATAACTATTGGTAAAGTAAAACCATATAATGTATGGGTACTGGGGTCAAGGATAATGTAAATTTATGATGTCTCATTATTTCTTTGTAATATGTAGGAAGAATTTCATACATAGATAATTAATTTTTTTCCTAAATTAACGTCTGTCTTTTATTTATTGTAAAATACTCATAAAAACTATTTTTAATCAGGTAATATCAGAGAACTTTATTTTCTTTTATGTAATTCGACAAAATGAAAGCTTTACAAGAAAATATATTTTTTTTCTATTATAAATTAATTGAATTACGGGAAGTCATTTTATTATGATTTTCGTTCGTGATCTCTTATTGGGTTTCCTTTTCATCATTATATTATTATTCATTTTTAAACCAAAAAAAATGTACTCCGTTATAATTAAATTTTTATTATATATATATGCACAACATTTAGAGAAAGAATTTTAAAAAAAAACTTTAGTTATTATTTTCTTTTTTCAATTTTTTTTTTTTACTAATTTTTTGAAGAAGAGTACGGTATTATTTTCGGACACATGGTTGGAGTTACGGGTGAAAATGAATTTTCTTTACATTCGTTTGAGGAGTACGAAAATACCATTCGCTTAAAATGAAAAATTTCTTTACTGGTATAAATATGTAATATTTAATTATATTTCATAATAATATTATTATAATTATTAATATAAATAAATAATTAAATACAACTATCTATATTTAGTTATATATATATATATACACCACACACACACACATACACACACTGTTATACTATGTATAAAATCTTGTGGCTCAAAAATCTCCAAAACTACTGAATCAATTTCATTGAAATTTAGATATGCTGTAGTAGTGTATTTGAAGTTATGCTTGTAAAAGTTTGATGAAGATTAGTCGAATCATTCTTAAGTTACGTTCAATTTGAGGTAATGTTAACTTTGTAGTGGTTCATTTTTCATACGCGCTTATGCAGTGAATCACTTTGAAGAGCGAGTATGTAACTATTTTTTACGGATCAAAAGTTTCTTTTGTTAAAGTTTTAGATTAGAATGAGTTGATACTTGTTCCAAAGGAAACAAAATAAAATAACGAAAATTTGTTCTTTTTTTTGTTCACATTGTTGATGTTCCATATCAACAATGTGCACGTCATGCAACAATGCAACAATGCATATAGCACAATGTACTTCGTTTTTCTTATTTTTTAATTTGTTAATTTTTTTTATTTTATATTTTTTAGTCAAGTAACACAGGTCAGTCGTGTCGCACGTACATTAACAGTGGCAGTGGCTGTGTTGGTTGAGCCGCCGCGCTGTATATCGCAATACCCCTTAAAAAATCGAAATAAAAAAACCAAAAATGGTTTAAAATATTTGTCTAAAGAATTTATATCTGCAAGCTCAGATCTAGTGAAATTTTGTTTAGTATAATCGGAAATGGAAAAAATTTGTAATCATTGTTCAATTTTTTTTTATCTTTCTTTACCCCTTTTAAATTCAAATTTCAATAATCTAGAAATTTTTTTAGATATTTACATGAAGATTTCACACACCAAAAATTAAGTTTTATCTTTTAATTTGTTACCAAACATTTTTAAAAATATTACATTTTATTGTTATTCCATTTTAATCCTTTAAACTCAGAATTTCAAAAAATTCTTTCTAGGTGTGTACTTAAAACGTATGAAGAATATGTATATAAATTTTCATCAATTTATCTTTAGTAGTGTTTGCTGGGTGTTGATTATGAATCATTCACAACATGTTGTTTTACATACATATGTATATAATAAATATAATTTTGTGTTTTAAAAAAGAGTAGTTTCTTGAGAACCGAAACGCCTTTGAGTTTTAATGGCGGGTGGGGGTTGTTCTTGGGAACCAGACAGAGGTTTCATGTATTAATCCTTGGGAATGAAAATAAGTAACCACCCGTATAATAAACGCTTTAGATCGATTTTGGTTTGGATTTTTTTTTATCATTTATTATATTAATAATTTCACACTGCATCTACATGATCATCCGATTAAAATTTTTTTAATTAATAGCCGATAATTAGTAGCGCTAAAAAAAAGTAATAATTTTATAAAAATCTTTTTTAAATGTTAAATGTACGTATATGGTAACATATCATTCCATTAAAAAAATGTAAAAATAAATAAAAATAAATAGATATATTAAAACTTCATCAAAAGTGAATTAACCTTTTTATAGAAATTCAATTTCTAAAAATTTAGTTTGGAAATCTCATTGTTTTGAAATTCAAATATATCTGAGTACATAGACTCGCTTTTATACTCGTATAATAAAGAATGTTTACCTACACTTTCTGCATTCGCATATATGTGTATTTTACATATATTGAACGATAAAAGCCGAAATATGTAACTAGCACACAAATGAATCTACTTTCATATAACCATTATATTATCCTGTACTCATATATTCCATTTATTTAAGTGCCATTAACTATTCTGTATATTTGCGTATAAATTCATTCAGTGCTTAATTTAAAATGCACATATTATCACATACCGTATGTAAGCACAATATATTTATTAATTATCGGTATATAAATATTAGGTATAAAGTGGTAAAAATTTAATTTGATAATAAATAAAACAAAAGGGTGAAAGGTACATAAAGAGAATCAAACGTACACAAATATAATTGTTTCCTGTATTTGCAAACAATACACTCAAAGACCGAAGAAAACAGGAACTTCTATTTGGCTACATATAAATATATATATATATATATATATATATATATATACAGAATGTTTGTTTCTAAAATGGTGGCCTGGTTATACTTTTTTCGGATTCTAGTTGTGTAAAACTAAACAAAAAATATCCTTTGGAAAAATGACAATTTCTCCTTCGTTCTCCTCCTGTCCGCCAGTTTGTTATTTTTATATAAAAGTTTATCTCAAGTTCGGATAGAGGAATCACATTAATAATTGGTAAGCGTCTTGGTAATAAAGTTTTAAAATTAGCAAAAAATCAGGAATTAAATATCTTTGCAAATTACAAAATGGCGCCACGTTTATTTTTCAATCCTTATTTTAATTATAGAATCTTTGAATAAAATTCATCACCTGTCGAAGAACTGAAAACGAGGTTTGAACAAGAAATTGACGGCATTGACAACATTTAGCGTCAGGCGATTCTCAGTATGATCACTGGAACACAAAAATGCATCGATGCTCAGGGCGCTCACTTAGAACAAATTTTGTAAAAATATGGTAAATATGTAAACTTTGTTAATGCAAATACAGAATTTAATTTACGTTTTCATTTCATTCATAAAATGTTAGATGTTATAAGGGAGTTTAATTTGTAGCAGTTGGGTTTTAAGATACTTATCCTGTATTTACACCACAGATTGTGAAAAATTCCTTCCTACGAAAATCGTGGTACAATCAAATGTTCTATTAATTACCTGATAATACGAGAACAGTTTACCCGACGTTAATAAACCAAACCAGTATGTTTTTAAAATTTTATTTGTGGAAAACATATAACTTACCCTTACAGAATAAATCGAAATATCAAAACGTAAGAATTTGTTTATATTTACTGCAAACCAATAATGGAGAAATCTTGGAAAATCTAAGCATAAAATGTTTCTCAAAGTTTTGAGGAACAAACAATAACATTTATAAAACAATTATTCAGTTCGGATCTTCTTGAATTAAAAAAAAAATCAATACAAGCATTCTGATCTATATATCGAAAATCTATATTCCGATCTAAATCTATATTCTGATTTATATATAGATGTATTCTGATCTATATATAAAGATTTTGTTTATATAGATGAAAATGGTAAAGTTTGATATCAATAAATTAACCAATAAAATAGTAACATATAAAATACAATAATTACGATTTTTCCCAAAAATTCGGGTAAGAACAACTTTAAATTATCAAAATTCACTGAATATTCGTCGAAGTTATTTATGAATAAGTTCACAATATGTTAAGATTATTTCTGAAAAAATTATTCGATAAAAAATGAACACAGGAACATTTAATTCAATATTAAAGAACAAAGAAATAAAACCTACAAAAAAAAACTCTTTAAAGCCAAAATAAAATTGTAAAACTAAATGCGCATTTCGATTAATATATCATCTTTCGTAGATCAAGGGATAATCTGCCAAAAGAAATAAAAATTCAACATTTATCAACATTAACTACAATAAAACTGCTTAAAAAACAAATTACTATATACCAAACACTAATAATGTAGTTCTAATTTATGTTTACAAAACAATCAAAAAACTTAACTTTCAAATTATACGATATCTCTTGAGTAAAAAATGATGTTACTTTAAGTACATCCAAATCGTCTAAACTCTCCACAGAGTTTAGACGGAGAGGACTATCACGCTCCTTACATAATCTAGGTTAGATAAGAGAATTTATCTCAAGAAAAACAGATAATGCAAACACCATTTTGTAGAAAAACTCCTTTATTAAACAAAATGTAGTGTAAATACACGTATTTAATATTCTTATGATAGAAATTCTTTCACTAAAACAATATACTTAAAATTTCAAAAAAGATTATTTGTTGGACTTTTATCATTATACAACAATGAATTTTCTATTGTTAATAATTTCCAACTTCAATTAACTACGAATCTTTTTTTAAAACATTATATTCAAACAATTTTGTATTATAACCAGTTTCCGAAAAATGTTTGAACCACGCTTGATTTCTCTTGTCTTCTATAACACGGTAAAACAAATAATTTGTACTTCCTTAAACGAAGTAAAGGAAATTGAAATCGCGAAAAATTTCGGTTTTCAGATTTCAACAGAAATATCTATTTTCACCATCCCTGAATCCATTTTGAGTAGTTTCGGCCTGGCTACTGTACGTACGTATCTTGCATAACTAAAAAAGATAAGCCGTAGTATGTTGAAATTTTGGATTTAACACTGTTGTAACATGTGGTTGTGCAACTCCCCTTCTGATTGCAATCGACTAGAACAAAAGTGTCCAAAAAAGCCCAAAACACATAAAAAATTGGATTTTGAACTTTTTATGAACTGCAGTAATAAGATCTCATTGAAAGCTTTTCAACGATATATCGTAAGTGATAAGTGACTTAATCACATTGGTTCCACAGTTAAAACCAAATGAAATTTTAATTAATGAAATATTTGGATCTTACAATGGGAAGGGACATCGGTCCGAATCAGACTTAACCTCCTTTAATTTTTTCTAAATTTATTTTTTTAACATTTTTTTTATTTATTAAATATATTAATTTATTAATAATTATTAACCCGTCATTGTGAAAAAAAATAGAATAAATAATTATTCAATAATATTAAAAAAAGCAAGTTATTAGCGAAATAAAATTTTATGTACTTTTAAAAATCTGTATGTTTAATTTAACAGGCATTACTACATATATGTGTATATGCAATAATCAGATGTTTCACCAACTCTATTGCATATACACATATATATAATAAAAAAAAGAAGGCATTATTACATATATGTGTATATGCAATAGAGTTGGTGAAACATCTGATTAATATTAATTGAAAATTGTAATTTACAATCGTATTATTTTTGGATTTTCTAGTTTAATTTCTGTTTAATTTTATTTAATTATTCTGAAATTTCTGTTTAATTTTGTCTACATTAAAGTTAACAACCGACTGAAAAATAGAACCTCACAAGAACAACATATACACTGAAGCATACATGCCCGATTTTGAATAAATTGCAAAAAAATTCTTATATTTTAGTCCATTACTCCTCTGATATTGTCAGACAATATTCTCCCTAAGTCTTACAAGGAAGACATGCGGTGTCCACATCAGATTTTTTTATTTTAGTTTCAATCTTACTTTTAATTTACGTAAATTTCCTAAATTATTACTATTATAATCTTTATAAATAAATTTATAGATTTCTAATCTTTCAACGGGTTTAATTTCCGAGAACAGAGTCTAATCTCTTTGACATAACCGCTAGACCACTATTTCCTAGATGGAAATGCTAATTGTTTCAATTTTTTTTAATGTATTTTTCATTGTTATAGATAGGAAATTAACCACACATCTCAGGAACGGTCGAACTGAGAATGTACAAGACTACACTTCATTTACACTCATACATATCATCCTCATTCATCCTCTGAAGAATTATCTAAACGGTAGTTACCGGAGGCTAAACAGGAAAAAAGAGATAGGAAATTCGTAAGTATCCAAAACATAGATGAATATATCATCTTATAGACGCAAATAATCGATTAATAACCATAATTATTCATTGAATGAGAAAAAAATTATCGAAATTTTATTGCCACCGCTTACACCATACTGATATAGAAGTAGTATTAAAAAAAGTAACCTTCTTTCACTTTATTATAAAATGTTATATTTCTTCAAATAAACAATTAAGAAAAAGTATAAAAATAATATAACACAAAAATAGACAAAACTTACTGAATACGTTATATTTTATCCGTGAAGGGCATCTATTATTTATATTCAATGGACCGTCAATGGTATCTTTTTCTCAACTCCGATGGGGATCCCACGCTTCGTTGTCCGTTCTACTACAACTCCTGCTATAATAATAATAATTCTTTCATTATTTTGAAAATATTTGGATGTAAAATTATAAAAACCGAATACAATATACTTGACTGTTCAATTTGCGGTAGCAACAATTTTTTTACGTTGAGATGATTATATATTTTTATATAATCTTATTAATATAAAAATGGTAAAAATAAGAAAAAGTAAAAAAAAAAAACCGGCAGAAGTTTGCATAACTTACCCGGATTCACTTTTGACAGATCTTTATTTCAAATTCACGCTGGGTTTTTAAATATTAATGACTTTATTATTTTTATTTAAAATTGATCGTATAAATTATGAGTTTATAATAGAAAATGATTTTAGATAAAAAATCTAGTAAACAATTTTAGAAATCGGTATCTACACAGTTATAGAGGTTCGGAGATATTTCACTAGTTGATATCGATTATAGCAATGTTACCTCGTAAAAATTAATAACCCGTTATATATTTCTCTTTTAAGGAAACATATTATTTAAATTCGTGCGATAATAAAAAAAAAAATCTGTTTAATAATATTAAAAGAAAACTAATAAATATGAAATCGGTTTTCATTTAATCGCCTTGTTTGTAGAATTGCGGAATCATAATTATGCAGTCTGAAAATTTTATGCCTGTTTTCGCGCATAATTTTGGCGTTCTACTTTAACAATTTCAGTCATACCGCAGTTGTTTATCAATCGATCTGAATAAATAATGAAATAACTTTGTTACCAATTAAAGGTTAAAACTTTATTTTATAAAACATTATTGATAAAAATAATATTTACGGAGTTATCAACGATTAAAAAATATTAATGGCCGCCATTTTGGAATTTTAAAACGCATTTACTTGGTAGAAATGTTTTGTTTTGTTAAAAATGTAATTCAATTTTCAATCCGATCTTAAGATATAAATTTTTATTGAAAAAAAAAACAAAAAAATATGAAAAGAGGGAAAATAAAGCGAGCTATATCATTTATCTTCATCAAGATTTTTTTGATGCTCTTAACCAATTCTTTAAGATAGACCAAAACCTCCCAAGATACCGGGTATAGCTGTTGCCGGGAAACAGCTACACGAAGAAGTTTTTTGGGAAATGGTGGACAGAAAGAAAATAAAGCGAGATAGGGACTTTACATGAACAAAGCCTTTATTTTTTACGTGAACATTTTTGTTTACTTTGATGTTCTGAATCAGTCCCTTAAGTGTGGTAAACACCTTCTGAGACATCCTATCGAGGGAAGGGAAAAAATGGGTACCGTGATGCCATCTTGACCGATGGGATCTGGGATATATGTAGCCAAATAGTAGCATTAAATTTCAACTTTTTTAGTCAACGGATTTTCGATATATGAGGTGAAAACTATTTAAAAATAATATTATTCTAAATAAATATCCTCCCTACCCTAAACCTGATTGATTTAACATTTTTTTTAATTTTAAATAGCATAACGAATATTTTCATCTCACTAAAGCCAAATTTTCTACTACCACTATACAAAAAAAAAAATTCAAAATAGCAAAAATTACTGAACCCCCTTTTTCAATTTTTCCTAAAATTTAATGCCACCAATACTCTACATATAGAATTTTTTTATATAGTTTATATACGGCCAACACAAGTACTAAAATACAACTTTCGGAAATGACTACTGTTCATTTTTTTACATTTTTTGAATTCAGGCGATTCAAACATCGATATTCCTAAAAATCAGATACAAAATTTTGATCCGATCTATATACTTTTACTTTAGCTCTGTAGCTTAATATCAGCAATAGATATATTTTATACCGGGATAATAAAAGTATAGTGCAGTTGTTTTTACTAATTGTAATGAAATAATTTTAAAAGCAGAAGAGGCTTTGAAATGTGCTTTTAGAAGGATTTTGAAAATTAGGTGGCTTAATAAAAAAAAATGAAATTTATTATGGGAGGAGAAAAAATTTATACACTATGAACAAAGTTTGTGAACCACTTTTTTTAAGATATCATAATTTATATAATTTACTAGAGAGATTGGTTACATTGGTTTGCTTGGCATTTCTCCCGCCACCACCCCATTCGGTCGCCCTAAAGAATCAGACTGCATGTCTGTGCCACAAACAACAACTGATCCTCGAAACAGTTTAGCGACCAGTGTCCTAAATAGCTCCTAGAGCTAACCTAAAAGAGTGAGCGGAATAAGCGTCGTGCCATACATTACTCGCTTGCGTTTACTAGAAAGATGATTAAAGATTAAATCGGTAGATGACGTAAGACGCAAAATCAATATATATATATATATATTATGTATGAAGCCGAAAAATTGTTTGTTCTTGCATCATGCAAGAACCAACATAAAACGATTGCTTTCAAATTAGCAGAATACTGTCGTGATATTCCATGGAAAGTTTTAGGCTGTAAACCGAAGTCCTAGCCCCCTTGGGGGTAAAGTTGTGAATTAAAGATATACATTAAAGAAAAAAAGATTAATTTTTTTACTTCATTGTTATACAGAGTTATCATAAAAGAATGGTACGGTTTCAGTAATTCATAAGAAGATTGTAGGGAAATTTCTAGATGTTATATTGGTATCCCTGAAAGCCTCCAACCCAAAAGTTTGTTTATCAGCAGTTGTAACCACAACGTCAGTTCTTGTATTGTTATTGCGGTGAGTTTAGTGAGTTACTATGTTTTCGGATAAAGACAAAGCAAAGTGTGTTTTATTGATGTCTGAATTAAAATCCGTAATTTTAGTTCAACGTGCGTTTCGACGTGAATTCGGAAGAGATCCACCGCACAAAAATAACATAACACGTTGGTTCAAACAATTCGAAGAAACCGGATCGGTTAAGAAACAGAAATCAACCGGAAGACCAAGTATACCAGACGAAACGGTTGAACTAATTAGACGATCGGCAATTAGAAGTCCTGGGAAGTCCATCCCTCGTCGAAGCGTCGAATTAGGTATTCCAAAATCAGCAGTTCACAAAGTTTCACATAAAAAACTGAAATTACACGCTTATAAAATCGAGATACTGCAGGAATTGAAACCCGATGAGGGTGTAAAACGTTACAATTTCGCTGTTGAAATGTTGGACAGAATAAGTGAAAACGAATCATTTTTAGATGGTATAATTTTTACAGACGAAGCTACATTCCATGTGAATGGATGTGTTAACAGACACAATTCACGAATATGGGGCTCTGAAAACCCACACGCAATTATTGAGAAACAACGCGATTCGCCTAAAGTTAATGTTTGGTGTGGTGTGATGAAAAATCTTGTAATAAGGTCTTTCTACTTTGCTGAAAAAACAATTAATGGAGTTTTGTATCTTGACATGTTAACCGATTATTGCTTCCTCAGTCGGAAACATTCCTCCTCGAAAACATTCATCAACATCATTTCCAACAAGATGGTGCTCCCCCGCACTTCAATGCATCGGTCACGGACGCTTTGAACGAAAAATTTGGAGATCGATGGATAGGCCGGCAAGGACCCATACTTTGGCCTCCAAGGAGTCCAGCTGACACCTTGCGATTTTTTCTTGTAGGGGTACATCAAAAGCGTTATTTATACACAAAAAATTCGCGACCTAAACCGCTTAAAAACAGGATTAATGAAGCAATGACAACCATTAACGAAGAAATGTTAACTAATGTTTGGAGAGAAGTTGAGTATCGTTTGGACATTTGTCGAGCGACTAAGGGCGTACATATTGGAATTTATTAATTATGTAAAAAACGTTTTGAGACGACAAATTTGAAAAATAAAAAAACATAAACTGTAAGTAATTCTGTTTTAATTTAAACCATGTTCAAAACCGCACCATTCTTTTATGATAACCCTGTATTTCTGTCACTACGTCAACAAAAATAATTTATGAATTTTTCGTCGTCAAATCTGTATTTACTTTAGTTACTACTACTCTTTCTTTCGTAATTTACCCTATTTTATGGGTTTCTATAAAGCTTGACTACTTTAATTGTTATAAATCAGTATTATTATCACAACCATGGTGTTAACGAACACTACGAGAGTCCAGGGGGCGGAGTCCTTTGCTAAACGCGAGCGACGATCAAAGCGAGCTCTGGAGGGAGCCCCCTGGCAAGACGGTAATGGTGAGCGAAGCGGGCTCTGCGAGCCTGGAGTAGGCTCTGGGGTTCAGCCCACGGGCTGGTCTAGTAGTTACCTCGTCATCGCAAATCAGCTGATTCCACGAGTTCTAAGGATCAAATCCTAATAAAGGTAGTTACTTTTATACGGATCTGAATAGTAGATCGTGGATACCGGTGTTCTTTAGTGGTTGGATTTCAATTAACCACACATCTCAGGAATGGTCGACCTAAGACTGTACAAGATTACACTTCATTTACACTCGTACATATCATCCTCATTCATCCTCTGAAGTAATACCTTACGGTGGTTCCGGCGGTAAAACAAAAAAAGAAAGGTTTCGGGGTTCACCTGAGCCGATCTGAGCCCCGGTGGTCCAAGCCAGACTCGGGGCTCGCTTCGCTCATCCAACCGGTTAGTATATATATATATATATAAAATTATTATTGAAGATGTATGATGTAGTTTATATATTGAAGTTAAGAGATTACCCCAGAACAAAAAACAGGAGAGAATAAAGAAAAAAATATATTTTTAATAGTAAAAGATGGTTAGAACTGATAACCGCACAGTTAATATACGCGGAAAAAGCTACGATTTGGTTAAAGTAGTAAATATTTAAACAGAGTGGTCCGAAACTGAGAAAATATGCGGTCTTTTTTTCTTACTTAAAATACAGTCTATGTTATATCAGCCGTAAGCAAAGCAAAACGTGGCAACAAAACCTAAGTTGATTAAAATAAAAGGAGAAGTTGAACATTATATATTCGTCTCTTTGGTATTTCTATGACTAGTACGCTATCTGCAATTGCAAAAAAACAATGTATTTGAAAGTGTTTGAAAATAGATTAATACAAGAAGTTGTTTTGATACCGAAACCGTATCATAAATGCCATTTTTATTTTAAAGTCGTGAAATTTAATTATTTTTTCGTTCTATTATTATTTGCTTTTATTAAAACTTTTTCCAACAGAGGAAAGAAGAATATAATCGAATTTTATATCTAAGTATGTGTATGTTGTTTGTATGTACGCTTGTGAAAGCGCGCGCGCGCGTCTTGCGTAAATAGCACATAACAGTTGCATTCATCCTTGCAATAAGGGGTTGTCTACAAACAACCTAACACATTTTCATTCAGACCGTTTAAAAAAAATTCCTTTTGATATCATTAATAACGCAATCTCACACTTTCATCAACCCCTTTCACTGGAATAAAACAATAACGTAGTACCTCTTATTTTCTACATTCTTTAATAAAGCAAAATAAATAAGCACGAAGGAAGAAATACACCTCTTTAACAAAAACGAAATAAGGTTAAGAATGAATGAATGTCAGTTACTTTCAGCTTAAATATAATTATACGTAAATTTTATATCAAAGCGAGAAGAAAGAATGAATGAATGTTTAGTATTAGTATCTGTCTTTCGACTGAAAGTTGTTAGATTTAAATCCCAAATAAGCTTGGCATTCTTCACACGATTGTATATATCACATTCCTTTCAGCAACATGTATACTGTTGCTTCAATAAAAAAAATCCATTCTATTAATGTAAAAAAACTGAAATAATATTAATATCTAAATTAAAATTTTAAGTTAATACATTATTAGCTTTATATTTACGGATTAAATTCATTTCATATAATAATACAAAATGTAATTTTAATTAAATGTAGGAATTACGAGTACATTTCGTAATTTCCTTATGATCACAAAGTAAATTAAATACAATATTAATTGAATTACGAGTATAATAAAATGTGAATAATTATTATTAAAATGTTTTAATTAAAATTTTATTCGTGAAAAATTATAAATTCTACACCTACACGTCATGTTGACGCATTGTCCGAATTAAGCAATTTTATATTTACATTTACTTTTAAAACTTATTAAATTCACACTAAAAAAAAGTTAATATAAAAATTTCAGTAGAACATTTTTTAGTTTTTTTAATTCTATTTTTAGAATTGGAAGGGTAAAATTTGTTATTTAAGATTATTTTCCAATTAAACCTACAGTTCAAATAAGGAAACAACAATTACTTTTATGAAAAAAGCAGAGGATGCGCAAAACTATACTAACCAGTACTTTTTTTTAAAGCAAATTTTGAAATCTTAATTCAACTTCAAAAAACAAAAAAAAAATTATAAAAGCTACAAACAGAAATCTTTCCATAAAAAAAGAGTTCATTTAATCCCCATATTACCCAAAAAGGGTAAGGAAATGTTGAAATAGGGAAACTCCAGTATAATAATATAACATAATCATCACTCTCCATTAAAAAAGGATGTGCGTGGGTTTGTTTGTTGTACTAGAAAAAAGGCGGGCTTATGACCCTCGAAAATGTTGCATGGTTTATGTTTCACTATATATGATTATGTTAAATATTTTTACCCGTTGTAACCGCATAAATTTCATGAATTTAGCATACTAACAACATCTAAAACATTTATAACGAAAGTTTCAAAATCCTGTTTCTTAAGTTGTGATTTTTTAACACAGCTCTAACCCCGATGTTTCTTTTTTTATCCCCAAAACACAAATATAAGTTTAGATAAATTTTTCGTAGAAAAACTACAAATCATTCGAATGAATGAATCGTTCGAGAAGTATAAATCGTTCGTGCGCTGTGCGCAGCCCACTGAAATATAGAAATACTGGAATGGGCACTGCCTATGTCCAATGTGAGCGGAAAACGAACTGTGAGACAGATAGATTTAGAGGTATAGTTTTCATTGTCGCACAGTGCAGCGCATGCGCATTGTACCTAACGTACCGTCACTTCAGAAAGTGATTCCATAAAACTTAATTGTAGTTAATATTAAGTGATAAAATCTCATAATTCTATTTAATTAATAGAAAAATTTCAATGCTTATGAATATTAAATAAATGTTGAGTTAATCATTGTATCATATAATTGTTTTTATAAAAACTTTCTACAATAACTTGAATTATGAAAGAGAACTTGTGATTTGTGATGAGAGAGATCGTCACAAACTTTTTGAACGGACTGTAGACAAAGAGAGGTATACCTCTAAATCAGCTATCTTTGTTGACACGGATTTCTAACGCTAGTGCTCATTCCAGTATTTCTATATTTCAGTGGCGCAGCCGCCCGGCGAACCAACTTGTCCGCTATGCGCTAGTAGCGGCTAAAATAAAAATATGAGGTCATAAATAAAAAAAAAAACAAACAAACCCGCGCACCATTCTTTTTTATACGAAAGACGTGCTCACATTTTTATTTCAACTGCTATTGGCGCAGAGGGGATCAATGGTGGTGCGCCGGGCGGCTATGCGCAGCGCAAGAACGATTTATACTTCTCGAACGATTCATACTTCTTGATACGAACGATTTATCTAACATGAATATAATTTTTAGATAAATCGTTCGTATCAAGAAGTATAAATAAAACAATACAAACAAACCCAGACACAACACATACCCAAACGATATACAACAAATAAATCCACGCACCATTCTTTGTTAAGGAGAGTGAATTGTGTTTTGGCGATAAGAAAAACATTGTGGTTAGAGCTGTATTAAAATATCACGAATCAGGAAACACCTAAAAATGTTTTGTTGTTATTACACAATTTATGAACGTTATTTATTACAACTGGCAAAAACACTTAAGAAAACAATGTGCAATGAAACAAAAACCGTGTAACATTTTTGCGGTGGGCCGTACTTACGCCTTTTTCCTAGAATAATATTTAATACATCATCTAGCTCATATGTTTATTACATTTGATAAAGATTACAGATAAATGACAAAATTTATACGAATTTTTATTTTATAGAGAAATTTTAAACAATTTACCTCAGGTTACTCATTTACCACATTATCGGTAGACTACGAGAAATTGTACTATTATACTGCTTGTAGAGTGAAATTAAAAATGAAGCTAGTTTGAATCTTATATAGCAAACCTTATTTGCTTATTTTAATAAAGATCTAAAAGGTTTTTTATAATCATAACCTTTTTACTTTTACCCCAATTTTTATCTCTTAAAAAATATAGCCTATTAAAGATGATCCTATAATACGTACATAACATACTATAGATATTATACATATTTATTTTAAAGATCTTAAATACCAAGAATAAACTCCTACCAATTTTACCAACTTTACAATATAATTAACATGCTTTATCATCTCAATATCAGTGATACGAATTATTTTACAAATTAATGGAATCCACTTTTAATAAAAATAATAATAATAATAAAATATTTTCTTATATTCTGATAAAAAATATAATAAAAATTTATATAACATCTGATAATACAATTTAATAGGAATTCTTATAAACACTAAGTAAATTTAAAAAAAAGATTTACATATACCGAAATAATAAAATGGAAATAAAATTTAAATACAATTTCCTTTTATATTTCAAAGAATTTATTATACAGACAAATATAAAAAAAATATCGTTTACTTTACTGATAAGATCTGTTAAAAGAAAAATATACTTATATGTAAAGATTTGGTTAATATTTCAGAAAAGATGAAATAAAAAACTAGATAAGTTAGAAAACAATGGTACCGCTACTAAAAATTCATGTAATGACTTCATGTAATAACGAATAAAAGAACTATATACATATATTGTGAAATACAATAAAAATAAAATGCTTTCGATTTTATTACAAAGAAGTAGCAAAAACTAAATTTTAAGGTACTGCATTATATTTATTTTATTCTTTATTCGCGGTATTAAATGCTTATAGTTACAATAAAATAATATTTAATATGAACCTTAAAATCTGGTTGAATGGACTGTAAATTGGCTGGATTTTCTTAACAAAATACAAAAAGAAATTTAAGAAAAATTATAGATAAAATTTTATTAGTGTTTTAAATATTTTTATAACATTTGACCGAAAAAATAAAGTTTTTATAGAATCAATTACGCAATATAAACTACAATAATTCGGATATAGTATCAAAAATCAATTTATTATCCTAAATAAAATTAACCATTACAATTAGTGTTCACTGTTGTAATAATTTTTGTGACCTATTTTCAAATAACCATAATACCCACCAATAATAATAATAATAATATATACTTATATAAGTATATAAATATATATATATATATATATATATATATATATATTATAGCAATTTTGATTGTTAAACATTAATCATCAATAGACACTAAAAGTATTGACGCGAATTCGCGGTTCGACCAGGATATCGAGACACTATCAAACGTAAAGATACTTACAAGTATAATTTATTATTCTAAAGATGTATATAAACAAAATAAATAATAAAAATGATAATAGTAATGACAACAATAATCGTAAAATACTAATAATAACAATACACATATATAAAACATAAAAAATATTTATTCAAATAAAAAGAACAAGATTTGTTTAATGACAGTTAAATTATAAAAGTCATAATACTTCCTTTAATACTCTGGTCAGAAATGACCACTAGAACTTAATATTGGATTAACAAGATAACACATACATACAAGATAACACAAAGTCTAAAGTTCATACAATTCAATTTCTCCAAATATTCTTACTTTTACTGTTTACAATAGAACTACCCTACACCGAATAAGTAGAATACTGTCACTTTCACTACTGTTTACCAATAACTCGCCGAACAACTTCCTGCATTTACCCACTGTGCACAATGGAATGCTCGTGACGTACTCTTCACTCGTTACCCCACGCTTACTGATATCGGCGTCACCGCAACCGCGTCGAACTCGGTCTTGCGAAACTACCTTGTTAACGCTTGTTATGACGACTAATCTCTTTTTTTCTGTTTATCCTCCGGAACCACCGTAACGTATTACTTAAGAGGATGAGTACGGATGATATGTTTATGAAGTGTAGTCTTGTACAGTTTCGGGTTGACCATTCCTGAGATACGTGGTTTACTGAAACCTAACCATCAAAGAACACCAATATCCACTATCCAGCATTCAAATACGTACAAAATTAACTTCCTTCACTAGGATTTGAACCTTAGAACTCTCGACTTCAAAATCAGCTGATTTGCGATGACGAGTTAGACTAGCGAGTGCGCCGAACACAACCTCACATAACTACTCGTCGTTCTCCGGTCCCTGTCAGTATTTATATCCCCTGGCCTGAAGAACCAGTACTCGTCTCATCCCTTTAATTGTGAAGCGTAATAATTTTCATTACACTTTCCTATAAATTCTTATTCCGGTCCGGTAACCCTTCTGGTCGAACAATAGCTTTTGGAGGTGCCATTGTGTTACAAAGAACAGACTGTTAAACGTACCTGTTACTCTGAGAAAAGAATCCCTTTTAGTTCCTTCTGGATTTTTCTTTTCATTATTATTTTCTCTTTCTTTCATAACTGGAAGAAAACCGTTACCCTGGACCGTTATACTGGTCCTATTACAGTATATATTTAGAAAGAATAAATAAGTGATAAATAAATAATAATAAACATTACTTACAAAACACTTTAGAAACAAGCTTTTCTAAGCGAATTTTTTTTAAAATGAAACAAAACTTGTTGTCGTTTTATATAAACCCAGTAAAAAGAGTAAAACAACCGCGGATGCCCACCGCAATTTAATACACGTCTCCTATTTTCGTTAGGTAGATAAACTTATCTCAAGATAACATGTACCTTAAACCAATCAAACGTATGCCCCTGTCAATAACATTTCATAATGGGGAAATCTGTTTAATTTTGTGATTGAAAACTTGTAGAAAATGTTTTTCTAAATTTAAAATGCAAAACGGCTATTATGCACTGTTCCTCTAGCGTTCGTTATTCAACTATGAAGTTCGTATATTACTCTTGATAAACTAAATTTTCCAATTCTCTAATTCTGTAAATTATGTATAATTTTTTTAAATTATCGTTTCTAATAAATTGATTGTGTGACCAGAAATGATGGAGTATAGCCTTATTTATCTGGTTTGTAATAAGCCAAACCCACCTTTATTTTAATTTAAATCTTTTTCTTTCTGTTTGTTGATGTATCCAAAAATACAACTATTTTCTTTATAAATCATTTTATAAACGGGCGTATTATCGACGTCTATAAACAAAAAATCTATCACATGAATAAACAGAATACAAATAAAATTCACTGTTAAATTACTTTTAACACATTCGCCTAATTTTTAATCTTTGCGCTAATGGGAACAGCAACATCAATATATTACAGCTCACCAGTAATCAACACCCCGACAAAATTTTAATAGATAATTCAAATTAAATATACGATTGAATCGTAAAGCGTAAAATCGTTTCGTGTAATCCCATATTCTTTGTGTAATAAATTATTAGTTATTATTTAACTTTACTACTAAAAGATTATGCGTATTTTTAAGTTAGCTATATTTTTTATTTAAAAAAAATTATAATAATTTCTATGTTTTATTACAGCTGTTCGAGTAGTTTTAAGAGGCAAAGCTCATGCTGAATGGAAAGTAGTAGTTAGTGGAGACAGAAGAACTGTTAAAGATGATCAATATTTTATTGATGATCGGGCAATTATTTGGGGAAAAGGTGAGTAAATATCAAATTTTATCAATTTTAATGAAGCATAATTTAATTTAGTGAATAGAAAAGACGAAATCTGGTAATAATATATTGATGGAATTTTATTTAAAGAGTGATAACGAAACAATCAAGTTTTTATTTAAACCAAATCATACGAGGATAATATGATGATAATTACGCTTAAAGGGTAATCGACATCAATTGTATTAGAGCCAATGGCCTGTCTTATCTCAGTGATAGAATGGTTTTCATATAAGGAAGAAAACTTTAAATCCATCTGTAGGCAAATAACTGCTTTTTTATCTTTCTTGAGGAACATACGAGAAAAAATTACAACTATCTGCTTTCAATCCAAAATTTACAGCATAAAAGGTTAAGAGCAAACAATTCGATTATCAAAAATTCCAGAATATGGTAAAGGACGAGTCTTAATAAAACTAATTAATTTATCCACACAGACCAAAAATATAAATTGCCAAAAATAAAATATAACTTAAAAATGTTTATTTTTGATAAAAAAAGACGCAAAAGTGATTTAAAATGACTGCTGAAATAAACCGTAAAATAACGCCGTAGAATGCCAAAATTCATGATATAAAACTCGCCGATTAAAGTATCTATTAAGTTCCACAAATAAACGATCGTTCTAGACTTGGTATATGATTTCAAGTTACTACTGATAATAAAAGTATTCCATTATTTAAAAGTAACGTTCCCTGAGCCAGACTAACTAAAGAACGTAGGAATAGCTACTTCACTAAACCGAAATATTGGTATTTGATACAAACATGCCAAGCATACAAATGAAAATAATTATATAAACCCAAACGCTATAATTTTAACAGAATAGAAATTAATTAAGCATAGTTAATACAGATTAGATCATAACGATATCTTCAGAAAATAGCGTACTTAAAAAAATGTTTCGTCCGTAAAGTAAATAAACCTTTTTTTTTCCTCAACCCCAAATTTGAGTTTTTCTGGTCGTAAATGAGCCAATTATGGTATACAGTAATATCTCAAATTAAAATTTACATTAGTACCTACAATTACAAATCTCAAAGAAAAAATATCGATCACAATGAAACTGTTAAAAGTAAAATGTTTATTCAAGTTATGAAATGATTTCTAAAATTTGGTTCAAACGAATTAATTAATTTGAGATGAATTCTACAGCAATAAAAAAAGAGCTGCGTAATTGAAATTGATAAAAATCCAATATCGTAAATTTTTGCCGACTTTTTACTTACCATTTTAACTTTATACCTTTTATATTTTTTATTACAAAATATTTACTATCGTATTTTTAAAGGAAAAAATTACGCTTTATTTGTTTAATTTTACAGTTTATAAATTATTTGGAGTTTAAATGTTAAAAACATAATATTGTAATATAATTTATTACAGTAAATATTATTGAACTGAAGTAACTCGTAAATGGGAAAGTAAGCTGCCAATAGAGGGCAATGCACTCATTTCCCCCACCAGTAACCGTTTTTGGCGCCTGCAATTTTCTCGACGTATCTGTAAAAGCGGTACTACACAATTACAACTGGTAAATAAAGACAATGTATATCACAATATAATTAAACTGCCAACAGTAATAAACACATTATACGTTTAATACGAATAACAAAATAAGACTTTTAGTATTATAATCATTTACAACTTTCAATTAAATCAAACCGTAGAAACTAAGATATTAATTTTTAATACATTCGTATTAAATTATTTACATTAAAAAAAAACATTGTGTAAATATGACAGTCGCTGAGCTAATTATAGGGAAACCTGTAAAAGAGACTATAAAATTTAAAAAAACGTATTTTTTCACATTAAATAAAAATGAAGCAGAATTACCAAACAGATTACTTGCGGATTTATTTTTGTAACGCATTTTGTAATGCATATTTTAATGCATTTTTGTAATGCATTAATTCTTTCACATTTCCCATCAATAGGTACAGTCTGCGTACTATTTACTTCAATTTTATCGATGGCTACAATATTTAACAAAAAAAAAGTGGTTTATTTAATCTTTAAAAAAAATTCTTACTCCTCAATTTTTGATTTTTCAGCATTATTTATTAGTTCCATATGAATCTGCAGATATGAGAGGTAACGTATCTGCATTTTTCCACAAGATTCTGGATTCGAATCTAAGTCCGGTTTGACCATTTTTCATGCACTATAAATTAATTTTAATAAAAAAAAAGAGTAGAATAGCTGTAAATTGCCAAAAGCCGGTCATCAATTGATACAATACCTTCACAGCTTTTTCATTACAAAACCTTTCCGGCGAAGCCGGAATTCAATCATTAATGGTGTTATTTTTATTTTCATAATAAACGTTTAAATATAAGTAAAAAAATTTTGCTAGTTTTTTTTTATAAACTTTGGGGGCTCCGTAACGATGGGGCTTTTTTATTGAATAAAATGATTACCAAAATAAGATTTAACCACCAAAATTTCCAAATTTCAAATAAAATTACTTCTGATTTTAGAGGTCTCAATCTGTGGGGGTCAACTGAGTAAACACAGTTTAAAAAGGATGTGATATTTAACAAAAAAATAATAATAATAAATTGTTTAGAAATATGGAAAATATAAAATATAACTTTTATGGTAGTAATGAAAAAACTTGCTTCTTATTTTGGAACCGGGGTATATTACACAGGAAGTAATTGGAAGGAATCCGTTACTCAGGTCCGCTATTCCGGTCTTATTACAATACTAAAACTGAAGGGAGTTGGAGTAAAAAAGGATATATTTTTATTTTAAGACGTGGTGACTGATTTTTTGGGGATTATTTATGTATTCATGTATAAATACATATGGGGGATTATATATTTATGCGTTGTAGGTAAGAAAATCGGTTCGGTCAATTCTGAGATATAAATCTAAAAGCAGTGCGACACACATACATACATACATATATATATAAATATATATATATATATATATGCATATACACTTTTCTTTTGTCTAGATGAAGTACTTGAACCCTAAAACGTAAACATGTTTCAAAAATTCCGATACCCCATTTTTGACACGATCACCATACTTTCTCCTTTAATACAGCTGTTCTAGCTACATTTTTCGGGAAAGTAAAATTAAAATTAAAATATCAAAATAGTTACAACTTTTTAATCTTGGTTTTTAATTTTAAATTTATGCATTTCCTTATAAAAACGATCCGCAGTATAAGGTCACTTAAAGACAAAGATAATTTTAAAAAATGTATATTATTCTTGCTTCTCTGCACCATTATATTTATTTTTGAAAGTCAAATTAAAACAACAAAAGCATTTCAAATAAAACTACTACGACATACACTTATTAAAAAATTAAAATAAAATCAACATTTTTTTTTTCTTTTCGAATAACCCATTTAGAGGGCACGCCTAATCAACTTTTTAGCCCATGCTTCTTTCATTTTTCTAGAGTGGTGTTCTTTGTCTTCTTGAGTCCATTTTCTCCCTCTTCTACAAGTGAGTTTTTCCTCTCCTGCAACTCTAATTCCTGTATTGTTTTTCTGAATGTTGCTCTGTCTTTTAAAATGTCTGAGTCTATTGAATTGTTTACTAGGTCATTGTCTATTTATTTAAGTCAGGTTATCTTGTTCTTGTGAGTATTTAGTAGGGTGAAGATCTGTTTTGTTAGTCTGGTGTTCTCCAATCTGTATATGTGTCCATAGAATTGCAGTCTTCTTTTCCTGATTACATCTGTTATTTTTTCTATTTTGGAATACAGCTCTTGGTTTGATCTTTGTTTATCATCTAGTCTGTGTTGTTTTTTGGGCGTAATATTTTCCGTAAGATTCTTCTCTCTATTTTCTCTATTCTCTCTACGTCCTGTACTTTATGTAGTTTCAGCGTTTCTGCCGCATATAGTACTTCTGGTCTTAGTTTGGTGTTCCAGGAAAGGGATTTCTTGTTGTAGGTATTCTTCATGATACTGTATGCTTTTTCTATTTTGAGTAATCTGTTTTCTAGAGCTATTTTTTCACTATTGTTTTGCGTTATCCATTCTCCTAGGTATTTAAAACTGTTAGTTCTAACTATTCTATTTCTGTTTATTTTAAGATGTTGTGACGCGGTCTTGATGTTTGTAATGCATTATGTTTTCTCAGCATTACAAATATAAAATTAAATCAGCATTTAATTTTATATTTTCTAACACTTCAATAAAAGCAAGTAGTCCTCAGCTGGATCCGAATACATATATTTTTTTTTATATGTCCAAGCATTAGTTTTCATAAAAAATTTCCAAATAATAATTTTTGAAAACTAGTTTTCAGCGGTTTCAATATTTTTTTTTTAAATTTTATCAACGAAGTTCCTTTGGAGTATTTACAAAAAATTTTAGTGGAAGATTTTTTAACGAAAATTATTTGATTTGAAAAAAATATTTATTGTATTGTTACTTAGAATTCGATTGTTGTAATGCATTACAGAACAACATATTGTAGCTTAATATTAAAAATACTTTGAAGAAAATTAATATTAAAATGTATGTTTATATTTAAGTAAAAAAGAAAAAAAAACAATACAATTTCCCGCATTTCAATAAGAATCCAAATTCTTTCCTTGTTTATATCATTATGTATATTTCTTTCCTTTCTTTTTCTTAAAATTATTTTTTTCAAACAGAGTCTATCGATATTTTAAGTAGAAATAACAAAAAACGTAAAAAAAATTTGGCGATGATATTGCTATTACATGGAAGATTTTACCGAAATTTTAATTTTAATAAAAATTTTAGCTTAGCAAATACGAAAATTAAACAACTTCTGTTTTATCAGAAAACACGTTAAAATTTCATAAATAATTAAATCGACTTCCACATTAGGACTCTTAACATTATCGGAATTATTAAATATTCATTCAACCTTAATACATCTTTTATTTTTGATTCATTACAGTATTTTAAAAATAGAAGATGACGCCCGTTGTATATGTATCGGTTTTAGTGAAAGAATTAATATTAAAACACTATTACGCAACACAAAATTAATTTTAATTAATTTTATTAATTAAATAATTTAATTATTAAAACAATATTAATTTTTATAAATAATATAAATTTAATTTTCTAAGCATTTGACACCATTGGTATTAATACAACTGTATAAATTAAAGTTCCACTTAACAACAATTTTTAAATATATTTCCAAGTACTTTCTTAGTTGCTACTCCATCATCAGGGATTTCTTATAAGATGTTAATTCAGATTTCACATGTCACATGTATAATTATATTTAAATTAAAATTTTTACGTTCATAATAGTCAGTCGTCAAGAATAAAAAATAATTTATACGTCAGTAAGACTGTGACGTCATGGCCGTATAATAGCCGTAATCGTTACATTTCAGTCGGATAATAGTCGTAACATCTTACGGATATGACGTAACAGTCTTATGGACGTATAAATTATTTTTTAATTCTTGATGAACGACTATTATGAACGTAACAATTTTAATTTAAATATAATTATACATATGACATATGAATTTTGAATTAACATCTTTTAAGAAATCCGAGATGATGGAGTAGCGTAAAGGACTTGGAAATTTATTTGAAAATTGTTGGCAAGTGGAACTTATACAATAATAAAAAATACTTGAAATAAAAATTGGTCCATGAACACAGCGGTTGGCGCAAGCTCATCAATAGAATACATCACCTGCATTAGCTCACCTCCTCCAGAACAAGTTAATGTTTAATATTTAAACAATCGGGTTACGGATTAAATTAGAACAAACGTTGAATTACTGAAGGCAATATGAAAAATATTCAATACGTAAATTTAACCCCTTCGAAAAATTTGCCCTTTTGAGATCAAAATTTAAAAATTTAAAGAAAACAATAGCTTAAAAGTATTTAAGTAAGAGTAAAATGTTCATGAAGTTCCGCCAATGTACGAGATAGAGTCCATCTCCCTTCTTTGGGATTCCGATTGCAAGCTTTATTTTAATAGAATCAATTCCTCAAGTATAAAAATCATCATTCAAAATTAGGAAATTTTTTATTCAGCCGATGCCGAGTTATTAACCCAAATATAAGTCAACATACACATATATAGATATGAATAGACAAAATTTAACCCCGCCCCTTCGATAAACAAACAATACTTTACGAGATTAATTTTTTTTCTGGAATCCAAAAATCATATTTTTTGCACTATTATCATAATTTCCATTTTGATAAATTATTACTTTTCACATTTTGGAAAAAATGTTTGACTGAAGGTAGTTTTATTAAACTATTACAATTTATTTTAGTTCCGGCAGTAACAATGCAGTATATGATATAAAACTGGTTTATAACAAGGTCGGTTTTTGATTCTTTTTTTAATACCATTCTTTGGTATAAAAAAGAAAGACCAAAATTAATTCCGTCATAGAGTGAAAAAACACACACAATCACGAAATTTAAAATTAAATATGTGGTTAAATAGAGGCTGGAATGGTAACATCTCAGCCTCTCATCCTGAAGTTCCGTGTTCGAATCCCGGTCAGGCATGGTATTTTTCATACGCTAAAAAATGTCCACGTTTTCATATTCTCACGTTTTTAGAGTTCTTTCTCTGCAACAGATGATCCATCAAACTTGTAGAACTGAATCACCATTTTGGAAGGCTTGAAATGCTGATATGAAGGAATATATATTTCTCACTGAGGAAGCCAAAGGGGGGAGGGGGTCTACTTTACTCCACAATCTCCGTAATACGCCTGGCTCAAGATGTTTATTGTTCTTGAGAATGGTTACTCTCTTTTGCGAAAGTGATTTTTAACTAAAGTCATAAACTTCAGAATTTATGCATGCATACATAAAATTAATGTT
This sequence comes from Lycorma delicatula, assembly GCF_047948215.1. Lineage (NCBI taxonomy): Eukaryota > Metazoa > Arthropoda > Insecta > Hemiptera > Fulgoridae > Lycorma > Lycorma delicatula. The sequence continues at coordinate 31,636,886 of NC_134462.1, forward strand.
TAACTAATTTATAATTAAATTAACTTTAATATTATTAATATTAATCTAATAATTAATTAATACCTAAATTGTAATGTTGTTAACTAGTTTCTTTATTTTTAATTGAATTCAAAAATGGACGACGCTTTCACTTCTACCAGTATTTACTTTTTATTATGTTCAGAATTTTTCCTTTTTCTTTTCAAGTGCCGTTACCGTGTTGAAGCCTTACTTTTCACCAAATGAACAGGTAAATGTTCCTTTTCATTCTTAAATGAGTTCTTTTAGCAAGTTAACTTAAAAAGAACATTTTTTTCAAAAAAAAGAAGAATTCAATGGCGGACGTAGAAAATTTAAAGATTTTTTTACATTTTTCCTTTACGGCCATTTAAAAAAAAACTGACTCAATTATAAACCCTAAAGGCGTCATCCTGAAATTGAATTTATTTTCAAATGAAAATTAATTGTGAAATCTGAGGTAAAAATTTATATATCTATTTTTTTTCCGTAGAGGAGGGAAAAGCTCTGTCAGCCGCCTCAGGCCCGCATTGGAGGTAGCTCCCATTGGAGCGCGGAGCTCCCACCCGCTAAAAACCTCTCCCTCTTATTATGCAGGGGCCGAATCTAAACTATATGGTATGTACGCAGCCCTTGCATGATCACCCAGGCCAATTAAAGCTCCAAGCGCTTTAATATTGGTGGACAAGTACTTGCTGGCATTCAGCGACCTAGGTGTGGAAACGAATTGCTGTCTTGACGTGATAAATTTAATTTATTGAATGTCATATATATTTTAGTAGTTGACAAGGTGCGCCTACCCATTTTAGAATATATGACCGGTGGGACACGAAGCAAGTGGTGTGTGGCACCATGCTTAGTTCGCTCACGCAATTAGGTTATCTCTAGGAGCTAGTTAGGACACTGGTCGCTAAACTTATTCGAGGCTCAGTAGTCGTTTGTGGCACAGACATTCGGTCTTATGCTTTAGGGCGACCGAATGGGGGTGATGGCGGAAGAAATGCCATTCAAATCAATCAATCAATCACCCAGGCATTCTACTATCCGAATCTAGATGACCGGAAAGGGGGGGACGATCTACGAGCGACGACTCCGAGAGCCCCCGCCGCTCACCCCCGAAACTGACACATGCTCTGCTGTATCCAGCCCGCCGCAATCATGACAGCGACTTGTATTGAATCTGCCCACCCAGTTCAGATAGTGCCGAAAGCATCCATGTCCAGACAGGAACTGGGTATCTCGCATATATATATTTACTATGCTTTTTAGTTGTTCAGTTCATTCTTTTCTAATTTTTATGAAAAAGCAGATTTCCAGCCTACACATTTCTCATGAAAGGCATTTTCATACGGGCTGTGATTTTGTAAGCCCACCAAGATAACACAAAAAAGGTAAAATAAACTTAAAAAAAAAGCTAACAACAGTTATTAATACTTACCTGCATAGGTTATTTATTCTTATATAGTGAAAAAATAATAATATATGATAAAGTTTAAAAAATTTTAAAAATCAATATTTTTTTACTTTCTTCTACTCCTTCACCTCCATCATCACCTTTCAAGAAAATGTTTTGATTTGTCTATGTTTATCATGTAAAATGGAATGAAGTAAAAAAAAATCCACTGAAAAATTTGCAACCAATTAAAAGATACCTAAGATTTGTATTGGGAGTGGAGGCGAATTATGATGAAATGTTATTATAATATTTTTTTTAAAGATTTAAATAAACTAAAAAAAGATTTTAAAAAATCGATAATTTTAAACTTTTTTTTTTTTTTTTTTTTTTTCTTTTGATCGGCCCTCCTACCTCTAATATTGTTCCCAAAGTATTTTATGGGCTACTTGAACTATTACTATGCTTAGAAAGACGTAAAAAAAATTTCGGTTAAAAAATATGCAATATATAAAAAGAGAGGTTTTTTAAATTTTTGGGAAAGCAGGAGAATCTGGAGGCAAATTTTTGTTTAATGATAAAATGAGTATCTCCTAGACAACAGCGAGGACGTTAGGAGCCTAAAACGGCTCCATGTGCTTGATCTTGTTGATGGCCCGTTATGATGATCCAGTTTGGCGGTTTATTGCTCACGTTTATTGTTTCTTGGCTGTTTCAAAGTTACTATTTCGTTTACTGTTCCATTTAAAGTTATTATTTATTTTGTTGTTTTAATGTTAATGATGACTGGACAGTCAAAGGTACTATCATATGTTATATTATTAAACTATTGTTTGTTTATGTCATACTATTGTTTTTGTGTTATCTGAGGATTATTATTTGGTCCTCTTTCACGTGATAGTCAGTCGTACGACTTACTGATACCTTCATTGTAGAAGCTGATTGTAAGTAAATAAAGAATTCAAAAAAAAATTATGTATGCATGTAGTGAGCTTAATATAAATTGGGGTTATGTTTGCAGTATTTTGAGAAAACGGAGCCCAAAGAGACTATCTACCCTAACCCCTGGAGATGACCCCAAACTTTTACAATAAATTTCTTCACATGCACAAATCACAGTGCGCAAATTTCATTGAAACCGGTTTATCCAGTTAAAAGCTTTTAACACGTCAATACACGTACGTACAAATATTACTCACTCAATTTTTTTGGTTTTTGGGATCCCTAGGTCATGAAACCACGAGAAATGAAAAAAAGGCATACCTAATTTTCTGACTGATTACCATAATTTCCTTCTTCCAGCATAGCTCTAGAGCTATAATGCGAGGAAAGTAAAAATAATGATAGAACCAATTAAACGGTGTGAAAGCAAAATGTTGCTTTCAGGCAACAGTCAAATCAGTCGTGCAAACTCTGAAAAAACCAACTAAAACATTTTTTTTAATAATAATTTTTGATATTCTCCTTAGATTTAACAATTTTTTAAGTTGATGCTAAATTAAGGATTCGAAATTGGTTGATAATTATTTTTTTTAATTTTATGCATAATTAAAAAAAATATTTTTTTATTTTGTAAATTTTGTTCACCACCGGGCTGATCTTGAGGTTAACTCTTCGTCGTATATCAGTTGTTTAACAGCTGATTTTCGAATTCGAAGGTTTTGAGGTTCAACTCCAGTAAAAATTAATTGCTCTTATTTGAATACTAGATTTGAATACTAAACAGTGAATACCGATGTACTATGGTGGCTGGGATTCAATTAACCAAACGTCTCAGGAATGGTCGGCCTGAGTCTGTTCTAGATAACACTTCATTTACAGGTTGTATATATTATCCGCACCTCATAGAATCGTGGGGGATTTCTTATTGTTTACTAATTGAACTGATTGCAACGTATATATTAGGATAATAATAATATATATTTTAACGCGTTACACTTAACATAACCTCGGAAAAAAATAAATTTACCTTCTTTTCTACTTCCGATGATTATTTTTTATAGGCTACTTGTTTTAAACTAACAGATTCTATAAAAAAATGTTTAATAACTAAATACTATGAAACAAACCGATAACGCAGGATACAATCTAAGATCCTAAAAAATAATATATAGTACGATCCTTGGGAAGAGTAATTAAAATTGCGAAGTAATAATCTGTTGTCTTTTTATATAAAATATTCTTGTCATTAATAATAATTAATTAAATAAAATTATAATAAACGTGATTTAAACCTTAAACTTGTATTTATTTATTCAATAAATGTATTATTGTTAAAATTAATATAAGATAGAACTTACGCCCGTGAATATTAATTAAAGCTTAAATAAATTTAATTATATCTGGTTGTCATTCTTTACATTAAGAATGATAAGAAAAGTTTTCTATTATCAACCTTTCGAGTTGAATATTTAAAAAGAGGTAGAGCCGAGAGAAAACTTGAAGGCTTGAAAAGGTAAGGAAACAAAAAGAGAAGAGTACAGTACCAGCTAGAAACAAACAGAGATAGATAGAGAAACCCGGTAATGACAGGAACATATCGTGTGAATGGAATGTTGAAGTTAATTAATTTTCAAGATAGAAATAAATGAATGAAATGTTTCGTTTGTTAAATTAATAACAAAATAATGTTTCTAAACAATGTAAATATTGCATAATACACTTGTTACATGGAATGCCACTTAGAATAATATATATACTCGTGTAAATATATATATATATATACACACACACACACTCACACATACACATTATGTAAAATATGTCAGTTTATGTTTTGTTACTTAGATGATAAACATCATTTCAAAAACATGAACTAATAAAAAAAAAGTACAAATATTTTATTAAATAAAAAGAATTACAAAATTATTCACATCAGTTTTTATCTACTCAAAAAATATCGTTTTTATAATTTTCATATTCAGTCTTTTCCAGTCATTTTTCTTTAAACCCCTATTATTCAGCTTTCATTTATGTAAACTATCCACCGTTCAATCAAATTTTATATATATATATATATATATATATATATTTATAACATCAACATGATTGAATTTTAATGTATTATGTAGCAACATATATATAAATGTTTGTATGTGTTTATGTAACCTCTTCTTCACTCGCCAGTTTCTAACAAGAGATTCCCTAGGAATTTCATGATACCGTTCATTAAATAAAATTTTAATGAAAACGTTGGTCAAATTACTCTTTGTTGAGAAATCGCACACCACATACCCATTTTTTAGAGAATGAAAATATATTTTAAAAAACCAATGGTAGGAATTTTCAGTAATTTATAGTATATTATGTTGGCTGTTCATCAATTCGGAAAAAAATGAATACAAACAATTTCCTAAAATAGATATACCCATGTTCGAACCATTCAAATCACCTAAAGCAGTAAAAATGTCTATTACAGTTGTTCTCCATTTTTGTATGTTACTTAAGTTTGATATGACGTATCGTCAATTTGTTGTTAACTTTTAAATAATGTAGAGACAAAATGCAGGTCAGTCAGAATTAAATGAATGATTTTTATTTTAAGAACAACTAATAAATATTTTTCAAAGTACTGCATAATAAAATCAACCACTATGTTATGGTAACTTTCTTTTTTCCTGTTTAACCTCCGGGAATTACCGTTGAGGTATTACTTCAGAGGATGAATGAGGATGATATGTATAAGTGTAAATTAAGTTTAGTTTTGTACAGTCTCAGTTCGACCATTCCTGAGGGTTATGGTTAATTGAAACCCAACCGCTAAAGAACACCGGTATTCACGATCTAGTATTCAAATCCGTATAAAAGTTTTCATACGGATTTACTAGGACTTGAAGGCTGGAACTCTTGACTTCCAAATCAGCTGATTAGGGAAGACACGTTCACCACTAGACCAACCTGGCGGGTTATGTTATGACTACTATATTTACAAAAAACTACAGCAAGTCATTCACTAAACTATAGTCATTAATTTAGAACAAATAGATTTATTTCGTATAGTAAAATCGGGTAAATTTACCCTCTAAAGCATGCTGATTACGACTAAATCATTAAGAAGTTTTCTACAGTAACTAATCCCACAGTGATTGTAAACGCAAGATGTTTGTTATAAGACCAAGTGACGGAGGATTTATCTCGGATCCACGGATCTTGAAAGGTCTATCTAGGAGAATCTATGTGTAATATGTTCGACCTTCACTTAAACAATCATATATAATACCTACTCAAAAATCCTTAAAAAATAAATTACAACGGTAAATTCTATATTAGAGTTTTGTTGAGTATCGTTAAGAAGGCTCTGTGTAATTTCATACAAATATAAATGGCAGTTTTTTTTTTTTGTAGTGCAACCAATTACCAATAAGAAATAAATTATAGCCAATTCTAACGTACCGAGTAAAACAACTTAGAGTAAAGTTGTAGAAATCATGTCTTTCAATAGCAGATAAGATGATTGCGTTGTAAATGAATTTTTTTAAATTAAACTTAGTTTTATTCCACTAAATTTACGTATGATATTTTATATAAAGAGTGTCTATCTTGTTCGTTCGGTTAACCCGTATTCATGAGTGGCGAAAAGGCTTTTAAAATCTAAAATTAATTTATTTTTTAAATAATTCATGAAAATATTGTTTTATGTTGTATTAAGACAAAACGTATTCTCAGAATGAAATAAAAATTACATATTTTTAAGGAAAATCAATTAGTTTAATAAAATATATTTGTGATTGATTGCACAATCAATTAAGTATTTTTTTACTTATAGTAATATATATAAATTGTTCTTAAAAAAGAATAAATAAAATTACTTCACTATTTGTGGAGAAGATAAATCCGTTGTTGACATCATTGTCGCTTAACATAGGCAGTCCGGCACTGCCAATTTCTTGAATAAAATTAATATATCACTATATATATTTGCTATATTTTGCTATATATATTAATATATATAGCAACTGTATCAAGCAGATTTTCTTCCAGTCATCTATATTCTCCCAAAATTATTCACGACTAGTTATGGCGCAATTTCTTACAGGATATAAATATAGCTGAGGGGAGATGTATAGAAAGGTTGAATATAATTCGCTTGAGAAGTTAGTAGAGTATTTAATTATATAGTACTTTCGGTAAGTTGCTGTGCACTGGAATTATGAAAGTGTAATGACGAAATTTTCTTAATTACTACTTTGTATTTTTATTTCATTATTTTACAGGAACAGATATTATAATAAATGGAATAATTTATAAAAGGTGTCGAAAGTGACCTCCACCAACATCAACACAACTTTCAATTTGTTTTCAATCACTTTAACCAGGTTATGAACTGGAATGTCTCGTACGTATTCCGTTATTGTAGTTTTCAGTTCATCAATCGCGCGTGGTCTGTTGCGATACACTGTTTGTTTCGCTGTCCCCCATAAAAAGTATCTGAGGGAGTCAGATCGAGTGATCGTGCAGGCCACAAACCGATCGAAATGATTCTTTCATTTAAAGACATTTTGTAAAAAGTCATTAACCTGTATGTGCGCTGTGGCGCTATCTTGTTGGTACCAACGGATTGATTTCCACTTCTGTTAACTGATTAATGAGTTTGTTAAAACAGCAGATTAACGATCATTATTAATTGTATTTTCAAAAAATATTGGACCCACAGTGCGCGTTCATCGATTCAGATTCCAATTTTCGCTGAAGATTGTTCGTGTAATTCACAGGGGTTAGTGTCGACAGTCGTGTAATTTCTGAATTAGTATATCCTCCGACGCTTCATCTGTAAAAAAAAGTAACGTTAAGGATACCCACGGAATTTTGATCAATAAAATGTGTAAACCAGTGAAAATAATTTGGTCTTTTGGCATGATCTGTAGGTTTCAGTTCTTAAACACACATTATTTTGTAGCGGAAAAGTTTCAGTTTTTTCTTACAGCTTCATGTGTGGTAGCAAATCCGATATCTTGCTGTTGTGCTAACTTAATCGTTATCTTAGATGTACTTTCGTCTATAATATCCGAATAAGCAGCTTCTGTATCTTTAGTTTAGATGGTCTACCGCTTTGATCGGCGACTTCAATAGAGCCTGTTGCCTGAAAAATTTCAATAAAAGGTCGATCTGCATTGCCGTGAGGAACAGAATATTTGGAAATTTTTAAAACAACTTCTCTTTTTCTTTTTTCTGTTTAGCCCCTGAAACCACCCTAAGGTATTACTTCAGAGGATGAATGAGGATGATATGTATGAATTTAAATGAAGTTTAGTCTCAGGTCAACCGTTCCTGAGATGCGAGGTTAATTGAGACCCAATCACCAAAAGAACATGATACGGTATCCAAGATCTAGTATTCAAATCCGTATAAAAAGCCTTCACTAAATCGGTATACTTTTCACCTTCACGAAAGATGTGTTCAAAGAGAAAAAATTGTAACATCTTCCAGTTCCAATGAATTCTATACGTAATAATACAATTATAGGTTTGATTAGAATAGATATGTTAAATAGCTTATCCAGAAACCGATTACTGAAGTCGTATAACGTTTCTACTCTTCATACATTTTATCTTTAATTTATTAACTATCACTTTTTAATTAACTTACTAATTTATTACTAAATTTATTAACTTTTGAATTTTTTTGCAGATTTGACTGTAATTTATTTATTAAAATTATCAAGATATTTATGTTAAAATTATTTAAATTTTAAACGGCTTTACAAATATACTCACTGCTCACTTGTCCGCTTCTGTACTTTAAGAATCATTCTCTGCTACTGAATATTGATGAATAAAGATGCCTTTTTATTCAAACGCTTTCGTTCAATGAAAAGAAAGTTTTATAAACTAAGTATCTATGCTATACTTAAATAGCTCAGATATTTTGACATCTTTATTTTTTAATGTTGTGTAAACCATTTATGTTTTCCATATTCTATCAAAACAAAAAAAAAGTTTTAAGTGTAACAATAATGATATAATATTAACTAATTTAAAGCTTAAGAAAATTCCTAATTATATTTTTGCATTAAAAAAAAATGCTCATGTGGACACCACATTACTTCCTTGTACGTCTATTAAATTACATGTACACATTTTTGCTGCGCTTCATTTAAACTTATTTTATTTGAAACTCAGATACGACCCACCAATTCTTTAATAAAAGTGGACAGTTACATAATTGCTAAAATATTAGTTTTTATTAACTTCAAACATCTATACAATTATTAATTCAACAATCTTACCTGAAATATTAGGTTAGAATAAAAGTACCTTGATTACTCTTGAATAAATTCTTTACCAAATAATTCAATAAATAATAAAAACTGATTATTCTACACCGTAAGGTCAAAATTAATATTTGTAACCAGAGTGCAGGAGTGCACTAAATGGAATAGTTTAATTATTATTAACCTTTATTTAAACGACACACCAAAAATCTTGTGCACATTACGCACAAGTGAAAAAACTTTCAACAATCACTTTAAATTGAATACAATTCAAAAATGTATTTTATTTTTCTGTCAAATAATTAAATAAAATGATTTTTTAAAAAATAAATATACAATTTTTATAAGAATTTGCTAAGAAAATCCAAAAATAATAAGATTTTAAATTATAATTTTCAATTAATATAAAATAATCAGATATTTCACCAAATCTATTATTTTTATTTTATTTTACTTTTAATTTTATTTCGCTAATAATTTTTTCAATTTTTTTTTTTATTACTAATAAATTATTATTTATTGTACATTTTTTGTTACAATCCCGTGTTAATAATTATTAAATCAATATATTTAAATAAAAAAAGAAAAGTTAAAAAAAAAGGAGATGTAGCCTTCCCTTTAAGATCCAAATATTTCATTAATTAAAATTTTAATTTTGATCGCAATCAAAAAGGGGGGTACACAACTAGATATTACAACAGTGCTAAATCCAAAATTTCAACATCCTAAGATTAATCGTTTTTGAGTTATGCGAGATACATACACACATACATAAATACATACAAACGTACGTACAGACGTCACGCCGAAACTAGTCAAAATGGACTCAGGGATCACAATACTTCCTTTACTTCGAACAAGAAAATAAAAAAAAGTTAAAATAAAGACAAAAAAGATAAAATGTGAAGACAAAAATTTTTCACCATCACAATACTTCACATTTTCACTTTTTTATTATATACTTTTTTTATTTTAGTGCATATGTCTAAAAAGAAATCATTATAATAAAACCGTATTTCATAATTAAACTCATTCAACAAATTTTATACCTTTTTAATTAATTTGCTATTCAATTTTAAAAAATAAAACCATTATATTTAATAAAAATTAAACTGAACTGAATTCAATTGTTTTTGGTTTGTATGCAGTTACTATCTTTCACATTTTTAAAGAATATGGCAAAAATTTCTACCTTAAAAATTAACTTTTATAAACTTTAGAAAATGGGTTATAATTTCATAAACACAATGTAAAGGTTTTTTTTTTTAGGAATGATTTGGTATTTTTTTTTTCAATTAGATTGGACAAGCGGTTAAAAAGACGTAGACTTTTAATGATTTTTTTTAAAAACCGCCCACTTCTTCCTACAACAAATGAGATGGTTTCTCTCTTCTAAAAACGTTCTAATTACTCTTAACAACATGCCTTGTAAGTAGAACCTTGTTATCAAAAAGTAAACAAAATTGTCAATTTTTTTACTACAACAGTTTCTATTAAATGTATATTTTTTTTATAATACTCATCGTAAAATGACTTTCTACTTGCTGAGTTTAAAGAAATATTCTCAATATATGTGCTATGATCTATGAAATATATGTACTATCTAGTATAGTACATGTGTTTCTACACATGTACCATATTGCATTTATTACCAAATAGTAGTACATAAATTAACATATTCTATAGCTGTACCATATTGTCCCAGGTTTAGAAATTTATAATATTACTCTGGATCAAATTAAAAAGAAAATAATAATCTTAAAATTTTTATCCAGTTATTGCTAATTTTTCCTTTATAAAATACATTTTCATGTTCAGCCAAAAAACACAGTTTAGAATTGAAAAATTCTGGTATGAACGTATGAATTGATCTATTTATTTTTTATCTCCCCAGACAAGATGGACGGATTTGGATGAAATTTGGCTTGATAATTTTTGTATATTGAACATTAAAGACCATTTAATTTTAGTCACAATCGGTCAAGCGGCCATTGATCTCATGGACACATCATTTCAAAATTTTATACAAAAGGAAGGTAAATTTAATGCCCCTTAGGTAGCTACAATACTTTTTAATTATATTTGGTTTTATTCATCCCTCAATAAAGAGGTGGAGACAAAAAATATTCTTTTTTTCTTTTGCTGAATCAGGACTCACAACTTACATTCTTGTATTAATCAGATCATCTCATTACATTAGTACATACACGGTGTATCAGGAACTTATCCCGATATATTCATAACCTACTCGGGAAAATAATGAAAAAGGTTCATATACGTAAACATACATCCTAAAATGTTTCGTTTACGAGTTACAGCCAGTCACAGATTTCGCTCGGATTTCAGCTACCCCAGTCGTACTGAAATTTTTAGGACGTTTATTAAGGGACAGAATTAGCGATTTCTTATTTTTTGACCTGAAAAGTCGAATAAAATAGGTTCCAGAACCGTGCCGGCCTCCGTGGCGCGAGTGGTAGCGTCTCGGCCATTCACCCGGAGGTCCTGGGTTCGAATCCCGGTCAGGCATGGTATTTTTCACACACGCTACAAAACACTCACCTCATCCTCTGCGGAAAGAATTGCTTGACTGCGGACCCGGAGGTTAAACAAACAAAAAAAAAAAGGTTCCAGAACCGTATATGCAGTATTTTACGAGAAATCTTTTGTGAAAACCAATAAATTGAGGTAAAAACCCCTGTTTTTTATTTTGATATACAATAACTTTGTTATAAATTTAACCTTGATAAGAATTTCATCAATAACAGCGACGTGTTGAACAGATAGCCGGTACGAATACTGTTTCCCGAAGATTTCGAAAAGTCGAACTGATTATTTTGGGATCTTAAATCTTGCCATTTAACAAATATGTTGGAAAACATATTTCATATTGAACCGTAGCAGCTGTAGCATCACTATTACAGACACTCCAAACGAATACCTTATCCCTCTGTTGTAAATAAGTACTGCATTACTTCAATGGCAAATCGATCAAATTCAAACTAAAATTCACAGAAAACCTTCGCTAACGACAACACCGTTTACAGTTCAGCTGTTATTATTTTATCGCTAATTTTGAAACAATAGTTTTCCAAATAATTTATTGTATTTCTGTCATTAATAAAAAAAAAATTATCACCGAAGTAATTTTTATTTATTTATTTTTACTTTACAATTGTTGCGTAATTTCCAATTTTTTCTTCCAGTTTATATAATAAATTAATTTGAATCGTACTGATTTACGATTAATAATCTCTAACACGATATCACATTACAATAAATAAATAAAAACGAAAGTAAATTTCGAGTGAATAAAATTCATTCTATTGATTCTACTTAATTAACCTTTATTTTTAAAAAAAATTGTACATCTTAAAAACTATAATAAAAGAAAAATTACTAATCTAAAATGACGTGTAAGTTGGTTCTTCCATTTTCATCCGGTAGAAGAAGCCACTTTTCTTTCGTTTAGTTTAATGTATTTTAAAGCAATGTCTAGAGCAGAAGTAAATTGCTAAATTGATTTAGTGAGTTTCGCTTAAAAAAAAAGTTTTTAAAGAAAAAACTTTTCTCTAACTTTCATTGCATTCTATGAATCCTAAAGTTACTTTTTCAGTAAAATCATCATCAGTTCAGTTCAATTTTTTGTTGAAAAATATTTTTATTTTTTTAAAAATAAAATAGCAAGCAAAGTAAAGAGCTATAAAAATTTTAATGAAGATACATTTTTATTATAATGATTTCTTTTTTATTAAAAAAAAAAGAAAAAAGAATATAATGTAAAATGAAAATTTGTAAATAAGATTTAAGATTTTTTTAAGTTTTATATAACATATCTTATTATAATTGCACTTTAAAAAAACGATTGATAATATATGAAAATGAAAAAGGTGTACATAAAATTAAAAAATAAAGACACGAAAACGTTTGAGCTATTTAATTATAATACGGGTACTTTGTTTTTAAAAATCATTCTTTTCATTGAACGGAAGCATTTAAATGAAAAGAAGACTTTTTAAAAATTAAAAACTCTTGTATTATTCAGATAAACGTCTTTTCTTCTCTTTTTTAAAAATAAATACAAGAAACAATTCTGGAATACATTGCATAATAATTACTAAATAAATTGAAAATGCAAAAATATACTCGTTCAACTTAGTCCCAAGATGAATAAGAATATTTTGTGAATTATTTTACATTACATTACCGTCCTCTACTTTAAATTTTTATCGGGGTTAAAAATTTACATTGAATGAAACCCTCTCATTCCCCTTTCCAGATAAAATTTGAGGAAGACAGAGGTAAAATATTTTACTTAACAACAAACAAAAAAACCAAGAATTGACAGAACTATCACTACTCCAGATTTTAAAACTTTGGATTTAATCAACGTACCTTTCGTAAATTATTAGAGTTCTTATTAATTTCCCTATAGTTTTAAACTAAGAGTTTATGAACTAAAATTATATAATCTTGCGGTATAATCAAAGATACATGCGATATTGAAACAAGTTGTACTTTACTTAGTTTACAATGAACTTCGATCTTATCTGTTGCGTTAGTTATAAATAGTAAACCCGAAGTCTATATTTTATAAATCACAGATAAAATGAGTTCTAGCAGTTAAGGCATTTTGTTATTTATTACAGATTTTTTTTTTGTTTTTTTTTTTTAATTCCTTGAGAGAATAAGGAAAAGTACGGTCTTCGTAAAAGTTAAAAGCAATATAAAGAAGATATATCTAAAGAATATCATAACTTCCGTAAAAAGCTTCTTTACGCAAACTTCGTTTCTTTCAGTTAAACAAAATTATATAAAATCAACAACAAAATAAAATATATTATCAATAAATATTGTAAATTATATTAATAAATAATTGAATTAACACATAAATATTCATATTTTATCACGAGATTAAAATTATTCCACATATCTTAAATAAAATTAAATCACGGTATGACAAAGATATTGAAAGATAGCACACGTAAAAATTCTTACAAATACAATTCATTTACTCTTAAATAAATTACTGTGTACAAAATAAAACAATAATAGCAGAATACAATTCCGATTTTACTATAAATAGCTGATACAAATTAAGACAAAATTAACAAGAGATTATAACAGTAACGTTACATTATATAACAGAACGTTATATTATAACAGAACCAACACTTCATACAAGAATTATTTATTTTTAACGTTTAAAAAAGAAACTAGCTTATATTTCTATAAAGAAATAATATATTTTGATCCCTGTTCGCAAGTAATATATCGAATAGCCTCTCACACTTAAGACATCAACATTATTTCAACACGGAGTATTCGTGACGCACACGTGTACTTCGTGGGGTTGTTATCGCACACTCAGTTGAAATACTCTTGCACACTGACCTCACATATATCGCACCCTGAACTAAAAACTGAAAATCGCTGGTCCTCAGCAGTATTTATATTTCCGGGTTTAGGCTTGGACTATAGTTACAGTAGCCGACCCACCCTTTTGTTCTTTTAAGCGTAATAATTTCTATCGCCCTTACATTTTATGCGTTACTATAAATTCTTTCTAGAATGAATTTATTTGTTGCATCTTTCTTCATTTTCTCTCTCTCTTTCTTTTTCTGGAACCTTTTCTACCCGTTACAATATATTATATGTAATATTATGTAAACCCGTTTGATTACAATATAATACTGGAATAGATGATCTCAGAGTAAAATTTAGCGATTATAATTAAGCTCAGTGAAGTAATATGTGTTAATATAACATCGGTCAAGTACTGGCTGTAAGGAGGAATCTGCGCTGTAGGAAGCTGTCTTGCCCTCATTCGCAGTCAAGTCTGTATCTGTTTCTTCAGCTAAGAAGCTGGTGGAGGACGGCGGCCGTGGCGAGGAGAGATGGCAAAGAGTCAATCTCATGAGGAGGCTGCTTGTCTTGTGAGCCTAAGGGATCTGTTTGCTCTTCGTATGGCGAATTGTCTGACTAGGTTTTGGGCTCTTGTTTAGAAAGTATGGAAGAGGAGGGCTCGGTGGAGAAGCCGAAGGCGAGTAACAAGCGCCCGAAGTCACAGTCCCCGCCGTTATCCGCCCTGAAGAAGAAGTTTCGGGTGGAAGGTTGTGCTACTGTCGGGGCAGACAAGGGATCTAGTGTCTCGTTGGCCGGGACGGTTCATCAGCTTTTGTGTGAGGAGCGGTCCCAGGTCCTGGTAGGTTCTACGGCTGTGTTGGCTTTACGAGAGCTCTTTGAGGCGGTCAGCTGGCTTTATGGCCTTGTGCAAGAATGCCCGAATACCAAGCGGAAAATCAAAGACGCCGTGGAACAGATGTTGGCGGTGGAGAGGGTTTATCTGGTGTGGCCTGGACGTCCATGTTGGAGGCATCTTCAGTGCGGTGGCTCCTGCTTCGCTACAGACTGAGGCCGCGGCTCAGACTCGTCTTCCAAGTAGCGGCTCCCGAGGAACCACGACTTGGAAGACGTGTTGTCTCGGTCCCTATATGATGCGGAGTTGATTGAAGCGGTGGGTAGCTCCTGGCCGCACAGCATAATGTCTCGGGTCACCCGGGTAGCGGAGGGGTCGCTAACCGCGATGGATACTTGCCGGTTTGTGGATCTTTCCACGCCCATGTCTGATGACGATCACGGGATGTGCCCTAGAGCGTTGGCAGGGGATATCAAGGAGGACTGTTCCCGCTTTCTTGGCCGAGGGGAGGTTGCGTCATCTGCGCGGCGTTTCAACGTTTTCTATGATGTTGCAACTGGGGAGGAACTGACTCATCCGGCGATCTTGGGTGCGTTGAAGAGCATCGGATATGAGTCGGTTGAGCCGAACTTCTTTCTTCCGGCTGGTCGGCTTGGAAAGTTTCTCGAACGGATAGTCTTGTACTCGTTTAGTCGGGAGGAATCTGGCGTCAAGGTTATGGGGAGGCAAGCTCCTGCTGGAGGGCGAGTTGTGGTACCGCCGCCCCGGTGTTCCACGCCGGCCGAAAAGGAGAGTGGTACGGTTGTTGTTCGATTTGCTGACCGGTCGTACGCTGACCTCGTAAAGCAGGTAAAACAGTCCATGGGGAATCAGGAAGTAGGTGATATTCTATCTTTACAGCCGGGCGGTGGGGCCCGGCCGTAAAGGACCCCATAGGACCTTTAATAATGCGTAAATATGCGTAATTGCGCATAGGACCTGCAGTCAAAGGAGGGCCGGTGAGCTATGGTCCATATTCGCGATCTTGAGGACACGGTAGCTGAAGCTGAGGTGGTGGAGGCTGAGGCGGGAGGTTAAACCTGACGCCGATTTTCGCGTGTCTTTATTCCTTCCGGCATTTGGTAGCTCGCACAACGCTACTGTGATTACGACGTATGGGACCAAGCAATTGATTGCCCGGCGGCTGAAGGTAGGCTGGATGCATTGGTCAGGAGGGTCATCAGCGGGTCCAATGTTCTACTTCGCGGAGGTGTGGTGTCTGTGGTTCGGAGAGCCACACGCTGGAGGGTTGTACAGCCCGGTAATGAGTTTTTCCACACGCTTGCTTGTCGGATTCTTCAGGTTAAGGATAGAATTGCAGGAGCGATGAGGGGATGAGGGATAGCTCTCTGCTGAATTGCCATTCGTTTGTGCTTGCACAGATCGATGAAGTTCGATCTTTAAGAGGGTAAAGAAAGATAAAAAAAACAATTTTGAACGATGATTGTAAGTTTTCCCAATCCCGACTATACTAAATGAGATATTCAGTAGATAGTTTGAAAATACTCTTCAGATAAATATTTAAAACCATTTTCGGATTTTTTTAAGGAGTGCATAGGTATATGGCACTATGGCTCAACCAACACAGCCACTGCCGCCGTTACTATATGTGCGACTGGCTGCACATGCCTCCGGTTACTTGATTAAAAACATAAAATAAAAAAACGCAAGAAAACACGGGAAACGCAAGAAACACATAGCGCACGCGAAGCTGCGACAGGGACCTAATAAAGTAATAATTTTGTAACTGTGTAGATTCGCACTTGTTTCTACAAACTAGTAACTATCAGTTTATCTGTTTTTAAATATGCATCAGATTTTTTATATATTATTATTATAAATAAAACAGTTTACTTTATTTATGACATGTAAAGTACAGAACGAATAACTGGAGCAACGGCGAAGTAAAAAAAAGGACTACATTTGACAAAATATATAAATATTGTTGGATCGGGTGCACTTAAATCCAGATAGGGCTTGAGAGAGTTCCTTTTTGTCCAAAACGCTAAGCTCATTAGCTATTCAAAATAAGATAAAGAGCTGATATTCGTATTACTGTGCCGTTCATCCAAGCCCCGCTTGGATGAACGGCACAACATTAGGAATCAGAAAAATGACACAAAAATATTAAAATTAAAAAAACCAGAATAAAATCTCTTTAAAAAACTAAAATACAAAAAAACTAAAATCTCCTTCATCATAAATACAAAAAAGCTGATAACAAAGTTCTAATACTTTCCTAGAATTGGTTATTTATTCCTATACAGTGGAAAAATAATGATACATGTAAATAAACAGAGAAAGTTTTAAAGAATTCAAAAAATCAATAATTTTAAACTGTAATCGACTCCTCTAACTCAATTTTGCCAACAAAGTTTTTTTTTGTCAGTCTACTACTACTACTGCTACTGCTACTGCTACTGCTACTGCTACTGCTACTGCTACTGCTACTGCTACTGCTACTTCTACTGCTACTGCTACTGCTACTGCTGCTACTACTACTACTGCTACTGCTACTGCTACTGCTACTGCTACTGCTACTTCTACTGCTACTGCTACTGCTACTGCTGCTACTACTACTACTGCTACTGCTACTGCTACTGCTACTACTACTACTACTACTACTACTACTATGATGCCTAGAAAACCTTTGGAGCAAAACGTTTTTAGAAATGGTAAAATAAGCATGCACGCACTTACTATGTTTAAAAGTGGGATTATGTTTGCAAACATTAGAAAATTGACTCCAAAAAATGACCTTTCCCGCCCCCTGGAAAAAATTGCCAAAATTTTACTAACAAATTGCCCATGTATACTACTAATATGTACAAAATTTCATCAAAATATATTCAAAAGTTATTAAACTTCAAACTAGCCATCATATGTATTTTCAACAATACTTTTAACCCTACTTTTTTGGGGGTCTCTGGGTCATGAAACGTTAAGTAATGCGAAAAAGTTCATACTCATCTTTTGACTGATTACTATACTTAACTTCTTGGAGCATACATCTAGAGGTATGATGACAGGAAAGTAGAAACGCATCAAAATAGTTCAATTAAAACTTTGAAAAAAATATAAACAGTGGAAAAAAATTAAATATTTAGAGAAACGATCCAATTTAGAAAAAAGATGATCTTTAAAAATGTAGAAAGCAACTTTATAAGTGGAGAATTCTTTAGAAATGAAGAATGGAAAAATGGAATAACTGAACCTACAACAAAAAATTCCGGTACTTATCGGTTATCTGCCTGCCACGTACAATCGTAATTTAAATCAATGTTTTAATCAAACCGTTAGTTCTTAGATGGCGCCACTAAAATAAGAAAATAAATAAATATAATTATAAATATAGGGGTGCTGAAAAGTTCCTAGCTTTGCCTAGAAAGAAAGGAGCCAGAGTTTTGAAATTACTCATTTATTCAATATATTCTTCCCTGAGACTGATAGACTTGGTACATCGTTGTTGCAGTAAATAAAAGTCCTATGATTGGGCGCGAAACTTTATAAATGGAGAATTCTTTAGAAATGGAAAATGGAAAAATGTAATATCTGAATCTACAACAAAAAATTCCGGTACTTGAAGTTCCGGTACCTTAAGTTCTTAAGTTAAGATAAAGTTCTGAAACAGATAATAATCCGAAGGGTCTAGGTCTGGTAAGTACGGAGGATGTTTGACCAGTTGGAAGCCCAGGGTCGTCAATTTGGCAGCTACAACGTTGAACAATGCGCAGGTGCATTGTCATGCAACAGAAGGATCCCTTTGGCCAATTTCCCTCGACGTTTCTTCTTAATTGGTTCCTTCAAATGGTCCAGCAGGTTAGCATAATATTGTCCGGTTATTCTAGATCCCTGAGGTAAATAGTCCACCAACAGAATGCCGCCTTTGTTCCAGAAACGGACGTAATCAATTTTTTGACCGATTCTGGGTGTGGAACTTCTTCGGCCGCGGGGAACCGCTGTGGCGCCATTCTTTTCACTGTTCCTTGGTTTCAGAATCATAAATGTGAAGCCAAGTTTCATCCTCGGTCACTATCCTAGCCAAAAACGCCTCTGGAGCTTCAAAATGTCGCAAAACGGCTTTGGATGTCTCAACTCGTTCCTTCCGCTGATCACAGTTCAAATATTTGGGCACCCACTTTGCTGAAAGCTTGTGCGTGTCTAGGATTGTGGTAATAATGAAATCAACACGCTCCCTGGAGATGTCCAGTATCTGGGCTACCTTTTTGGCGAATATTCGCTGGTTCTCAAGAATGAGCTCATGGGCAGCATTGCATGTTGCAGTGTCAGTTGCGATTTGAGGGCGTCCACTGCGGGGCTCATTTTCAAAAGTGAAATGGCCAGTCTTGAAACGAGATATCTAAGTTTTCACAGCGCTGTAGGAAGCACGCTTCTCTCCCAGTGTTTGTGACATCTCTGTTGAATATCCTTTGCTGAACTTCCCTGGAGAAATAAAAACCCATAACACCATTGACGAAAACTTGCTTGAGACTACCATTTCGGCTTTCATTTGCAACAGAAAAAATTGTACGAATCCTGGACACCTCGTAATCTAACCGAACTTAACCTACGCTCTCTTCGCTCGCTAACCTTGACTAGCGAGCGAAGTGAACGTAGGTTAAGTTTGGTTAGATTTTATTTACAATTTTATTTATTTATTTTCTTATTTCAATGTAGCGTTTCGGTAGCGCCATCTAAGAACTAACTACAGTTTAAACCCATTGGAACGGAAAAATACGTGGCGGGCAAATAACCGATAAATACCAAAATTTCATTCCATAAATACAAAATTAAGATAATACTACAATAACTTTCCCCGAAAGTTTTGACGCGACGAAATATTTAAATCTAAAAAAAATAAAAATGAACAAATATTAGAAAAACGAGAAAGAAGAATTTTAGAACTATAAAAAATATTGAAACTAGGGCAATAAAAAATAAAAATAAAAAACCGTAAAACTATCTGATTCGATAAAAATGAAAATAATAATTTACGGGCGGATAAAAATGAAAATAATAAATTATATAATAATAATTTATCTTTTTAGGATTGATAAAAGTAAATTAACAAAGAAGATATTCAAATTTATAAAAACAAAATATTAGAATTAATTTGGTTCTCAGATATCAACAAAAAAAAATCAGGGAAAAACAGATCTCTGAAGAAAAAATCTAATAAGAAAAATTTTATGATACAAATTAAAAAATTGCAAGGTTTCCAATAAAAAAAAAAAAAAACACAAATTAGAACCAGTGATGGAAGAAAGAAAGAAACGGCACTGAAAAATGATAAGCAATATTGATAAAAGAGAAAATAACAAAATAAAGCTAATAAAAGTTATAATGTCCAAAGTGGCCAAATTAAAAAAAATATATATACAAACAACTGGAAAACTTTAAAGCTTTATTTAGAGTTAATACAATCTGAACGAAATTATAAAGGAACGCTTTAATTTTGAAGGCAAGTAAAAAATATTAATAATTTTTGAGTGGATTCCACAAACTGCTTATAAATCATTCAGTCTTTTATAAAGATGTCCAACCTAAAGATGGTAAACAGAATGACTAACACAATTTTGCAGTAAGATCTCATACATAATCATCACTTTGCAAATAAGCATTTATAATTTGTTTTCCAATTTTAAGTAATTTTCTTTTTGTCTTGAGCTGCATCAAACCATTCATTTGACTGCTTTGATGCAGCTCTCCAAGATTCCCTATCTAGTGCTAGTCGTTTAATTTCGGTATACCCCCTACATCGTACATCACTAACAATTTGTTTTACATATTCCAAACGTGGCCTACCTACACAATTTTTTCCTTCTACCTGTCCCACCAATATTAAAGCGACTATTCCAGGATGCCTTAATATGTGTTCTATAAGTCTGTCTCTTCTTTTAGCAATATTTTTCCAAATGCTTCTTTCTTCATCTATTTGCCGGTACTCAGATCGTCCAAGTTTCACTTCCATATAAAGCTACGCTCCAAACACATAATCTCAAAAGTTTTTTCCTGACGTTTAAATTAATTTTGGTGTAGAAATAATATTTCTGACTGAAGGCTCGTTTCGCCTGTGTTATTCGGCATTTTATATCGCTCCTGCCTCGTCCATCTTTAGTAATTCTACTTCCCAAATAACAAAACTCTTCTACCTCCATAATCTTTTCTCCTCCTATTTTCACATTCAGTGGTCCATCTTTGTTATTTCTACTACATTTCAAGTAAATACCATATGTTGATATTAATCTCAAATTTCACAAAACCAGCATCTCAGTATATGTAAATAATTTTTTTTTTGAAATCAGTAACATAAGTCAACTTCAAATTTAATGCTTGCAGTATTAACAATAACCTCTTTCCAGTATTAAAACCCAAGTTCTCCTACTCCGTTGAAAGAGCCTGTAATAATTATTCATCCTAATTATTCATTCTGGATTTTGTACTTTTTCTTAACTGCAGTAATAAGCCCTCATTGAGAGCTTTTCGGCAATATATCAAAAGTGGTACTTATTTTCATTGGTTCCAGAGTTATAGCCAAATGAAATTTTAATTAACGAAATATTTGGATCTTACAAGGGGAAAGCACATCGGCGAGAATCCGACTTCGTTTTTTTTTAACCTTTTAATTATACGACTGCCCAAAAGGGAATGTAATGTATTTAGGGTTATGTACGTATGCATGTTTCTTCCGCCGTAGCAGCTCAACAGCTGAACCGATTTAGATGAATGACCACGCGATGAAATCCTTACGTCATAGGTTATATAAATAAGTATATGTATGTTAAAATTAATTTAAAAAAATTATATTATACACAAAATTATCACCCGCACGGTCTTTAATTATCCTACATTAGTTATTATCCTATATTAAAGACCAATATTTGTCCCCCGCACGCCTAACCCGCTCATTAAAATCATAAGTGCTCATTTGAAAATCAAATGCGAATTTCAAAAACCGTGCCCAGAAGTTCACGATTTCGACCGCTAGGTGGCGAACTCTATTTGCGTCTATAATAATACAATTAAAAAAAAAACACTTGAATGGCATTTGCGTAACAATCACTTGTATGCTAATGTGCAAGTTAATTTGAAGTGGATAGTGACGAAAGGACAACGGTCCGAAATTTAAGGGCTCTGCACTTCTACATTACACTGTCGTGTAATGATCTTCACAGTCGTGTAGGGACGCCTTCTCGGAGCTGAGCTTTCTGACTTTCCCCTGTCTTTACACCTTGGATATTGTGGCGTATTGCCGTTCAAAATTCACTTTAGTGTAGAACGGAGATATACATCTTTAGTATGCCAGAGGTAGGGACAGCTTGCGTGGCCAATAGCAGAGAACAGTACCTTTCGAACGTTTGCCGTCGCAAGTTAGTTCAGACTAATGAGGATGTCAAACAAATTTCCCATTCTGATACGATTTAAATCTTAACTAAAACGCCTTTTGGTGTCTAAGGCGTTCTACTTTGTCGACGAGTTATGGATGGCCGCTGAAATAATTAATCAAAATTATATAAGGACCGTGCCTGATGTCATAAAGATGTGAATGGTGCATGAATGATACGTTTTAAATGTTTGAATGGGCCGACTGAATGGGTAGAAAGGACTTTAAAATTTTAATTATTTATTTCTGTACATATTTCCCTAGTTATTGATTGTTGACGACTGTGATGCAATTTTGTATTGTTTTTACGCAATAAAAGGGTTATTTATTTATCTGCACTGCCTGGACATCCTTTTTTTTTTTGGCAGTCGTTTTTTTAAATTTTTAACAGATTTAAAACTTGTTTATAATTATAATAAATACAATATAATCATATTGTGGTAAATTATAGTAATAGATATGTTATAAATGTAAACTGTAAAATTATTATGGATAAGTAAAACAACTATAACAATATTATCTCTCACCAACAGACATTAAGTTGATAAATGAAAATAAATGGCTCAGCAGTTGTAGAGAAATTACAATGATGAATAGGATGGCATTGTACAAGACAGGAGCAGGTCAGTTTAACAAACTCGTGTCTGGTCCACCACACAACAAAGGGAAGGAAGAAATGAGCCACAGTACCTCTTACAACTTTCCCTCTCTATTGTTTCCTTCAGTCATTTTCAACCTAAACAAATAGACATGTCTTTAAAAAGTACAACAAAATATTTGTTTAAAAAAAAACGTATTATTTTTCTTCAACTAAAACAACTTCTTATTTCATTTGATTAATTTTGATTAATCTTCAAATACAGTTTTACTGTATTTTGTTTCATTACAAAAAGAAAGATAATATCAAAAACAAAGATAAATGTTTGAAAAATCTGAAACAGTTAATAATAAGAAAAATATGACGGGGTTAGAAGTAGAAAAATAAGAATAGCCCAAATTAAACTATATATTTAACTAAATACGTATTATACTAAAATAAATAGGAGGTGTTGCTATTAAATAACGAGATTAATACTGTAAAATATTTTATTTTAAATTTATACATATTTCGTTATTATCCTCTTCAATGTACACCCATACCCCTCCTCTATCCCTACAAGCACCATGCGAATTTTCCAATGTTCGAAACAGTGCTGGAAGTTTTCTTCTGTGAGCTCTTTCATGACGCGTGCTGTTTTTCTTTCACAGCTTCAACGGTCTGAAATCTTGTTCCTTTTAATGCAGATTTGACTTTGGGAACAGATAAAAGTCACACGGTACTGGGTCACGCGAATAAGGCGAATTGTCTAACACTGGACTGTTATACTTGGCTAGACAATGCAGTGTGAGCCGATGTGTTGTCCTGATGAAGAACCCATGACTTGTTCTTACACAATTTGGGTCGTTTTTTTTTCTTATTTTTTCATAGAGTTGAGCAAGAACCTTGAATAAAGACAAGAATAGTTAACCGACGGTAAGATAGGGTCAGATTACCAATTTTTTCAATATTTTTATCCATTTTTGACGTGGAAGGGCGACCGGGACGAACATCATCTTCAACGCCTACGTGGTAACGCTTAAACAACTAAAAAACCCGCGCACGTGATAAAAATTCATTACCATATACTTTTTTAATAAAAAATAAATATCAGTAGCGGTGTTTTTAAGTTTCATATGAAATTTCACGACAATTTTTTGCTCTAATAAACACTTATCATTTGTTCGGCAAAACAAAAAAGAAATGTTATTCAAACGAAGGCCACGGCTGGAATAATACAGGCTGATTCAAAGAAACGGGAAATTTTGAAAGTTGTGTTGGTAGTCGTGGGCGATTGTACCACTTGATAAGTGGCGCCAGCCTCTCTAACCAAACGTGCCATTTAGTTGTCATGGATCCTTGGAATGGTGCGCAACGTGCATTTGCTATCAAAGCGTTTTACAAAAACAATGACAGTTTGGAGGGAGCGCGTAGAGAATTTTGCCGTCATTTTAATCTGAGACGGCACGACCGTGTTTCATCAGCACATGCAATTAAAACATGGATATCTAATTTTGAGGAAACCGGTTCGGCAATGAAAAAGAAACCTCCAGGCCGTGAGCGAACCGTCCGTACACCACAGAATTTTCAAGCTTTACAAGATGCTGTCACACGAAGTCCAAATCGGTCAATCCGTCGTCTCTCAGCATCTTTACAATTACATAGTTCAAGTGTTCGAAAAATGTTAGTGAAGGACTTCCAATTCCATCCATACAAGTTGCAGATCGTCCAGGAACTGAAACCGAACGATGCAGTTGTGCGAGCACAATTCTGTAATGTAATGCTTCAGAAGATAAATGATAACGAAGAGTTTGTTCACGAAATGGGGATGTCAGAAGAAGCGCATTTCCATCTCAGTGGATTTGTTAACAAGCAAAATTTCAGATACTGGGCACAAGAAAATCCTACGCAGCTACACCAGCGTCCGTTGCACAGCCAGAAAGTGACCATGTGGTGTGCTATGTCATCTTACGGTGTTATAGGCCCTTATTTTTTTGAGGATGACAACGGTCTTGCGATTACAGTGACGTCGGCCCGTTACGTAGCCATGCTTGAAACCTTTGTTGTGGAACAACAAAAGAGATTTCCACCGATTCTTAACACAGCCTGGTTTCAACAAGACGGAGTAACGCCACATACTGCACGAATATCGATGGCAGCTGTACGCCGATTGTTTGGGCAACGTGTCATTTCACGAAATGGTGACATTAGATGGCCTCCCAGATCGCCTGATCTCTCAGCTTGCGATTACTTTTTGTGGGGTCAGCTTAAAAGCAAAGTGTTCCACAGTAGACCTGCTACAACCGAAGAACATAAGGCAAAGATCCGAGAAGCAATTGCGGAAATTTCAGTTGAGATGTTACGTCAAACCATGAACAATTTAACGAAGAGACTTCGTGAGTGTTTACGTAGAAGAGGAGGTCACCTGCAAGATGTCATCTTTAAAAAATAAACTAAAATGTATGTATCCTAAAATGGCAACATTTGTACAATTACAAATAAAAATAGAAATAAAATTCATTTTCTAAAAAAATTTTTCGTTAACGTTATTTAATTTTTTAAATTTCCCGTTTCTTTGGATCACTCTGTATATCTACAGAAACTGGAGTGGCAACAATCGAAGAGAAGGCTGCACGCTACACCGCTATCGGTAGTACGAATTTGGCGCATGCGCAGTTCTTCTATAGCAACATTAGTCTCGTTATCTAATAGCCACACCTCGTAGAGTGTAGCCTTATAAAAAGAAATATTTTGTTTAGTACATAAATAGTTTTAAAGATAATATCCAGTAATTTAACAAAAAGTACAAAAATCGGAAAATGTTCGTTAAAATGGACAAAATTAAAATAAACCGTTAAGAGAAAAAAAATAATAAACGGAATAATGTATTTTATTGTAAAAATAAATATTAATAATTAAGAAATGAGACATAAATCAAATTAGTAAATTTTGAAATCTAAATTATTTTTGAGTAGGATGAAAAAACAAAAAAAATTGAGAAGACTTTTTTAAAAATTAAACAAAACAAAATCACGATTAAAAAACCAAATCGAACACTCTGTATATTGATGTAGAAATGAAATGTTAAACGGTAAATAAAACGACTTAAAATGTGATAAAGGATGAAAGAAAAAGAAGAAAAGAAAATATACCGGATACTGGATTATATAAAAGGAAAGGATATGGGGTGAACAAAAAAAGAACAACTTCAGAATAAAATGCGTTGAGGAAAGAACGTTTGTGAAAATCTGCCGTTGGCAGCCAAGCGATTATTGATAATAGAGGAACCTTTACTTCAAGAAATTTAAACCACTATTTTCAAGATAAAAGGGAGTAGATTCCAAGGGTATTTCTGAATTGGTCTGTAGTCATATTTGATATCGAATTTTGTAAATAAATTTCCGAATTTTAAATTATCCAGTTATATAGGTATATTACAAAAAAATTATTCAACAAAAAAAAAATAAAATGACTATCCTACAAAAGACATATAACTATGAAGAAAATTTTAATTAATTACGATCCAATCATGGTGGTAAACTTGTATTATTTCACGTAAAATAAGTAGTCAAATGGAACCGATCATTTCTGGAATAAATGTCCCAATTTCGTTTAGTAAAATTTATACTATAAAACTTTTTTAATATTTCATAAAAAGATTCTTCATGTTAAAAATAACATTAGTCTAATAAATTACAGTGCGTACAATGAAAATATAAGCTTGTATTGGAGAAGGTCAAGACTGCATTACTACCGAATCCGAAAACATTTACATCCATTAAAAGGAAACAATAATAATTGTTGTACTTTTATCATGCACGTTTTATTACATTTTTCATGTTTTGTTAGTTATAACTCATTATTACGTATCTATGATTAATAATTCGATAAATAAAGATTCCAAAAACAAGATTTTTAATTTAGATATATTTTTAAACTAAAAAAAAAAATCTTAACTAGAGCTTGAATGTATATTGTATCCGTAATTACACTAAATTAGATATAAAATTAGTATTGTACAATTCTTTTTTGTACATTTAAAATTTATTATTATTTAGAATTTTCAATTCTTTTTTTTGTACGATTGTTTTCATTGCTGGATTGTACTATTATTATAATTGATAACACTTGAAATTTTCATATCTCCAGTTCCTTTCCAAGTTTACCATCTTCTCTGTCTTCATAATAACAATCACTTTCACTACCAGCCTTTTTTTTTCAGTTAAGCCTCTGGAGCCACCGTAAGGTATTTCTTCAGAGGATGATATTTATGAAAGTAAATGAAGTGTAATTCTTGTCAGTCTCAGATAGATCATTACCGAGATGAGTGGTTAATTGAAATCCAATCACCAAAAAACACCAGTATCCACGATCTTATTCAAACCTGAATAAAATGTATGTATATAAATGCCTTTACTAAGATCTGAGACTTAGAACTCTTGACTTCGAAATCAGCTGATTTGCGATGACGGGTTTACTACTAAACCAACACGGTGGGTCTCACTACCAGTCTAGATGTATGATATATTTATCCGTCATTTCGTCGATTAACGGTTTGATCTTCTTACGCTAAGTTTCAGCTTTTTTTACAGTTTGCAATATGCTTTCCAATCATCCTTATTCATTTCATTCATTTTTCCCCCGGCTAATTTTTTAATATCTAATATTAAAAATGTTGTGTTATTAGTGCAAACATATCTTTTCAGTGCCGACAGTATCTTTGCAGTTTAACGGATTTAAATCGGGGTGGTAAGGTAAAAGTCGCAGAATCAGATATCCGTGCTATTTTTTAATAGTTCATCAAAATGGTACTTTATTTTTGAATTTCTATGCGATTTAATTGTCAT
Source organism: Lycorma delicatula (assembly GCF_047948215.1). NCBI lineage: Eukaryota > Metazoa > Arthropoda > Insecta > Hemiptera > Fulgoridae > Lycorma > Lycorma delicatula. The sequence continues at coordinate 31,664,529 of NC_134462.1, forward strand.
ACGATTGTGGTTTTAACATTGCTTTATTAAACGGAATATTGTTCTTTTTCAATCAATCATGATACTTTTATATCAATTTGGAGGCTTCTCTAGAAGTAAATTGTGGTACACTGCATTATCGATAACAACCACTGACCGGGGGAAAGACTACGAATTAATTTTTCAGATGTCAACTTCATGAAATTTTCGTTGTTGACGCTATCGTGATAGTCACCGCTTTTTTGAACTTGTTTTCCAATTTAGCATCTCAGTGGAATGAACCCTATTTTCTCTTCCAGCGTGAATTAACCGATCACCTTCATTAATCTGCACTTTTACTCTGCACCACTGTCATCCGACCACGATTTTATCGTAGAATGGGACGTTAAAATATAAGATATGTTCAAATAAACAATCGAAGAATTATCTTTTCTGCAATCAGTCATTTTTCTTACATATGCTACCTTCTTCCAGCGGTCTATTTATTTTATTTCTCAATCATAAATTTCCTATTATTATCAGTTTTACATAACTTAAATCCTAACTCTTTCAGGATAGTTGCTATTGGAGGAGGATCTAGAACCTTTAAATTGAATACTGTTTGAAGTATTTCACGTAATTTGTTTAATATAGGCAGTTAATTACTTTTTGCGTGTTATTCTCTTCATAAATATTGCGTACAATAATTATTATCTTTAATTTGTTCAGGACTTCCTTCTATCCCACTATCCACTCATTATCCACCCCAAATCCGCCCACTATCCGCCTATTATCCACCCACCACCCGCCCACTATCCTTCCTTCATCCGCCAAGAAAAATAAAAAGCAAAACAAGTTACTTCAACAAGTAATAATAACCTTAGGCCCTTAGATAATAAAATATCATAAAATACCATAAAATAATACGAAAAGGGATATTATACAAGTAATACGAATACGGACAAGGGATGATTTAAATTTAAATTCTGTTACTGCAAAAAATAATTCACTAACAAAAAACATACGAATTCATTAATACACACAATACGTTAACTTACACGCCACACATTACGGAAGAAACAACTTTAATCGGGTCACACCAGGATTTAAATTAAATCAGTTTATTGAAAATTAAAAGTAAATATTATTATTGAATATTAGTCACCACTGCGCTATAAAATTATTTAGCATTCTATGAATACATATAAAATGAGTAAGCTATTGATAAATTATTATAATTTGTAGGATATAGGCCTATTATTTAATGGCCAATATTAATATTCATTAAAACATGTGCATATAAATATCATTCAAATGAAATATTTCAATAATCTATTCGTGTAAAGTTGTCATTCATTTTATTAATCACTTGACATAGGGAGTGTAATAATAATCTGTTATTACAAGCATAAACTATTCGTTTTTGTATTGTATACAGTAAGAAATTCTACGCTAAATATTTTAAAAGAACTATTGTCTGAAATTAAACAAAATGATAATAAATTTTAATTGTGGAAAGAATGTTTGCTATTTATGAAAGTAGTTAAACACACTGTATTGCAGAAAACTCGGTTTCTAAATGAGCCTTATGTTATGAGAAAAGAGTAATATAATGCCCTGCACAGCGATTACCTGCTTCGTCCAAGCAAGTTTTAATTTTCATCGTACTCTTACTTCATTAAATCTCCAAAACTAATTACAAAAATCGAAGAATGGTTTACTGAACGGCAAGCAAAAATTCAATTCTATTAAAAGTATAAAGGAATACTAAACGTTGTTTTTTTCATAAACCTAATACATAAATTTTCTCGGAATTAAATTCTCTACAATTATTTGAAATAAAATTTACATATTTATTAATAATTTAACAAAGTTATTATACTTTAAAACTTTTTAGTTTTAATAATAACACATTTTTTTTAAAACGAGTTTTTCGCGCACCGAATTTTTCTGTTTTACGTTGGCTACTATGAAAACGATGGAAAATACTGTTCTGCATCTATTTTATTCGATTTTTCAGGTCAAAAAACATAAGAAAACGCTAAGTTTACCCCTTACATAACGACTTAAAAATTTCAATGTGACCTCAATTTAAGGGAGGAGCTGAAATCCGGGCGAAATTTTTCCTTAGCCGTAACTCGATAACAAAACATTTTAGGACATATGTTTGTATGAACATTTTTCCATATTTCAAGCTCTAGAATCGGTTCTAAATTTATTTCCCTTTCCTCTTGAATCACTCTGTATATTTCACCTTAAATCTACGTAATCAAATTTGTTATTCGGTCTTCATTGTTGCTACTTTGAGCGACATATTAATAGACGCCTTACATGGAAGTCATACAATATAAAAGGTTAATCACAAGAAAACAAAAGGAAATAACTATTCATATTACTTAATGAACGATCGCGACTACAACTACAGTTAAATCTAACTGTATATAAGACATTGCTCCGACCGATTTGGATGTACGGTAGTTCCCAAATTTTTTATTACGTTAATGCTTCTGTAATAACCAAACTACAACGGATTCAATCAAAATATTTACAAGTGATAGTTTACGTTCTTTAATACGTGAATAACGAAACGCTTCACACTGATTTATAAGTTTCACACGTTAATGATACGATCCTTCCAACTCATATACGTTTCAAACAGCCCACTCGTACGCAACCGTACCTCACACTAACTTCCGGGGACAAACCGTTGGGGATATTTACGTACAAAATAAAATAGAAGTTTCGGCAAGGGTTAAAAGACTTTTTTAACCAATTTTTTTATTATTTATCTTTTTATTTACGTAATTAATTTTTAACTCTTTTTTTACATCTCCGTAGGAGTCTCTGTTGAACATCGTTCTCTTTACCCCGTTTCACGTAATCTCATCTTTCATTTAGTACTTTTACAGACTACATTATTAATAAAATTGTAAATTAAGTTAAGAGAATATCCAAAAAAATTAATAAGGATTAAAAAATACGGTTTTTAAAAATGGTGAAGTTTCGTTTTATTGTAAAGTTTCTGCACTATTGCTTAACATTCCAACAAGGAAGCAAAAGATATTTTAAACGAATAACGTATCACCCAAATTACTGACTTATATAAAGATAAATATAAATAAGATTAATACGTTTTTGTACAAAACAAAACACCTTAAATTTCACTGAAGATTTTCTTGTAAACCAATAGATGGAAAACCAGTATTTTTAATTTGTAAACTCTCACCGATCCATAATTAAAGAAAATCCATAATTAAATGAAAGAGAAAAATTAAATTCCAGTATTTCCTTCAAAGCTAAGGAATTACAGCTTTATCATTGTATAGTTCAATTGTTTTATAAAAAACATCATACTATATACAAAAAATAATCGATAAAACTTTATTAAAGACATTAAAATAATCTTTGTAGGATATAAATGAGAAGAAGGACCAAGATAAAGAATGAAGAAAATTATAAATTTTCCTCCGTTTAGAAATAGATAAGGAGTAATTTTCAAAAATAAATATTATTTTACTACCCTCTCTAAAGATTTAGAAACGCAAACATAAGATAAAACTTTTTAAAAGACAGGCATTTACAAATTTATCTGTAAACAAAGAAAACTGTAAATTTACAATACGTGGGGAAAATTAGAATACAGGAGCAGTAAAAGCGTAGAAGATCAGAAAAAATTGATTTATCGAGCAGTACTGCTTGAAAACTGGTTATATAAATTGTTTATTAAAAATAAAATTTCTAAAAAATATCCACAACGAACAGGTAGGTATTAAATAATAATCTTAAACCTACTTTATAAATAATTAGAGAAAATACACATTGTGAAATAATGAATAAATAACACCCATTTAAAATTGTAAAATTTTGCTACGAGTATTTCATCAAATGAAGATAAAGATTTTGATAAGAGTATTTATGTGACGAAAATATTTTATTATTATACCGGTCTTCCTCTGCAGGAAGATCGTACGATAGTGTAAGAATCTCTATCCTTTATCATGTCATTTGTTGATCCTCCAGTATCTTTTTTGGATAACTCTACGTACGTTGCATTCAACTTAATTTTGTATGTTTTATCGAACAATAAAAGTTTAAATTAGCATATATAACAGACGTTTTGGATGGTTTGAAAACCTTTTAAACTTAGACTATACACTGTGCTATTTTAAAAGATGAATCTGATTTTGAATAAGATGAACTTTAAATTATTTTACTTTAAATCATTTTATGTTTCTGTTTACAATTCTTACGTTATTAACTTTCCGTCTAATCAACGCCTTAAGCAGTACGATAGTACTTACGTAACCGTTTTATTTTTATTAAAGGTTTATGTAGTGTGAAACTGTTTGGCATTCTATTATTTATATTTCTCAGACGAAGATAACCCTTCTGATATTTCGCCTTAAAAAAAAATTATCTTCTACTTTTTCAAGAAGCTGTCATTCCTCTTGTATGTGACTAATTCTCCCTTGTGTAGGATCGTTTCACAAAACGATCGAGGGAAGTGGGCACCCCACGTGAAAATTTATGCATAGATCATTGTTTCTCAAATTTTAAGACTCTCGGCTTCCTCAATTATTTGAGGCTCCCAAATTTATATACATAAACACACACGCGCACGCGCGCGTATCTACTGTTTTTATGTACAATGTCATTGCTCTGAAATTTATGAAATAAATAACAACCAGAATGTTTTAGTGTAATCAAGGTACTACTTCCTTGTCAATGTATTATTGAAATTGGAGAGAGCGCGCCGTATACAAGGGGATATCATCTAGCAAGCGAACAGTACTACATAAAATATGGCGAATTCACTACCAATTATTGAAAACGCCTTATTAATCCAGAAAAAAAAATAGAAACTTAAAATAAAAAGATTACTACCTAAGTCACAAAATTTAGATGAACAAATAAATATGTTGAAATTCTACGACAGTTGATGTCAGTGTAAATGTATAAAACGATAGTTAATCTCAGAAGCTGTAAAGTTCATCATAAGTTTTGGTTGTGTACGAGTACCTGTGTGTGACAACCGAAAGTTTTGGAAACCATTGATATAAAATATATTTTAAATTAACCTTTTGCTTTTGCCAAGATTAAAAACACAGGCAAGTTGTATTTTTTTCCGGTTTTATTTTTACAGTTTTTAAGATATGTTTTATCTATTGCTTTTCTTCTTAGCATTACTTATGAACTATTAATTTCAAAAGAAATATTAGCGGTTCATTAAATTAATACGTATCTTTTGTATATTGTCATATTAATCTAAATATTTTGGGCAAAGTCTTGTAAATAGGCAAGCTAGATTGTTAAGTCATATTGTATTAGACAATTAGCTGTAATTATAATTTGATGATAGAGTAATATGGACAGGAAAAAACTGAAAGAGAGAGACAAAGATTACAATATATAAAAGAGATTGTAATCTAAGTTGTAATACTTTCCTGGCATTGGTTATTTATTCTTATATAGTGGAAAAATAATTATACGTAAAAAAAGTTACCTAAGATTCTTTTTTTGGATGGGAGATAATTTATGATGTAGTTTTATTGTAAAATGACCATTACATATTTTTTACCTCTACCTCCGGTACCTGTACACCAATTCGCTTGAAAATCAATAGGATGATTTATTTCTACGAGGTTTACATTACCCTACGAAGTTGTATCAAAATCAGTTAAAAATTACGTCCAATATAACAGAAAAAAAGCTGAAAATGTACCCAAAAATCCCGTTTTTTGGCTCTAACTCCGGTTCATTTGTAACGATTCGCTTGAAAATCGATAAAGTTTTATTTCTGACAGATTTATATCACTACATAATGTTTCGTCCAAATCGTTTAAGATTTGCGTTTGGCCGAGCGGACAAAAATATCTTACACATACATACAGTATGTACATTGCAGATTTGTGTACAGAAGACTCATAAAAGTAAAGAAAGGTTTATTTCCCCCCTCCCCATACATCCCCTTAGAAAATATGACCGAGCGCAGTAGCGATTTCTGCAAATTCTTTGGAAATTCGCTTAAAAGGATGGTGGCTGTTCAGAAAAATTGTAGAGCAGGATTGAAAAAATTAGAACTGCTACACAGATGTTGCATTCTCTAATATGGCAAGATTATAATTACGAGGTGTGAGAGAAAAGTAATGAGACTGACTGTTTACTTACCAAAGTTTTTATTTTTTTCAAACAACAATATTATTCTCTTCAAAGTAGTTCCCTTGGACAGCTATACACCGGCGGAGTCGTTGTTCCCACTCCTGGTAGCAGCGCTGGAAGGCTTCAACTGGTAGGACTTTTAACTGGTCGGTCACAGTCTTTTGAATGTTCTTCAGAGTTCGACGTCCTTTTAAGACATGTTTCAATTTCGGAAAAAGGAAAAAGTCACAAGGACTCAGATTAGGTGAATAGGGGGGTTGAGGAACCGTAGGAATGCATTTTGAGATCAAAAATTCCCTGATGGAAATGGCCGTGTTACACGGGGCATTGTCATGATTAAGGATCCACTTGTCTGCAATGTCTGGTTTCACGCGAATCACTCTTTTCCTGAGCCTTTCAAGGACACCTTTGTAAAACACTTGGTTGACAGTTTGTCCTGGAGGAACAAATTCTTTATGCACGATACCCCTACTGTCAAAAAAGCAAATCACCATGGTTTTGATCTTCGATTTGCTCATTCGACATTTTTTCAGTCGAGGAGATGACGGAGTGTGCCACTCTTCACTTTGGCGCTTTATTTCAGGATCGTACTCAAATATCCAGGATTCATCACCTGTGATCACACGATTGAAGAATTGTTGATCATTGTCAAGCCCCTCAAGAAGATCAACGCAAACGTTTCTTCGATTGTCCTTCTGTTCCGCTGTGAGGTTTTTCGGCACCAACTTTACACAAACCTTTCGCATGTCCAAATCGTCTGTCAAAATTTGATGTACGGTTAAAGTGTTTAAAGTTAACTGTTCACCCATCATCCTTATTGTTTAACAACGGTCTGATCTCACAAGAACCCTCACACGCTCAACGTTTTTGTCAGATTTTGAAGTAGAAGGTCTCCCTGAGCGAGGTTGATCTTCAACGTATTCTCGGCCTTCCAAAAATGATTTTTGCCAGCGGAAAACTTGTGCTCTTGATAACCAATGTTCCCCATAGGCCTGTTTCAACTTTTCAAAGGTCAGACTCGCGGATTCCCCAAGTTTTACACAAAACTTGATTGCACAACGTTGCTCTAAATTCCGATGCTCCATTTTCGTAACACAACTTTACTGATGGCGCTGTCAAAAATAATGTATTGGCTGAACGGAGTTGAAATTCGTACTGAGTATGTAGAAGGGATGAACAAACCGGTCTGAAAAAGACCGGTAGACACAGCGTTCCCAGATCGCTCGCAGTGTTACCAATCTCATTAAATTTCTCACACACCTCGTATAGAGATGAAAATAAATTTCATAAAACTATGGTTGAGATTATTGCAAAGTATAATGTCAAAATATTGAAAATAACTTCAGGAATGGAAGAAACCTTCCGAAAATGGAGATCGACTATTAGCAATGGATTTATGATGTTATCAAATAGTAAAGGATTTGAAATGAGGGTATCAATATTTTAGAGGCAGTAGTAAAATCAAAAGGTTGATTTTATATGGGTACGGGTACATGAGAGTATGCCTGAAGATAGATGGCCAAATGAAATATGTGAATCGCTACTAGCGACAAGATGGAAACCGGGAATATCGAAAATTTCCCAAGTAATGTACCGAGCCATGAGATGTAAAAATCTTACAAAGGCTAGTTGAAAGATAAATCTAGGTAGAATTTAATAAACCCACCGGGTTGGTCTAGCGGTGAACGCGTCTTCGTAAATCAGCTGATTTGGAAGTGGAGAGTTCCAGCGTTCAAGTCCTAGTCCTAAAGGCAATTACTTTTATACGTATTTTAATACTAGATCGTGGATACCGGTGTTCTTTGTTGGTTGGGTTTCAATTAACCACACATCTCAGGAATAGTCGAACCGTGACTGTACAAGACTACACTTCATTTACACTCACACATATCATCCTCATTCATCCTCTGAAGTAATACCTAAACGATAATTCCTGGAGGCTAAAAATGAAATGGTAAAATTTAATATGATAAAATTCCGAGGGCTTAATGTAACATGTATGTTTAAATTTAATTATTTTTGTAAATTATTTTTAAAAAAATTATTTACAAAAATAATAAAATAATTACAAAAATAATTATTTACAAAATAATGTCATTAATTAACATTTTAAATTAATGATTTGAATGTATATGGTTTTTTAAATCCCCTTTTCAACTATTTAACTGATTTCAACAAAAAAAAGAAGCACGTCCTGAATCCAATTTCTATAAACACGCTAGCCAGTTTTACAACCAAATTCAATTATTTCAATGACAATTTTTAGGGTTGTTGGTAAAGTTCCTCTAGCGCTGCCGTAGCAGTTTTTTCCATAAAAATTATGTATAATTCCTACATAGACGATTCGAGGTTTATTAAAATTTATCTTCATCGTTGTTAAGAATTGGGCTGTAATTATACATAATTGGATTTTGTTCAGATATCTGAAGTATTTTTACGCGAAAATTAAAATATAATTAGTTAGGAAATTTTGATTTAAAAATAATAATACACATTTTTCCATTTCCGAGAACTTTTAGTTTAATGCAAGGTGATGTTTCTCTCCTTTCCTTTTTTCTATCTTAATATTTTTCTCCTTATTCCTTTTTTAACTTCTACAAAGATTCAGCAGGCCTTTCTATATCTTATATATACATACAAAAATGTTTATTTGTTTGTCCCGTATGCGTTCCTATACCTTTCAATCAGACTGGGATGAAACTTTTGTGAGTTGTTGTGCGCACGCCCACAAAGGTTTCTGAATTAGTTTGGATCCGCTAGGTGGCGCTGGAGTAAAGATATTTAAAAAATTATATTTATGGACCTATTTGACTCCTATTCAATATATATATTAGCTAGGTGAAACGAAATTTTTTTACAAAAAATGGACCTGCTAAGTGGCACTGGGGTTTGAGATATTTCAAAAAATTGTATTTTTGGTCCGATTTGGATCATATTCAGAATATATATTAGTTACTTGAAAATAAATATTTTTGCGAAAAGGGGAAGAAAGGAAAAAGGGAAAACGGAAGGAGGTAATTAGGAGAAGGGGCGATGATGGAAAGAGGGAAAACAGGAATGGTTAAATTTTGTAATGTTCCGTAATGTTCAGTTTTTCATTTGTGTTCATTTAATCTATATATATATATATACTCAAATCTAGCAATAGTGAAGCAATGGCGGGTCAACTAGTTTTAAATAAAAATAAAAGTATAAAATAAAATAAAATCACAAGACCAACTTTTAAAAATCCATATTGAACATTAAAAAATAACTCTTTGGATTTTGTCTATTAATCTAAGCCAGTATAATGGGTTAGTAAATATATTTTATTAGTACTTTTCAATTTGTTGTATTATTTTAAATTTAAAAATGTCAAAATTTAAACAATAATTAAGAATTTTGTATTATTTACATTTTTTTTTTTTTTTACTACGCCTAAAGTGATTGCATAATTAGATATGTAAGTTCTCCGAGAGTTCATACAAATCAGCTACTCTAAGGTGTTGTACATTGTCAAAATAATTCATTTCGGTTTCACCACTTATTTTTTGTTGGTTTTTTTATTTGTTTTACTGTTTCTTTATTTGATTAGTTATTCTTTGGGTGATTCATAACACTATTTTTTTTTTACTTTTCTTTGCTTTTTATGTTCTGAACTTGATCAATGTTCTTTGGACTAATTTTTCATGTTCTTATTTATGTATGCTATATGATATGCATATATATATATACTTCTTAAGGAATTTTTTCAATGGAAACCCTTTTCTGCATGTCAATTTTTTATTTTATTATTTTTTTTTTTGTTATTCAAATTTACTTATGGTTCCGATAAATTTGATTGTAAATTAAATACTGCGGCAAAAAAAAAAATTATTTACTACAGTTTTTTTATTTATTTGCAATTTTTAAGAAAATTTTATTTTAAAAATGAACGTATTTAATTCACTGCTACAAAAGTTTTTTGTAAATTTTGATTTTATAATTTAGAAAATTTGCGTCTATCGTCAGTCATTTTCATTTTTTCAGTTCGCTACAACCAGAATTATCTGCGAAATTTTAGATCTTTCGTTTGTAAGTATTTTATAAAAAAACATATCACCCGATTTATAATCGCATTAATATAAATATATAAATTTATTATTCATAGAGTAGGATTAAAGGTAATTTATATGAAAAGTGATTCTAGTGTTAAAAATGTAAGATGCGGTTTTTGAGATAAATTTGAAATGGTTTTTAAAATAAATACTATGAAAAAAATTTTTTTTTTTCAATTTAACTAAACGAATTGAATTTTAATTTAAACTGAATTAATCTCAAAGAAGATCGACCATACAGTGGAATAAAGAGAAATTTTCTTTTAACCAGTAGCTCTAAAGTATTTTTTGATCAAAAATAGATTAGGATACACTCATATAAAATACAACTGGTACGTTTAATTTACATAAAATCGTTGATTAAAATATACTATACTGTATGTTCAATAGATTAAAAAGCTCCACCAGGAATTAAAATCCGATTAAATTTCGAAATATATAATAAAAAGAAAACCCATTACATATATCAAAAGAATATTTTTTAATAATTTTATTCTATTACTTCCGAGTTTTAGATTTCAAAATAAAATTCTTTTTAATACTTTTAATAATATTGTATGTACGTATATATACATAACATAAAATATTACAACATACATTCACAAGAAAAATTTTCTGTTCTTTCTTTTTCGCTTAACTTTTAAGCTTAGAATATTTATTACTCGTTATATCTAGTAATTTGTTTTACATATTCTAATCTTTTTTCTGATAGTTTTTACCGTGTACTTTTCTTTTTTCCTTATAATATAAAGTTTAAATTTATTTTATGAATATATTTATAATAATGGACTTTATCATAAACTTCATCTCACATCAGTTACTCCAAAGACGAAGTAGAAAAAATTCTAGCGCAGTTCGGCACAAGAAGACCAACTTTTCATTTCCGACGCCCTCACTCTTTCACAGTCAGAAACGCCCTGATTTTCAGAATACAACGTACTAAATAAGTTCGATTAACGAGTAGACAGTAGACACAAGCATCAAATTTAACTTACTCACCACTGTGACTCACTGCATAAGCATTTATGAAAGATATACCGATAAAAAATTTAGGAAATCTCAAATAAAGTTGTCTATTGTAGACTTTAAATTGAGCGTAATTAAAGAACAAAAATAGACACAAAATAAAAAAACGAAAAATTAAAAAAACCTTTTTAAGTTTTTTTGTGATCGATGCAATACTTTTCTTGATTGTGTATTTTAACACGAAAAATGCGAAAAAATATTGACAACGATAAAAAAAATCACAAATGAAAGGGGCTTTGTTTTAGAAAATAATGATAATTAATGGGTACTAATCAAACCAGTAATATGTAAACGCGCATACTGTGTTTAATAAATAACTCGGATAAATTGTGTAGGTCTTTTGCAGACAACGCTTAAAACCTTTAGAAAATGCCTGAATAATGAAAAAAATGCTTAATCCTAATTTCATAAAGTTTTCTTGAGGTAAAATGTCCATTTCTGATATGTCAAAGTATCTTAAACTTTCTGGAGATAAAATAATAATAAATTTTAAGTGCTTAACTGGAAAATTCTGAGTTTTACGAAAACTTGATTTAATAAAATCGTATTAACAAAAATTAAAAAAAAAAATTATACTCTCTTTTAAGTACTCTACACTTTTATTACCTTTTTCATTTATTTTATGTTAAAAAACGAGTTTTTTAATGATTCTACCTTCTATAAATTTCTTAAAAATTAAATTAACAATTAACAATTGAGGTTTATATTTATGTTTATTTATTTTCATTAAAACCTTCATTATATTATCATATAAATATCATTGTAAGTTAGATCATTTTTCAGTTAATTTCTAGAAAAAAGACACTTTCTTTTTGGAATACAATAATAAAAATTTAATATATTAAATTTTTTTTTTTTTTATTTAATTAAATCTTTTTCCGTTTACTGCTTTCTTTTTTTTACTCCGTTAAGTACTTTTATAGGTGCATCTTAACCAATTTTGTTTTTTTTAAAAACAGTACCATAATCAAAAATATAATTAATATTTTAAAATTGTAGAGGTAAATGTTTACTATCATAAACTAAATCATTGAAATAAATCACAATATTATTCTGTTGTTATAATCTATTAGTAGATAATGAAACCATTTTTCGATATCACATTGAAATACATTTAAAAAAGTAAATTATGAAATCTAGATTAATTAACTATTAGAAATTATTTTTTCCTTAAATTAATCAAAATATTACTTGTTAATTATTTGCTGTTTTTTTATTATGTATATTTTTTTCTAATGAGAGGATTTAATTTGATCAGAAATCAATATTAGCAGTAACAATAAATCGATAAAAACATAACACAAAAAAAATTGATAAAACCCTAAAATATATAGAAGATAATAATGTCACTTCGATAATGTATTTGGACAATTTCGTTCAACGGTTAGATAGCCTAATTTTATATGTTTTGTCAGTTATTGTTTTTTTGATATCATCAGACTGAAGGTATTAAACTTCTCTGTTCGAAAAGAATTAAGAAAAACTTGGTTTGATTTTGGAGCAGTCGCTATTAGAGATGGTTTCCAAATTCCGTCATATTAAAAACTATCTAAAAAATTAAATGAGAAGTAAAAAAGTCAATTTCATATTATTTAAAAAATCGAAATATTTTAAAATTTCATATTTTAAAGACAAAATGGTTTTACATACATAATAAATCGTTGTACAACGCACACAATTATAATTTATTATGTAGTAATATAAAAATAATAAATTTACAATTAAAAATAAAACTTAAAATTAAAATAAAATAGGGGTCCTAACGTTACAAACGACGAAGCCAGAGATTATAATTCATTTTTTATTTATTTATTCAATTTTAAGTGAAATGATCATCGATTTTTAAATTTTAATATAAATGTAATCTATTAATAATAAACTTTTCAAATATATACTGTTACCATATACATATATGCCTAATTTAATATCGGCGGACGAACACTGTAGCAACTCAATGTGAGCTGGCGCACAGTATACGGACGCGCTGATACAGCATCACTACTGCCGCGCAGTTCTCCCACCATAGCGGCCCTGCAGCCCCACCACTCTCAGGCTCCAATAAAAGGCCGTCCACGAGAGTGAATTTTCAATTCATCGTCGACCACTACCTGGAGAAGACCAAGAAAAAAAGATGGAAGAAGAAAGAAGTTCCCCGGCCGGCTCAACGTGGGATCTCCCGGCGGATCCCAACATCCCCGCCGAGGGAGCCGCTGGGCGCGAACGCTACCTTCCCGCTCCAGCTCCAGCTCGCCGGGGTTTAATCGCCCTGGCAGCACGAGCCGGCCCAGCGGGGGATCGCTCGGGGAGAACCGCCTCGGCCGCGCTGGCGAAGTACGACCGACACTGCGGAGCTATGGGGGCCACCACTGTCACGCTGTAGTGGAGACCCAACTGCCGCTGAGGGAAAGCCCGGTCGAACTTTAATGGACGAGCCGCAACTCCCCATCTTCGCCGGAGACCAGCTTCTGCACCCAACAGCTCTTCTCAGAGCTAACGCAAAAACGGCCCTTTTCAGGGCCACTACAAGGTTATGAATTACGTTCCGTCGAAGCTATTTGGCGACAATACACATATATTGTCATCATATATCACAAACATGTAATGATTTACAAATTGGTTTCAGGTGTATATTTTTTAGGTTTCGGGAATATTCTAATTTCATTGGCAATTTTTGTTGTAACTCATTTTCGAGGTTTTAAATGCATTTGCAGACGTTTGCACACGATCCTGATGAAATCTGAAGAATTACGAACTGTGGGTTCCGTAAATCTTTAACAAATGTTTCCTGGGGTTGAAATGATCGACGTTGTGTTCGTTATTCTCTCATTCAGTGTTGCAAACATTTTGTCAATGCTGTCCACTGATCTCTGTATAATTGAATAGGGAATCCTTATGGCGTAAGATATAATTAAGTATTCAATATTGAACAGTACTCCAGCACCGCAGAATGAGCGGCAGGAAACTAATAAAACCAATGTACGCTTGCGCGAGTATATTCGTGATGGTAGGGATGTTTATTTTACTAAAGTCAGATAACCAAAAGAACGGTCAGTTTCGCAACACAAGCAGAAATTTACGGGCAGTTGTAGAAAATTTATATAGAGATCAGTGTTCAAAATACAAAATCAGAACACTTCTACTGTATCGGTTTAAAATGTGGTGTTATCCCAAACTTACACTTACATCTGCGCATGCGCCGTTTCATTTTATTTAGTTGTACCACTCATGTAATGGCGCTAGTTTATGCTCCAAATTTTACAAATTCCAATATATGAAATCCCCACTCCAGTTACATAGAGATCAGTGTTGCTGTCTCATTCGTCTTTCATCTGTAATTAAGTGATTACTGCCTGCTCTTCGTCTACGAGACATACTGATTTACTTAATAATTCAACTTTTATTTAAACGCAAATTAAAATTATTCTTGAAATTTATTTATTATTATTATTTTTTTTTTTTTATAAATTTTTAACTAATTTTATTTTAACGTATTTTTCCTCCCATACAGCAGAATAACACTACTGTTACAAATCTAATTTGGAAATATTCCGAAGGTTTGTTTAGTTACACCAAACGTATAACCCACACACGATTGTTATTGTTTGATAGATTATAAAAACTGAATCCAAAAATCATCGCAGAAACTTCATATAAACATTTTAAATTTGATAAAAAATATCTTAATCAACGACCTTAAAACTCCAATAAAACTATTTTATTTTTGCTTGATGAATTAATAATTCACCAGAGAAGCTTTGAAACTTGTATCTGAAATTCGGAAATGGAATTTTTAATAAATGAAAATACCGTACCTGACCGGGCTTAGAACCTATCAACCCTGAATGAAAGGCCGAGATGCTAGCACTCCGCCACGCAAATCAACCTTTGAATCGATAGAAAAAATAATCATTTATTATTATTTTTTAATTTTGCACCCTTGAATAGTATATAACATGCATGCAAAATTTCACATTTAGTCATATAGTTTCATAGGATTTTCTAAAGTTTTGCACAAAATTCACCCAAGACTTTCACTACGCCTGATTTCATCAGGCTCTGTTGAATAAAATGTAGAAATTAAACAAATTTATTCAATATATAAATAACAAGGTGTACAAAAGTAGACCTAACGTAGCAAAAGTATTGCTTATTTGGACATCATAGTAGAGCCCTAAATCTACTACTATTTACAACATAATACATTGTATTACTCTCTTTCGAGGTACAAATTTGGAATGAAATTAAAGCTGATAGCTAACTAAACGATTCAAATTTTTAACATCCATTCTAAACAAATTGTGAATGAAACTTTTTTGAGAATATAATTACTACTGATGTGACTATCTTTTATAATACTGGCTAAGTTAATCGTCATAATTTCAACAAAATTATAGTCATGACATTTGGAACGATCAAATTAAATCACTGAGCATCAACACAACTCTTTAAATGTTAATTTTTAATTTAGTTATGGTAAGTAATAGTTCTTATAGTTTGTTAGAACTCTTTTTTTCAAAACTGGACAATATTAAGGTAGATAATTAAATTTTTCCAACAACACAGCACTCAATAACATTGAAATACTCGTGTCTGGGCTGTGCTAAATGTACGAAATTCCTTTTAAATTTTTATTTAGGGATATATGAAGAACATGGTTTACTAACAGATGATTCTCAATCTTAAATTCCTTACAACTGAAGATTAAAAGTTATAGATATAGTAATCATTACATTGAACATTCTTACAAGGAAGTAGGAAGAAATTTTATATCATTTCTACAGAGACACAAATGGAATACAAATTAAAAGATAAAAAATACCCCTTAAGGAATGACCATTCAAAGTATCTATTTGTTTAAATATTTAATATCTGTCATTTACATAATTGCATTTATAACCAAAAAATAAAAATAACTGTAGTCATAATATTAAAATACTAACAGTTATTTTATTTAATAGATATTATAATGCGATATAATGTTAAATGTTATAATGTTATTTTATATATCTGCTAAAACTATATTCTTTCATACTGAAGGAAGAAAATTTGAAATATCTTCTATGTTAGGGTAGATATAAATTAAATGGTACATTAATTTTTCACGGTCATTTGAGTAAATGGAACTTTAAATTCATAAATTCTAGTTATTATACATATATATTCATATTCAGAATGTACAAACATTTATGATATTATAATAATAATAATAATGTGTTCTATTCACCGAATGGTTTTATTACATATGTTTGATTCATTTAAAATATACATAAAACCAAGAATAAATGCAGGATTTAGATATAACCAAAAATTGAACTATTTTCAACGAATGTGCACGCATGAATGCGCATAAACATACACACACATACAGAAGGAATTATAAGCCTATACATAATTATGCCAATTATGCGAATTCAGCAATTCAAAATGAATTTTTTCACGATATCCCCACCCTCATAACAAATTTAAAAAAGAAATTAATTTGATCAGTGCCCCACATACAGAAATATTTTTGACTAATGCTCTATGTACAGAAATATTTGAGCCAAATCTGAAGAAAATCAGTTTCGTCAATCTTGAGAAACAAGCCTCCTCTATGAATCATGAGACCTTGCCGTTGGTGAGGGGGCTTGAGTGTTCAGGGATACAGAGTAGCTGGACCGAAGGTGCAACCATATCGGAGAGGTATCTGTTGAGAGCCAGACTAAGGAATGATTCCTGAAAGAGGGCAGCAGCTCTTTCAGTAGTTGTTAGGGGCGTGAGTCACAATGACTTAAACGGCCATATCAACATCACTCAGTCCTCTGAGTACTGCGCAGCTGAAAGCAATGGAAAACTACAGCTGCTTTTTTTCCAAGAAAATGTGGCTCTCTGCATTTTCACATAGCAATAATGGAGGCGCCTTCCTTGGTAAAATATTCCGGAGGTAAAATAGTCCCCCGTTCGGATCTCCGGGTGGGGACTACTAAGGAAGGGGTCACCAGAAAATTAAAAAATAACATTCTACGAGTCGGAGCGTGGAATGTCAGAAGCTTAAAAAAGGTTGGTAGGCTAGAAAATTTAAAAAGGGAAATGGATAGGGTGAATGTGGATATAGTAGGAATTAGTGAGGTTCGGTGGGAAGAGGAAGGTGACTTTTGGTCAGGTGATTTTAGAGTAATTAATTCAGCGTCAAATAATGGGCAGGCAGGAGTAGGTTTCGTGATGAACAAGAAGATAGGGAGGAGAGTGGAGTATTTCAAAACGCATAGCGATAGAATCATTGTAATAAGGATAAAATCAAAACCTAAACCGACAACGATTGTTAACGTTTATATGCCTACAAGCACCCATGATGATGATGAGGTAGAGTGTGTATACGAGATGATGAGGTAGAGTGTGTATACGAAGAGATTGATGAAGCAATTAAACACGTAAAAGGAGATGAAAATTTAATAATAGTTGGAGATTGGAATGCAAGCATTGGAAAAGGCAAGGAAGGAAATATAGTGGGTGAATACGGGCTGGGCAAAAGGAATGAAAGAGGGGACCGTCTTATAGAGTTTTGCACGAAGTATAATTTAGTAATTGCCAACACCCAATTTAAAAATCATAATAGAAGAATATACACTTGGAAAAAGCCAGGCGATACTGCAAGGTATCAGATAGATTATATCATGGTTAAGCAAAGATTTAGAAATCAACTCGTTGACTGCAAAACTTACCCTGGAGCAGACATTGATAGCGACCATAATTTGGTGATAATGAAATGTAGATTGGGGTTTAAAAACCTGAAGAAAAGTTGTCAGATGAGTCGGTGGAATTTAGAGAAGCTTAAGGAAGAGGGGGTAAAGAAGATTTTTGAGGAGGACATCGCAAGAGGCCTGAGAAAAAAAGATAAGGTAGAAAATGTAGAAGAAGAATGGGAGAATGTTAAAAAGGAAATTCTTAAATCAGCAGAAGCAAACTTAGGCGGAATAAAGAGAACTGGTAGAAAACCTTGGGTTTCAGACGATATATTGCAGCTGATGGATGAACGTAGAAAATATAAGAATGCTAATGATGAAGAAAGTAAAAGGAACTATCGGCAATTAAGAAATGCTATAAATAGGAAGTGCAAACTGGCGAAAGAAAAGTGGATTAAAGAAAAGTGTTCAGAAGTGGAAAGAGAAATGAACATTGGTAAAATAGACGGAGCATACAGGAAAGTTAAGGAAAATTTTGGGGTACATAAATTAAAATCTAATAATGTGTTAAACAAAGATGGTACACCAATATATAATACGAAAGGTAAAGTCGATAGATGGGTGGAATATATTGAAGAGTTATACGGAGGAAATGAATTAGAAAATGGTGTTATAGAGGAAGAAGAGGAAGTTGAGGAGGATGAAATGGGAAAAACAATACTGAGATCTGAATTTAAGAGAGCATTAAAAGATTTAAATGGCAGAAAGGCTCCTGGAATAGACGGAATACCTGTAGAATTACTGCGCAGTGCAGGTGAGGAAGCGATTGATAGATTATACAAACTGGTGTGTAATATTTATGAAAAAGGGGAATTTCCATCAGACTTCAAAAAAAGTGTTATAGTTATGATACCAAAGAAAGCAGGGGCAGATAAATGTGAAGAATATAGAACAATTAGTTTAACTACTCATGCATCAAAAATCTTAACTAGAATTTTATACAGAAGAATTGAGAGGAGAGTGGAAGAAGTGTTAGGAGAAGACCAATTTGGTTTCAGAAAAAGTATAGGGACAAGGGAAGCAATTTTAGGCCTCAGATTAATAGTAGAAGGAAGATTAAAGAAAAACAAACCAACATACTTGGCGTTTATAGACCTAGAAAAGGCTTTCGATAACGTAGATTGGAATATAATTCAGCGTTTTAAAAAAATTAGGGTTCAAATACAGAGATAGAAGAACAATTGCTAACATGTACAGGAACCAAACAGCAACAATAACAATTGAAGAACATAAGAAAGAAGCCCTAATAAGAAAGGGAGTCCGACAAGGATGTTCCCTATCTCCGTTACTTTTTAATCTTTACATGGAACTAGCAGTTAATGATGTGAAAGAACAATTTAGATTCGGAGTAACAGTACAAGGTGAAAAGATAAAGATGCTACGATTTGCTGATGATATAGTAATTCTAGCCGAGAGTAAAAAGGATTTAGAAGAAACAATGAACGGCATAGATGAAGTCCTACGCAAGAACTATCGCATGAAAATAAACAAGAACAAAACAAAAGTAATGAAATGTAGTAGAAATAACAAAGATGGACCACTGAATGTGAAAATAGGAGGAGAAAAGATTATGGAGGTAGAAGAATTTTGTTATTTGGGAAGTAAAATTACTAAAGATGGACGAAGCAGGAGCGATATAAAATGCCAAATAGCACAAGCTAAACGAGCCTTCAGTAAGAAATATAATTTGTTTACATCAAAAATTAATTTAAATGTCAGGAAAAGATTTTTGAAAGTGTATGTTTGGAGTGTCGCTTTATATGGAAGTGAAGCTTGGACAATCTGAGTATCTGAGAAGAAAAGATTAGAAGCTTTTGAAATGTGGTGCTATATGTTAAAAATCAGATGGGTGGATAAAGTGATAAATGAAGAGGTATTGCGGCAAATAGATGAAGAAAGAAGCATTTGGAAAAATATAGTTAAAAGAAGAAACAGACTTATAGGCCACTTACTAAGGCATCCTGGAATAGTCGCTTTAATATTGGAAGCACAGGTAGAAGGGAAAAATTGTGTAGGCAGGCCACGTTTGGAGTATGTAAAACAAATTGTTGGGGATGTAGGATGTAGAGGGTATATTGAAATGAAACGACTAGCACTAGATAGGGAATCTTGGAGAGCTGCATCAAACCAGTCAAATGACTGAAGACAAAAAAAAAAAAAAATGAGATACAAGGTCAAAAGGCAGTGCAGCACATTCTACATATGTATATGAGTATGTACATTCTTTTTTTATACTACTTTCACAGAATCTTAGCCAACAACTTTCTAACTGCAGATTAGAACAAGAATTGACTTAAAAACCTCAAAGCAATGAATATTCACAACAAAATAATTCAAAAACCCCAGAAATGTTATGTTCAGAAATTTACGATTGCTTAGCTAATCTTTGCAAAATGTCTCGTCTAGTCATACAGTTTTAACAGAATCAAATAAAATTGGATTAAAATTAAAATGTAATTACCTACGAAATTTTTGTAAAAGAATGAAGAAGAAATTTAACACTGATAACTTTCAAAGTTGTAAGTTAAAAAATATTGTGTAAAATTTTTATGTATGGCGTAAAATATTGTCTCATTAAAGAAGTTATTAGCAGTTTTAACAGAGCTGAATCTACTGATAAATTATGAAAAATTCTGGGGAGTATGGGTTTTTAGATGAAAGAAGACATTAACACAGAAAGAAATTTTAATATAAAAAAACAATATATCTTTCAAATGAGTGAATTATTTAAAGCAAATGAAAATTTACAGAGGGAAAGAAGGTCGATTATTTTTTCAGATAAATCATAATTCACTCAGCACAAGTAAAGAAGGTTATAATTGGGCTGATGACTATTAATAGCTACAAAACATATAGATAGAAGCTAATACTTGTGCTGTAGGAAAAATCTTGAACAGATTTTGTTTTAATCGGGCCAAAACCAAAGAGTTTACCTGAAGAAAACAAACTGTGGGAATCAAAAAGCATCTGTAAACAAACTTAATACCAAACCTTCATCTCATTCAATTAGAATAATGAATTTTGATAATTAAACAATATGCTAAATACAAATTATGGAAAACAAGAATTGTTAGAAACACGTGCTTAAAAACCTAAAATAAAACAAATATATTCTATACTTAGCAGATCTGATAAAAACTGAACTACATGAATAAGGCAATTAAATAACTCGTATCGAGATGAGTACTACTTTAATAAAAATATCAGAGGAATACGGCCACAGTATACATAGTAAAATTACCATTTCATCACCCATAACTCAACCCAACTGAGCTGATTTGAGTTAAAAGTCAGATTGCAAAAGAATACAATCACGGCAGAAATATATAAATGTCCCAGAAATTTTTTTCTGAATTGTCAATTGAATACTGGATCCAATGCTGCGAATGTACTTTAAAAATAGAATAGAATTATTATTTAGACAGAGTTGCCAACATGAAATTGAAAGGTTTACAATGGCTAACAATGGATAATGAAAGCAGTAACAATAGTGCCGATAGATCTTAGTTATCACTTAGTAACAATACAGATGATATGGACACAGCTGACACTAAATTAAAAAGGACATACCTATACATTTAATAAACAATGTTTAATATCTCTCTCTACCTCTACCCCTCCCCGCACCACCTCGCTTACTCTGTTATCTGTTTTATACACATTCGTTTTTGTTTGCTCTATTATTTTTTTATCTATGAGGACTTTCTGTAGACGGTTTTTTTTAAATTTATTTCTTAATAAATTTGTTATTCTGGCTTACCTCCTTGAAAACACTTCCCTAATTAATGCACTTCTCCCAGGATTTTTTTATTACTGTTGGTAAGCTTTCTAGAATCTCTTTGTACTAGAACATAGATCTCAAACAATTTTCTACAATTTTTTTAATTACTTTTAAAATGGCAGCCTTTTAAGATTGACTTTAGTTTAAAAAAAGTTTCCAGGAGAGAATTTCGGAGAGTAGGAGGATTGAGGAACAATAAATGTAGTGTTTTATACAAAAAAAAACTCATTAATAAGGAACAGAAGCAGGTAATATATGCATCAATTGCTTTTTCATGCCTATAACTGTTTCTTTTTTATTGCTATTCACAAACTATGCATTATTGTTAAATATAACTCTTTGCTACCTGTTAAACCAAGGAAGAGGAATATGAAGGTAACATGACCTTACATTTTGGAATGACTTTGTAACACCATTTTTTTGGTTGAGATGATGGTTTTTCTATCTCTGCAAATATTGTATTCTAGTTTCTACTCTCATCATCAGTTTTTAAAAGTTTCTTTGTCATTTCACGTTTATAAAAGTTTCCAACAAGTAATGTTCTATTTTTATCTTCTGGTTAGCAGATGTGGTATAAATTTTGCCAAATGTGATATTTGTTCAGTTTTTAGGTCAACAAGTAACAAATTTATACTATAATTGATATTTTACTGACAGTTTTGTGTGTGTGTGTGTGTGTGTGTGTGTGTGTGTGTGTGTGTATGTGTGTGTGTGTGTGTGTGTGTGTGTGTGTGTGTGTGTGTGTGTGTGTGTGTGTGTGTGTGTGTGTGTGTGTGTGTGTGTGTGTGTGTGTGTGTGTGTTGTGTGTGTGTGTGTGTGTGTGTGTGTGTGTGGGTGGGTGTATGTGTATGCACACACTGAGCTTTCTAAACTTTGACAAGTAATAATTAAATTAGGAATTAAGTAAGAACTAACATTTTATTGATAAAAATTTGAAACTCGTTATAAATAAATTAATAAAAAGGATTTTTTCAAACCTTCTCTTACATTAGTTCAAAATATTTCCCCCCCCACCATTAAAGTCATTAAATATTGAATTAAATTTTAATATTCCCTTCTGAACAGAATCAATACAAGTCATCGTTTGAAACAAATTCAAGTACATTAATTAATTTTTTTGCAATATCTGTATCAGCCCTTATTGTTGTGCTGCTTTTAAAGCAGTTAAGATGCAAGAGACTCCAGTTAGTACTGCTTTTTTAAGAGTAATGATCTTAATTACACAGACAATTCTTATGGTGAACAGGGTAAAGCTATCACTTGAAGGGTGAAAAATCACCTGTATTTTGACAGGCTCGTGTGCTGATATACATGATATATGCAAATTTAGTTCAATGAAGATGGCAATCACTTTACTAATCAAATTTATTTATTTTTCTTAAAGATGTCTTCATATTTGGAGGTAACTGCGACTCACATCGAGTTGCCTTTAATCATTGTGGTTATAGTACTTAAAATAACAGAATCTTAACAAAGTTTGGAAATAGTTTTGACTGTAATAGATATTAATTACAGAGTGGCAGAATTTAAAATAAATAATCAAAAGGCAAAAAATGGAGAAAATGGATTTTTAAAACTGTAGAACAAACAATATATTTTTACAAATCATTTTATTTAGTATAAGGTTCATTTATAAACTGTTGGATAATAACAGAATGTGTAATAAGATATAAGGTTTTCAAAAAAGTTATAGTTATAAAAATGTTTTTATTTCCCAACCAACTCCCTTTATAACTCCCTTTCCCTACCAAAAGATAGTTAGTATCTTGCCAAAGTTATCCTAGCATAATCAGCAGTTGCCTGGAATACAATTTCTGATGCCACTGAATGTGTTGATATCAAGTAAAAATATGATCAGAGTGTAAGATAATGGGGGAAAAAGTAGGAATTAAAGGAATGACAAGGACATGGGATTGTATAAATCCTCTCCACTTAAACTCTAAGCCCAACAATATTATACCACCAACATATCATCTCAGCCACATTACCTTCCTACTCATGTGGCAATCTCACTCAGTAAATTTAACAAACTTTAGTTTGAATATTAATACTGGTATACAATGACTTATAACTCTCTGTTGGAAGTCAGAACTGATCAATGACTTGGTAAAGTTGTAATAATTAGTAATACTATCATAGTAATGTAATACCACTGCAGTTTCATTTAGTGATTACTTCACTACCTTTTGGAATTGAAAACTAGCTTTTACAGGGATGTAGAGTAGCAAATATTGTTGCTTTATTAACACTGATGGTAGCAATAAAAACTAGACACCATCATCACATCCATATTCAGAACTGATGAATCATTAAACATTGCTTGCTCACGGTCTTAACCCTCACGAGTTCTCAAGAAATTACTTTCTATGTTTTTACTTTAATGCAGTTGAATCAAATTTTATTTTTGTCAATGCTTTAAAAAAACATATCCTAACCTCATTTGAAAGAGAGATTGTCAAATACAATTCAACTAAGCCTTGGCTGTCTGTACAATAAATAAAGGCTTTTAACATGCTAATATGTTTTACTAAAACTAAATTTTTTTTTTAAATTTAGAAAATTAATTTTCTAAAATTAAAATTTCTGTAAGTAAATATACATACAAAAAGATTCATTGAGTGTTGAATATGTGACCTTGTACACTCACTCATGTGCACACTTCATATGAGTACTTTAACATCTAAGAAAAGCATATTCACATAATAAGGAGGGTTTCTTCTATTTAACTAAACAAATACTTTCAATTTGATGATGAGAATAGTAAGAAAATAGTCACCAAACTCAAATCAATTACCATTTAAAGGTAACTTAATCATGTTTGTGATTGTAAAAGGAATCGTTAGCACAAGATAAAATCGTCATAACTTATAATTTGTGTCAATATTAAACTTGTACTCAAACATACACTTATAATCATAATTTCTTGGGTGGAAACATACATTGTGTGACAAAATTACAATAAGCAATAAGGAATAAAGGTATTTTGACATTTTTTCTTCAAATCAACATGTAAATTTTTCTACAACTGGAAAGGTCATTAAAATCAGCAGTCAATAATATCTGAAATATATACCACCATAAAACAGAAAATAGTAAAAAGATGTCATTTCCTGTTAAATTTCATATAAATTAATTCTCATATATATGACTCCGTTTTAAATAACAGTAGAGCTAAACGCAATTTTAATAATCTTCCCTATAAATGATTGACTGTTACAGAACTTCATTTCAGTTGTAGGTGAAGTTATACTTGTTTTGTAAAGTTATAAAAGAATACAAATCAATGTAGGTAAATAGTTAAGAAAGAAGTCAATAATAATTCTTTTAAAGATTTCATACTGAGTAATATGAAAACTACCAGGATATTTTATTTTATTTAGAAATATCCTTTATTTTACTGTTTTAATATAAACAGATAAGTACAAGTATTCTTGCTATTGTTCACAGATAAACCTGAAGGAAATATTCCTATTCTTCCAAGAGGAGTTCATCAATTTCCATTTAGATTCCAACTACCTGAAAGTTCTTTACCGTGCTCATTTGAAAGCAAACCAGGATTCATTAGATATTACATTAAGGTAAGTAAAATGTATATTATGATTCATTCATGCTTGCTTTTATCTAGTCTTTTTTTTTTAAAACAAGGAAAAAAGATGTGTAATCTGTAAGCTATGTATAATGAATTAATAAAATTATTAGAACATATTTCAGAAACCAGTGGATTAATTTCAATAACAAAGTAGAATACCACTAGCAAAGTAATTTAACGTGTGTTTATTTAATACATAAAAATATTCTGTTTGAATCAGAACCTACAGACAATCTCAAACAAAAGAAGTCAGTTGATCCCAGTTGCTTATTGTTCTTAACATAAAAATTATAATAACTTATTTTCTCAGTACTTTATGGTTTATTGAAATTAAAATAATAATGTAATAGAGCATTAACTTAAAATTAAAGCATTACTCCAGAAAACTTCACAATGACAGTGAATTCTCATTTAACAAAAGATTTTTTGAAATAATATTCTTGTCTTATCATATATATATATATATATATATATATATATATATATATATAGTAAGAAATATGTATAAAAACAGAATTATTACCCATTTATATATGGATATATGAAATGTTCAACATTTTATTAAAGAATCCAAAGATCAAAATTATCAATAATTTTATGTATTAAATTCAAACTGAAAATAAATAAGAATCAATTAGTCCTCAACATTTCTCTTTTTATGAAATAAAGAATTTTAAATACAATCTTCACAAATGTATAAAAATAAAAATGGAAAATTACTCCCATCAATAAAAACTTAAAACCATCAATTTAAAACACTAAATTTTTATAATTATTAAAACAAAATCTGACAACACAGTTGTAGGAATTTCCCATCATTCAGCTTCTATCTGGTGTGTGGCTTACACATACAACTTACTTTAAACTATTTATCATTTTATTTAAATACAATATTTTTTTAAATTTAATTTAATGATTCTAACAAAAGCATGTGTGCACACCATACATACTTCATTCACTTGGGTGTGGCGGTACTAGTGGCCACTTTAAATAAATTTTTATACTTTATTATTCATTTATTTAATTCTACCACTCACCCCTGATGTCACAACGTAGCAGACGACTACAGTAGTAGTTCGGCTGCTAAGTGGGAAGTAGGGTTGTAAGGGAGAGTATCTGGATTAAGACCCCCACTTTTATTGGGAAAAAAATTTGTGGATCCAATAAGATGCTAATAGAAAAAATTGCAATGAAAAAGACCTGTACTGAACAAAGGCACTGTACTACCTTCTACAACATTTCAAAATTGTTACTATTTTTTGGAGTGGAGGTACAACTTCACAAAATAGGTTTTACAGAAAAAATGTTTTTCTTATAATTGTTCACAAAAATATTTTTTAAAAAAATGCAAAGAAAATCACCCCTTATGCTGCCCTACTCTTTAAAATTAAAACAATTTTTAGCGGTGGGGATGAAATTTAGTAAACTTTTTTTTTTACAAAAGTTGTTTATTAATATTCACAAAATTATCAAAAAATATATATAACCTTAATTATGCAAAATCTGGAGACGATTTCATTCCCTCCCCCCCCCCCCCCCCTAATGATAATACATATTATTGATGTATTTAATATAATTTATGTTAATAATTAATTAATGTAAATAAATTAGTAAGTATTTATAAACGTCTGAAAAAATTATCAACTTTATTTTTTTAATATTAGCCAGTATATTAACAGGCACCAAACAATGATCTGAAAGCTACTTTACTTTCCCGGAGACTAGAATAGATTATGTATTAAAGGGGAAAGTATGGTGATCATGTCAAAAATGGGGTATCAGATTTTTTGAAAATTTTCACATTTTAGAGTCCAGCTAGTTCATCTAGACAAAAAGAAGTATGCATGTAAGTGCATACGTATTTGCGTTGCACTTCTTACAGCCTTATATCTCGTTATTGATTTTTCTTCAAATTTGGCTCAAATATTTCTGTATATGGGGGAATTGATCATATTAATTAATTTTATTTCAAAATTTGTGAAGGTTTGGAGGGATATTGCAAAAAAACCAATTTCAATTTTCTTCAGAGGAATTTTAGTACTTTATTAAAGCATTTTAAAACTTTATTAGAGCAAATTTATTAACTAAAATGGATACATAAATTATCCGAAATAGTTTTTTTTTCAAAAAATCAACCTCCACCTATTAAAATTGAAATATATGTTTTTTTCGGTTAAAATATTCTTCAAAATTTTTTTGAACTTTTAAATACTTCATATCAAGTAATTATAGCCATCAAGAAATTTCTACAATTTTTTTTAATTTATAGATCTCGAACCTAAAACTCAGAAAAGTTTTTTGAAATTTTTATTTTTCTTATTATGGCGTTTATTGAAGGGAATATTAAATTTCAAGAAATTTGTTAAACTTAACTCATACTTTTTTTTTCATTTTCATAATGTGTTGTTGCAATCTGTCAAAAACTGAACAATAAGGGGTAATAAATATTAATTTTTAAGTTCGTTACTAAGACGTTTCTAATTGATCAATATAATTCAAATTTGTTGTTGAGGAAATGAATTTATTCTAATTAATTAATCAATCTGAGAATACTAAAATTTAACATAACAAAAAGTCTAACGACAAATTTCAACAAGAATTGCTTTTTTGGAGTATGTAGCTGAATGAAAATTTATTCTCTCTTTTTATAATTATAGAGTTTTCGATATTTCTATCTTTTTCTTTCTGCGCGCTGTTGTCATTTTGTGCAATTTTACAAATCTTTTTAAAGAAAAAAAGGAACCTAAAAAATCACATCCTTGATCGTTTTTGTTTAATATGAAAATTGCAAAAAAGTAACAACGAAAAATAATAAAGAAATGCAATTAAAGAAGCGATTTTTTATTTAGAAAAACGCCTGCGAATCGGAGTAATGTACAGAAGATGGTAATTGGTGTAGAAACTTGGTGTAGTATATTGTTACCACATATATGTCTAATTTAATATCAGCGAGCGATAATGGTAGCAACAATGTGAGAGGGGCGCACAGTATACGGACGCGCGGGTACAAGCATCACTCCCACCGCGCAGGTCTCCCACCATAACGACGCTGCAGCCCCACCACTCTCAGGCTCCAATAAAAGCGTGCACGAGAGTGAATTGGCAATTCATCGTCGACTACCACTCGGAGAAGACCAAGAAGAAGAAGGAAGAAGACAGAAGAAGTTCCCTGGCCGGCTCAACGTGGGACCTCCCGGCGGATGCCAACATTCCCGCCGCAGCAGCAGGCCTGACCGGCCCGCCGATGGAGTCGCCGGATACGGACGCTACCTTCCCGCCCCAGCTCCAGCTCGTCGAGCATCAATCGCCCTGACCGGCGGACTCAGCCGCAGGAGTCGGCCCAGCGTGGGATCGCGCGAGGAGAACCGGCGAAGGTCGACCGACGCCGGCCAGACACTGAGGGGCTCTAGGGGCCACCACTGCCACGCTGTAGCGGGGACCCAACTGCCGCTGAGGGAAAGCTCGGTCGGACTTCAATGGACGAGCCGCAACTCTCCGACCTCGCCGGAGACCAGCTTCCGGACCCAACAGCTCTTCTCAGAGCTAACGCAAAAAACGGCCCTTTTCAGGGCCACCACAAGGTTATGAAATACGAACCGTTGAAGCCATTCGACAACAAAAACAGCCCTTTTCAGGGCACCATGAGGTTAGTAAATACCACGTGCCGTCCAAGCCATTCGGCGACAATATATACATATATAAAAACACAATTTTTTTTTTTTAAATACTTGACCATTTTTATTATTTGCAGAATAAAGCATCTATGAAATGACATATATGAAATCGCTTTACTAAACAGGGCAGAAAAGTATTTGAATAGCCTTTTCAAAAGCTTTTAAAATATGAAATATGTGTTATATCAAAACAATTTGAAAAAGTTTTTTTTTTTAAATCTAGTAATCTTAAATTTAAAATTCTTCGTTGATGTTTTTTTTTTTTTTTTTATAACAACTAAGCATTGAATTACAGAATTATTAACAAGAGATAAATATTAAAAATTAAAAAACACGACTACCGAAAAAACATTGCTGACAAATATTGTTCTTTAATATATGATAACTGAAGAGCGTGCGGATGACAATTTTGTACATATTTTTTCCCCAAATTTTCTTAATTTATTTAAACGTACATACATGTCCCCCCTATCCTGGATCATACCAGAGACCATCCATCGGGATCTCCCCTGGATCATAGAAGCAGTCCAACTTCCTCTTCTGGACAACCGAAAAGCCACTCCCCAGGAAAGCTACCCATTCCATCCCTAACCTACCAGGATCCGTAGATGCATTCCACATGTCCTTCCGCTTGCACGCAGCCTCTCATACCGCAGGGGTCCCCCATGCCATCATCAGAAGCGCCCCAACTCCCCAATCTTGCGTGCGGGTAAGCCGAGGCTGCCTTCTTGTCCCTAGACGTCGCCACGTTTCGGAAATTTATCAGTTTTTCTTTTTTTTTATTCCGTCCCCAACACGTGTATCACAGTACCAAACACATAGGAATATATCGCCTAGAATACATACAAAAAGATATACAAAAAATACAAAATACATACAAAAATTAAGAACAAGGACACATACAAAGATATACACATAAATCACAAAAGATTACATAGGATGAATGCCGAAAAAATACAAGTTACAAAAAATCGAAGGAAATAAAACACAGAAAATAAGAAGACAGAAATGAACCCAAAACAATACATATATGATACAGGAAAACAGCAAGGAAATTACAAAACACTACAAAAATGAACTTACAAAAATCATAGAAAATAAAACACAAGAAATAGCACAAAAACAATACATATACGTCACAGGAAATCAGAACGGAAATTACAAAACATAATACACAGACAGAAGCCCCTAAACTGGAAGTCCACTCACAAAGCCTCTTCCTCTCCCTTGAGTGGCAATATGCAGTTGGCTAAATTGGCCACTACAGACCAGCTTTCACAACTGCGGAGCATGTGACTGACAACTATGTCAGGCCTTACCGCCACCGAGAGCCGAGACCTGGCGTTGAACCATCTATCACAGACGGTATGATGGGCTCGCATGATCAAATGATTTTTTATCGCAATCTGCATGATGCAGATTCTACGAGAGCCCTCCGTCAAAACCTCAACAAGTAGTCGCCAAAATCTCCAGTCCAGTAAGAAACTGGGTAAAGCGGAAGTCAACCTCTCCGTGTGGCCGGCCCACCCTATCCTCAGTTCGATCATATGATCAAACATACTGCCTAAAATCGTATACATACATAAAATCGTATGATTTTTTCTTAATATTTGTAAACTAAGGTAAGAAGAAGCAACACCAATATATAAGAGCAAGAAGAAAGAACTTGCTTAAATGGTCGAACATACTGTCAAAAAATCATAAATGTTTATGAACAATAAATAACAGTAATAATAATTATAAAATATATTTATAAATTTTAGTAACGTAATTCATTAATTCAATATCGTAGCAGATTTTAAAACATAACTATTTTAGATACAAACAAATCGATATGAAAATACTATTGACTATCGATTTAGAATCTTATATATAAATTTTTTTCTCCTTTCAGTTAACAAACATACATATATACGAATACATATTTATATAACCTACGACACTCCGTAATGCAAGGATTCCAACGTAAGGATTCGCGGGGTCATACATCTAAATCGGTTCGACCGTTGCGCTGCTACGGCGGAACAAACACACATACATACATATATACATACATACTCCCTAAAAACATTACACTCCTCTTTGGGCAGCCATGTAAAAAGAATACATTTCATATTAGACCATTCAATTTTCAATTAACAGTTATGATTAAACTTACCGTATTCAGAATCCTCATCTTAAATTATAATTTAATTAACCAAGCAGTTGTGTTATGTAGTGTGAAATCTATTAAAATGTATAAAAATCATATTTTGTATTATGTGTAGGTATTTTTTTGTAAATCGGAACGAAAATAAATATTAAATTAAAAATTTTGTTATCGACAGGTTTTTCTCTTTGTTTCATTTTCTTCACGTAGTTTAATTTTCATTTGCTTTCTTGCAGACTTTTTGAAGAAAAATACGTTATTATTTTCGGTCTCGTGGTAGGATTGGGGTGTGAAATTGAATTTTCTTTACGTTTTGTTGTATGAGGATTAAGAAAATACCGATCATGTAAAACGTTTACGGTTTGAAATCTCTAAAATAACTAGGTTAATTTCATTGAAATTTAGATATGTGCTGATATGTTACTACATATCTGAAGTTGTGTTAGTGAAAATTTTATGAAGATCGGTTGAAGTTTTGAGTTACACTCAATTTAAGATTTACAACAGACAACATTGAGGTTATGTTAAGTTTGTACCGGTGTAGTTTTCATTTAACCCACCGGGTTGGTCTAATGGTGAACGCGTCTTCCCAAATCAGCTGATTTGGAAGTCGATAGTTCCAGCATTCAAGTCCTAGTAAAGGTAGTTATTTTTACAGGGATTTGAATACTAGATCGTGGATACCGGTGTTCTTTGGTGGTTGGGTTTCAATTAACCACACATTTCAGGAACGGTCGAACTGAGACTGTACAAAACTACACTTCATTTACCACTCATACATATCATCCTCATTCATCCTCTGAAGTATTATCTGAACGGTATTTACCGGAGGTTAAAAACGAAAAAGAAAGATGGTGTAGTTTTCATACGCGTTTATGCAGCGATTCACAGTGGCGAATGAATTTAAACTTGATGCTTGTGCATAAGGTTCTACTCATTAATTTTAATTATTTCATCAAATTATGGTTATTATAATTTCGTTTTCTTATAAACAAAAAATAAATTTTAACATTAAATAATTTTAAAAAATTATATCTCTTAGTTTTCTCTTTTAAATTATATTTTGTACATTTCTTGGGGAAAAAATTATATAAAAAATATTATACAAGATAAAATAACGAAAAGTTCTTGCATAGAACTGCGCAAGAATTTTTTTTTCTTTAATAAAAATAAAGGTAAAATGGGTTTTCTGGAATTACAATTAAAATTAAAATAATAATAATAAAATAAGTCATTGCTTACAATGAAAATATATCTGTATGAATAATAACAGAGCTAAATACCAATTAAATTCTGATTGTCGCAAAAAAAAGCTGCTGAATTTACTTAAAACAAAATAAAATCCCATAAACTTGATCCGTTTTGCATCGAGGGAATCTAATCTTTTAATGGATATGAAATACCTCTGATCGTCGTTTTCCATTAAGGTTTTAATAACTCATACCATTTACAAAAAAAGGATTTTTCTTTATGCTAAAAAAAAAAATCACTAAAGATGCAAGCCATTTGAACAGCTAATAATTTACCCTAATTTTGATATTAAATTTAAAATAAGGCTATGTACACTAAAATAAAAAAAGAGATTCTAGATATAAAATTTATTCTGCATCTAAAATAAATGAAAGGATACGACAATAGTTTCAAGAAGATTAAATTCCCCTTCAAAAAATTTAAAATAGATTTTATGATATTTCTGAATTATAAGATAACGTTAATGGAATATATTTTTTAAAACGTTATCTATGATTGGAATCCCTCTCTTCGTTTATCACGTCATATCATACTACGATTGATTCATACACATTCATGCTGCTACAAATTGGCCGCATACAAACCGGGACCTATTTTTTGCTATATGCTTCAGGCATATTTGTAATGTAATATCACCATGGCTTATCGCAAGTTTAACGTAATTTCACTAAAAGATAAATAAAATAACATAATAATTTTTTACGCATAAACAAAATCGCATATAAAATAGATAAAAACGCATAAATATAATCGTTTACGCTAAAAAAGTCTTAAGTCATTTATTTTATTCTTAAATATTTAGAGCAGTAATTGGGGTTTGGTTTTTTTATTAAAACCTTGACTCAATATTTCCTGGAATCAATTAATTCATATTGTTGTAAATAAATTTACAGAAATTTCTCATTGGTTGAAGGTGTTTTATCTCTAATACATTTCTACAGTTTTTGCGTCTGTTTACAAAATTTATTGTTTGATAGGTAAATTGGTGTAAAACGGACCGTACAGGCAGATGAGTGGCTGAAAACTCACACGTAACACATCAGTTAGTATAAAAAAAATTATTTCATTTCAAAATTAATACCTAAAAAAGGTGGAATGGGTAAATGAGACTTAAATAGTTAATTTTTAATTATTATTGGCTGAATTTTGGTATGTCATATTTCTATATAATACGAATAATTCTGTAGAATAGCTACCATGCTGGGAGAAAGAAAATATGGTAATCAATCAAACACATTTTTTTTCATTTCTTTACGTTTTATGACCCAGGGATCCCCAAAAAATAAAAAAGTACAAGTATTGTTCGTACGTACATGTGTTTGCGTGTTTGAAGTTTAACAAAATTTTTGATTTGATATACCGATTTTGATGATATTTGGCACAAAGACATGTTTGTATATATGGAACAATTTAATAATAAAATTTTGGGGTCAGTATCTTCAAGGAGTGAAGAAGATAGTTTCTTTTGGGATCAATTTTCCAAAATTTTTCAAACATATTGTCAATAAATATGTATATGCCTATCTTATCATTTAAAAAAAAGTTTGGTGCCAGTAGTTTCTTCCCTTCCCAAAAATCGAAAAATCTATCTTCTTATTAGTTGCATATTTTTAAACTGATTTTTTTAGGTTTTCTTAAGTACAGTAATAGGTTTTTTATCTATTTTTTTTTTTAAAACTTTTTTTTGTATTTAAACTTTTAACAACCATATTACAATACAATTTCGTCATAATTCACTCCCCCACTACCAAAAAAGAAATATTAGGTAACTTTTTATTGGTTGCAAATTTTTTAGTGTTTTATATTTTTTTTTAGTTTCCTCCATTTAACATAGTAAACATAGAAAGATAAAAATATTTTCTTGGAAGGCATTTTTTTAAGGTGAAGGTACGAGAAAAACTGCCGATTTTTAAAACTTTTTTGGTTTATTTAAATATATAATTATAATTCTACAATAAAACTTCACCACAAATTACTACCACCACCCCAAAAAAAATCTTTTTGTAACTTTTTTCACATATCATTTTTTCCAAAATATAAAAATAAATAATCAATGCGAGGAAAATATTACAACTTTCTTTTTGTCAACTTTTCACTTCAATAACCTTTAGACACTTTTTACCAAATACAGGGTTATCATAAAAGAATGGTGCGGTTTTGAACATGGTTTAAATTAAAACAGAATTACTTACAGTTTATTTTTTTTTATTTTTCAAATTTGTCGTCTCAACCATTTTTTTACATAATTAATAAATTTCAATATGTGCGCCCTTAGTCGCTCGACAAATGTCCAAACGATACTCAACTTCTCTCCAAACATTAGTTAACATTTCTTCGTTAATGGTTGTCATTGCTTCATTAATCCTGTTTTTAAGTGGTTTGGGTCGCGAATGTTTTGTGTATAAACAACGCTTTTGATGTACCCCCACAAGAAAAAATCGCAAGGTGTCAGGTCTGGACTCATTGGAGGCCAAAGTATGGGTCCTTGCCGGCCTATCCATCGATCTCCAAATTGTTCGTTCAAAGCGTCCGTGACCAATGCATTGAAGTGCGGGGGAGCACCATCTTGTTGGAAATGAAATCGATGAATGTTTTCGAGTTCATCCAGCTGAGGAAAGCAATAATTGGTTAACATATCAAGATATACAACTCCATTAATTGTTTTTTCAGCAAAGAACCTTATTACAAGATTTTTCATCACACCACACCAAACATTAACTTTAGGCGAATCACGGTTTCTCAATAATTGCGTGTGGGTTTTCAGAGCCCCATACTCGTGAATTGTGTCTGTTAACGCATCCATTCACATGGAATGTAGCTTCGTCTGTAAAAATTATATCGTCTAAAAATGATTCGTTTTCACTTATTCTGTTCAACATTTCAACAGCGCAATTGTAACGTTTTACACCATCATCGGGTTTCAATTCCTGCAGTATCTGGATTTTATAAGCGTGTAATTTCAGTTTTTTATGTAAAACTTTGTGAACTGTTGATTTTGGAATACCTAATTCGACGCTTCGATGGGGGATGGACTTCCCAGGACTTCTAATTACCGATCGTCTAATTAGTTCAACCGTTTCATCTGGTACACTTGGTCTTCCGGTTGATTTCTGTTTCTTAACCGATCCAGTTTCTTCGAATTGTTTGAACCAACATGTTATATTATTTTTGTGTGGTGGATCTCTTCCGAATTCACGTCGAAACGCACGTTGAACTAAAATTACGGATTTTAATTCAGCCATCAATAAAACGCACTTTGCTTTGTCTTTATCCGAGAACATAGTAACTCACTAAACTCACCGCAACAACAATACAAGAACTGACGTTGTGGTTACAACTGCTGATAAACAAACTTTTGGGTTGGAGGCTTTCAGGGATATCAATATAACATCCAGAAATTTCCCTACAATCTTCCTATGAATTACTGAAACCGCACCATTCTTTTATGATAACTCTGTATATCAGAAATTATTATGCAACTTTGTATATAATTCCATACAAGCCTTTAATCAGTTACTACTTCATATATATCACCGAATAATTATTTCAAACATATAAATATTCTTTAATATATTAGAATTTTTTGCATTTTATCATCATGCAATAAATTCTAAACAAAAATTAATCGCTACATTTGATCATTAAGTCAATTATCTGAAGAATGAGGAACTGCTGGAATGAAGAAATAAAAAAAAAGAAAGTTAACTGTTAATCTCGTCTTCAGATAGGCTGCATTCCTGTATCTTATAGTTTTGTGTAATGGTCTATATACATAAATAAATTCTTATTAGTTAAGAGGATTATTTTTCACTCAGCATTATTTTACGCTGGTTTTAGCAAACTTGAAGAATTTTTATAGATGAATAATAGAAAGAAAAGCCCAAATAGCATATAGAACAAATAAATAATGTAATAATAAATTTCAAGTAAATGAAGAACGTTTATCTCCTCAAACAACAAAGAAATATGAAATCAGTCCAGACACAACGTTTTAACAAGATAGTAGTGTTAATAATAATACAACCAGGCGATCACTGTAAGGAATTATGGTATTATTAAAATTAAATTTTATTGACACACGTTATGAAACAGAAACACTGATAACCGCACAGCGAACTTCTAGTACGTTTATTTTTAATAGAAATTTTATTAGAAAGTAAAATAAGAGCATCTCAGTCTTTCAACAGGAGGTCCTGGATTTGAATCCCGGTAGGGCATGGTATTTTTCATACGGAACGGAACGCAAGAGCGGCTGGAGTTCCAATATTTCTCCCTACAGATTGCAGATCCTGGACAATGTCCCTTACTGCTGTATCTTTCTATTATCGGGCGGGTTTCATGGGTTATTTAGTGGCGGTTATAAATTTACAGTTTTTTTTATGGACGGATTTGGTAATTTGCGTTCCTATCCGTATGAACCATCGTGAAATTTATTTACTGGGTCTGAGTGTGGGAGACTAAGCTTTTCAGCCTAGTACTCCCGGCGTGATTTCCCTTCAGTCCATCAGCTTTCAGTACCAGCACCTTATGGGCTAGCAGGAATACGCCTACCGGGGCCCTAGTTATTTGGACGGAGCACTGCGCCCCCTTCTCCGGAGGGAGTCACATATGCTGACTGATTTAAATTGTGGTCTCTTCGTGGGACGGTGTGGGTTGTTGTCTAGGTTTTTATAGTTTTAACAAAATTTAATTATGAAAACGGTCACTTTCGCAGCCAGAATTTTCGCGCGGTTTCCATTTATAGGTTACTCGATATAGATACTCTTAAGCCTGGGTTGTCAATTTTTGACTCTCGTACAGTCTCTTCACGGTGGTTCGTTTAATACGGCATGAGGCCGTTTTCTTATATCCTGTGGAGTAGGATTCTCTCAGCAGATGTCTCGGAGATGGCAATGTTCGGACACGGCCGCTCTCTCGAACAGTCTGCGTGCCTGCACCAACCCCACCTCGGATATGGTGTGTAGTGTCGCATCGTAGCGAAGAGTGACGTTTCTGACGAACCACGGTGCTCCAAATATCGTCAGCAACGCTATGTTTTGGACGGCTTCTAATTTCTTTTGAAGCGTGAAGTTCAACAAAGCTCTCCATGCCGGGTAAGCATATGTTAGAATCGGCAGGACGTATAGACGAAAAATGAGCAAATGATCGCCAGTGGATATGGGCTGGCACTGTTCAATACTGGGTATAGTGAGGCACTGACGCCTTCGCCCTTTGGGTCACATATTTAACATGTTCTTCTAAGGTAAGCCAGGACTACTCCCAGGTACTCGACTGTTTTCCCAAAGGGGATCTTCTCTCCTGAAATTTCTAGCTGCCTGGCTGGAGCACGTGTCTTGTATGTGAACATCACTGCCACCGATTTTTCACCGTTGACCTTGATTCTCCACATATCGAGCCACGGCTCTACTATCCAATTGCCTCTGGATATTTTTCATACGGTACAAATTTCTATTTGGGCTAAATGACCACAGCAGTCGATGTCCGCACATCTCATAAAAAAAGAACACCCTTGATTTTTACCGTAAAAGTTAAAACGGTTTCAAACTCATCGACAAAGATTAGCGCACTAAACAAATATTTCCACTTTATAAATAGTTTGATAGACTGTAATTGATTCTTTTTATTAGAGAGTCGTTAAATAATTAAAAAACAAACAAAGGCCGAAAATTATTAAACTTAATAAACTAAAACTATCTGACGTTCAAGTTGAAACCCCTGACCTAGAAAATAGTAGCTGTTCGAAAAGAATTTGTATTATTATAACTTCTTTAGTTTATTTCAAAATGTCGGTTCCGCCTGAAATATATACCGTGGAAGAACAGTTTTCTGTGATAAGGTTTTTATTTTTTGAAGGTGTAAAACTGACTGAAACTCACTCATGAAAATTATTGAAACAGTATTGTAAAACGTATATTAAAAGTCTAAATTTTTATAAGTGGATCGAACAATTTAAATCGAGCAGTACAAGGTCACCGGTTTTCATCGTAGCAGAAGACCATTGGAAATTTCGACTGACGTTTTAGAAAATCGTATTAATTATTTTATATGCAAGGAAAGACGCATACAAATTTGGGAAATTGTTGAAATTTGTTTTGCGATCATTGGCATTGTCCATTCTGTTATCCACGATAAGTTGAATAAAGACACCTGAATTCACACAGTACGGAACTTAAACGACTATTTTTAGCGGAAGTTAAAGCTTTGTTTAGATCGCTTAATAACTAGTGATGAGATTATTCAACACACCAAGCATCATATTGAACCGGAATCCAAACGTTAAATAGAAACATCCGAATTCGTTCGCCAGGAAAAATCAAAACCTACACATTACCCATTAAAGTGATGCTAACGATATTTTCGAATAAAAGGACCCAATTTATTGAGATTATTTTGAAGAACAACCAGTGGCGGCTCGTAGCTAAAATTAGTGGGGTGCTGCTCCGGAAAAAGGTTTTCTGGGCCTTTTCAAGGCCATGGTTAAAGTTTTATATAAAGTAAAAGAACCGAAAAAATGAGTCAAATAGAATAGGTGAAAGCAGGATAATAACCTAATTCACATTAAAGAATATGGTACACGGTTTTTAAGCAAAATGTGCTTAAAACCCTATTTGGTTTAACCGAATTAATAATAAAATGTCAATACAGAAAATATTTTTTAGTATTATTAGATAACTTAACAAAATGTCCGCTTAAAAACACTATAGTCCAATGGTGTTTAATTTAAATTCCTATGTACAAAAAAACAAATACATCATAATCAGTTTTTACTAATTACCTTCTCTTTCGCTCTTCCAGCGTGTTTTTGGACAGATTTGGCAATCAAAGAGCCCTTGCTTTTCGCCATCTTCTGATCACTACTGAAAAAACAACTAAACCGCTTTCATATATTTCTTCCACCGACTAAAGTAGAAAAGGGAACGAATAAGAAACGTTCCATAAACACGCGGAGTAAAAAAAAACTACCTTCCACCAGCACGCCAGGATCGGCACTGCGGGACCGACAGTTCTCTCATAGGCTCGCATGGAGTTTCCTACGTGCTCATATGCACAACAGCCAAACACCACACCGCTGGAACTGTGAGGTGCACAGTTCCGTAAACAAATTGTTGTATCTTTTCCATAAACTGGGGGATGGCTACTGACATTAAGCTTAAGGAATTGTACAAGTATAAAGAACGAATTAAAGAAAAAAGGACTCATTATATTAAATGTTATCGATAATATCAAGTGAAAATAGGGGCTGCTGCAGTTCCACAGTGCCTATACGCGAACCGTCACTGACAACAACATATAATAAATTGCGAGTACGTATGACATGCTAGAAAATAAAGTGAAACCGGTACGAGGAAAGCTCTCTCAAAAGGCGTAATTCTTCTGTATGAAAACGCTCGCCCTCAGATAGCTCAAAAGACACGGAAAGCCGTTCAGAAGTTGGATCAGAATG
This sequence comes from Lycorma delicatula, assembly GCF_047948215.1. Taxonomy (NCBI): domain Eukaryota; kingdom Metazoa; phylum Arthropoda; class Insecta; order Hemiptera; family Fulgoridae; genus Lycorma; species Lycorma delicatula. The sequence continues at coordinate 31,704,358 of NC_134462.1, forward strand.
TGTTGCCACACCCACCTTATAATCTGAATCAGGCAATATCAGAATTTTTTTTGTCCTTTCAAAGATTTTTTATGTAACACCTAGTTCAGCTACAATAAGCAAATCAAGATACGGTACAAGATACCAAGGTGTACAATGTTTTACTACTGGAATAAAAAAGCTCAAAGAAAGATGAAAAAAGAACCTACATGTAACCTAGATATGTTTAAAAGGATGATTAATTTAATTTTCACGGACAAATAATAATTTTTCTTAACATTTCTTTCTTTAATTATTGAACAAAACTCGTACTCCTTGTATTTCCACACATCTTCTATTTTGAAAATAGTCTTTTATTTTCAAAATACAATTATACTATAATTCTTTATATCATCTTAAGAGAGAAATTATTACTTAAACAAAATTAAAATAAGCATATTTCAAATAATCTTCATTTTGCAAATCACAATGTTTATTATTAAGTACAGGTTTTAATCTTTTCACACAATCTGTAATAATGTCAGAGAATTATAGAAAAAGCTCAAACTTGTTAGTTAACTTAATCTAATATGCAATAAAATAATTATACAACCCGTAATTAAACTCGTACACCAAACGCAACTTAAATTATTGAAAAGATATCGAAAATCAAAATCTATTATATCACACATACATATACAACTAATACAGCACAGATGAAATTTACTTATGATAAAATGCAAACCCCTCCATTTTAGTCTTGGCCCTGTAACTAATTAACCCGCCTTCCGTTCTTAATTACTAAAACAACCAACCTTACAAAAGATCGATAAACCTATAATAGTACGCGCTGTACAAGTATTGAGCGGACCAAACATGAGGTTAAGTTTAATTGAATAATTAAAGTCGGCAGATAACTTCCTCAGAAGGCTTGGAAGTTTGCGGAAGGAGTTCCTGTTTGGCTCAATTTAGTGTATTTTATAACAAATTAGATTTAGTAGACCTCGGGGCAGTTGTAGGTCAAAATTTGTTGCCGTTTTCGTTTAACAGTATTTACGGGGTATGAGATTTCAGCCATTTGTTTTTTTTTGTAAACTAGACTTGAGAATAATCACGTTGTTAACATTTTAAAACTTAATCAAGAATTAGTAGTCGTCTTCGGTTTGAATAGAGTGAGGTACGGAGTTCGCGCTTCCATGTATATGGTTAACGATTATAAACGAAATAAGGCAAAAGAGAAAGATGTCCGAAGAACCCTAAGCGAACGCAAAATCTGACAATAGATAACCGATGGATATATTTACTGAGGAATTTGCATCGGTGTCATCCCGACAAGAAGCCTACCTGATGACCGTGAAATCTAATCAGTTTCAATACCTCTGGTTCGTAGGAGGGGGGTTGATGAAACATTTTTTTTATACCGTTCTCTCGTTTACGTATAGTATCCATCACTTGTATCGCAAAAATGTAATCTGACTTATTATATAGATTCTTGTAGTAAAAATGTTTTACGATTTATCATTTCATGCGCTTCAAAGCAATATGAATTGCGATCTACAACGGTTGTTAACCTACAAGTTCATGGAACATAAATTCTCTACCTAAAACTAGATAAAAAGAGCGGGCGAGTTCGTACGCTCTACGCTCTTTCACCAGGATGATTCTATTTATTAAAGTGTAAAATCAATAAACAACAGTTGAAACTAAGTAATAAAAGGAAGGGAGAATGTAAAAGGGTCCTGACCTGGAAAAAAGTAAGAAAAAAATAACCTTTCTCTAAGTACGTAAAGTTACACTATAACTACACTAGAAAAGCTGGTAAGAGCATGAGCGCAGAGAAATAAAATTGTAAAAGGAAGTTTTTTTTTTACCTTAAAAGCTGTTAAAACATAATAATATACCTCAAGACCGAGCATTTATTCGGAAAGTCTGAAGGAGTAACTTTTTTCACGTGAATTTGTTGAATAAGCCTAAAAATAATAACGATTTTGCTCTTATTCAAAAACTGGAATGTTTTTAAAGCCTCCAAAAGCAATTAATTTATTACAACGTAAAAACAAAATAACAAAACTTTCAATAATTCATCTAAGTACAGATAACATGATAAATTATTGAAAAATCTAACGAAATATTATCGTATATATGAATGTAGCAATTTTTGTTTGTACCGTTAATTGTTTAAAATTCAAGAACCGTTGTAACAATTTGAACGATGTTTTTTATTATTAAATTTCAAAACATTGAAAAAGACTTGTAAATTAATTTATCTAGATAACTCCATTACCGGACGAGCAATAACTTTTAAAAGAGAATGTATCGTCTTTTACATCATTTTGTGTAAAAATATTTTGAATCTTAGAATAAATCACGTTCTACAAGAGAAATATACGTTTCCCGAAAACTATATATTAGAAACTACGTCGAATTTTGATATTCAATATTGCAAACTGTTAAGAACGCGTTTTATTTTTATCATCTCGGCGACTGATAGAAAAACGAAACACAAGTCTCTTGTTATAATTTATGTGCAACATTTGTTACCTGGAGTTTTTTATTTGTATGGGATTGAGTATTAGCAACAAAACCTGCTTTAATGAAACTTACACTACTATAAATACTAGTTTTGCCCACTGTCTTCACTTAAAATATTTAGCGATAAATCACCTCTCTTGGCGAAAAATATATTTTTGTCATACATGTTTTCGTTTTATTTAGAGTTGAGAACAAGGTGGTTCCGAACCTCTTCTAGCCACACTATTCTTTATGAATTACACATTGAGAACGCATTTTAACTACAAAAATCTTGAAGCTATTAAAATTAAAATGTAGACCATTTTAAACAACTTTAATAGACATTTTTATAAAATTTAAATAAAAGCTCCTTCCTCAAACTTCGGTAAAAGTTTTTTGAGATTTATCCCGTAGGAATATATTTTAGAAGAATATACAGAGTGTATCAAGAAGTTTTCCCGGGGCTTTCATAACCAATTCTACTCGTGAAAATAATAATTAAAAAAAAAGTTCATATTCATATGTTTTAAAATGCTTCGTTTGCGAGTTACAGCTAGTGAAAGATTTCGGTCGGATTTCAGCTACGCCGGTGAAATATGGTCGTACTAAAATTTTTAGAACGTTAATCATGGGGCAAAATTAGTGATTTCTTATGGTTTTTGACCTGAAAAATCGAATAACATAGGTCGCAGAATCGTATCTACAGTAGTTTTTGAGAAATCTGGATGATCCAATAAACTGGCGTAAAAAAAAATCCGGTTTTTATGTTTGGAGTAAAAACAATTTTTAAATGGGTAGGAAATAATAAAACTTTTAATCAAAACTTGTAGAAAAATTAATTTTGAACAAAATGGTGTAAGATAAGTTGAATAAAACAAAGAAAGGTTAGAAAATTCGAATTTTATTTAGAAACAATACATTAGACCAAAGTGTACTATACCATTATACGCCATTTTCAAAACATTTCTTGGCACAAATTTCTTCTGCATTGTTTTTGTTGCTGTTTTTAATTCTTCAGGGCTGTACTTAAATTTCTCAGCCTCATCCGTAAAGCAGACAATTAATTCCTCACGAGAATGTATTTTTATTTTGTGTACAATATTTTTCATCCATTCACACAAAAATCTAAAGATGTTAAGTCAGGCGATCTTGGTGGCGAGGAATGTCAACCTCCTCGACAGATCCATTTCTCAGGGAAATTATGATTTAAGTGAGTGGAAACGCGACAAGAGAAGTGGGGAGGCGCGCCATCGTGCTGGAAATATACTTTCGTCTCAGCGCTAGAGGAACATCTTCAAGCAGCTGCGGCAATTCTTCTTGAAGAAAATGCAAGTAGACCTCAGCATTTAAGTGCACAGATCACATAAACGATCCAAACAGATTGTGAAGAAGGCCACACAATTCATTGACGTTAAATCGGTGTTGAAAATTGCCTTCCACCGTTTCATGAAGATTTACTTATGCCCGTGTATGCTGATCGCTTAAGTTGTTACATCTTGAGTGAAATAACAATAAATAAATCTGACACACAAATTTTATAATTAAATAATTTGTCTACTAAATAGTCAGAGTTAAAATTAATTGGTTTCAACAGGTTTTCTTTTTTAGTTTAAAATTTAACATTGAACTTCATACTTTCGAAATAATTTAATGATCAACATAATACGTTTTATAATTACTGGATTTATCACTTAAAAATGTTATACAGAAGTTCTTAATAAAGCAAACTAATGTAATACTAGCACACTTACCCTTAAAATAGTGTTTATATTATTCACTGTATTTATATTTATTTTTAATTTTACGTGCTCAATGTAAAAATATTTTTTTAAATGTTTATTTACTTTAAATATATTTAAAAATAAGCTGATATTCGTAGGAAGAGAAAGAAACTAATATCCAAAATGCATGTGCAACATCTTATCAATTAATGAGCAAATAGGATATAAAGCATTCAAAAAACCACATTAGATTCAATCATTATCAAATTACGTCAAAAATTGAATTTTTTAAAAAACTTTTATATTATATATCTATAACTTCCGTTATACATAAAATTATATAAGTATACGAGACGTTTAGATGTGAGGACAGACTATTTGAAGTTTCGGAGAGTCCAATTCTCTTTAGAAAAACTCTTGCCAAAACCTTTCATTGAAAAATGAAAAATTCTGATTCAGTATAGGAAAAAAATGTTTTTTATTCAGATATTTTATAATGGATGTTGATCCGCAAAAAAAAATTATACCAATTTTACTGCAGTTACAATATAATCTCAAAATTGGAGGAAATTTCCTGATGACAGCTGGCTTACTAGGGAATTTTAATGGTTCACAAGACGATCTGTTCAATCTGCTATTATTTAATTTGGCTGTGTCTTTTATAAATGCTAATAAAATACATACGATATGAATTTAACGTGAGATAGCTTACATAAAACGAAGTATCAGTTACCAAATTAAAAATTTCTCTATTACAACGCTGGATTGTTCAAAGCATTTCTTCTAGAAGATGAACAAAGCAGTTGAACATCAGTTTCTTAATAAAAGAAAGTATTATGTATTGGTTTATTGATGATTAGCATCAATCTTAATCAAGAAGATATCGGATAGCGCCTTCAACCGTATAACTGACATGATAGCCGTCAGTCTCCAGTTGGCAATTTGGAGGGAGGTATTCATACGATGAAAAAAATTACTAATCCTTGTGGGACTCCTATTTTTATTTTTTGGACCTATTGTAATGGGTACCATGATTACTTCCGAAAAATTTCGACATATCTTCACATTTCACACCCCCCCAGACCCCAAAACCACCGTCAGTTCAAAAGTTTATATACACAATTTTATATATATATTTCACTTTCTTGTGGACACGATAACTGCCGTAATTTTGCATCAATCACTTTCAAATTGATATATAAAATATAACAACCCAAAATCTCGATCAAGTTCGTTAATGGGAAAAATCGAACCTGGTAGTGGAAATTGGGGGGGAGATTTTTTTGAAAAAACAAAATATCGCTATTAAGTAAGTTTATTATTCCTATTAAGTAAAAGATCAAATTCGTTTAAAGTTCTTACTATTCTTTGGATAAAGGCTTAAAACTTACGTAAGTAAAGTTTTTTGATATCATCAACCATTGGCTCAAGGTGTGAAAAAAAATGAGTTTCGAAGACAAAAAAGTCATACATCCCAAAATCGGCAAAGTGGTCATTAAACATTACCTAAAACTTTTGTCTGAAACAATTTTTGATATGACCAACCCTTACGGCAAAGGATGATCAAAATGTTGCTGGAATTGTAAGAAGATGGGGCTTGTCGTATTTGAAACTTGTGAAAAGTTTTGTACATGCAACCGTTGTTGTACTGAGTAAATCTGAAGTTTTTTTTAACTTTAAGGTGGAAATCTTTTTTATCTTCTACTTAGCACCCGTGAAATCTATCTTTGCCTTCCGCCGTGCTGAAAGGGATTTTTTTATTTTCAAATAATATCTTACCTTAGAATGTTCAAATTAGTAAAAACTGAGAAAGAATCTCAGTTAGAGATAATAAAAATCAAAGGGTACTGGTAGTCAAAACAGTCGGCCACCCCTTATCGCTTGCCAAACTAACATCCAAACCTGATATTAAATCAACTACATGATTTAGCTACTGTATCATCAAATTTTAATAAAAAAATAAAATTGATGAAACGGGATTTTATCAAAGTAAGACATTAAAATAATTTGATGCATTTTAAGAACTTATTATACGATAGGAAAACGATTTATGGTCTGACTTTTACAGAAAAAATATTCATCTAAACTATTTTAATTATAAAAAATTTAAAAAAATAAATAACAAACATAATTTCTTTTGCCGGGGTCCTCTAGATCTGAAATGATCATAGGAGTTTTCAAGTATAAATTAACATATTTAAGACCAATTTTTTGTAATCAACAATATATTTTTACTTTCCCAGCTACAGTACTGTATGCTGCTGTTACTATAACGTGAATGAATAAATATCAATAAAAAAAGCTGATAACAGTTGTAGGACTTTCCCGTCATGCGGCTTTTTCTGGATGCACGGCTTACACACACACACACACACACACACACACACATACAAAAAACGTAATTTGAGAAATATTTATCATTTTATTTAAATATAATATTTTTTGTTTATTTAATTCAATGATTCTAACTAAAGCGCGCACGCATACAGTATTTCATTCACGCGAGTATGGCGGTACTAGCAGCTACTTTAAATACTTTTTTACGCTTTAATTATTCATTTATATTTAATTTTACCTCTCACCTGTGACGTCATAACATAGCCGTTGACCACAACAGCTGTATGTCAGTGATACACTAACGCTCCTTGTGGTGAAAGCAAATACTATTGAGGCCGTATATCCACTTAGCTGCTAGTTTATTTAGATCATTTTTTGGAGTGGGTGCACGATTTTGCAAAAGAAAAGTGTTTTGCAGATATTATTATTTTTTATGTGACTTAGAAAAATAAGACATTAATTAGGAGAAATCTCAAGATACTGAGGGTAACCTTGCTGTACAGCCTAACCCCCTTGACCTTTTAAATTGAAAATTTAATGGCATCAATTCCCCATATGTAGAAATAATCTGATAGTTTGGTCAAAATCGGCCTAGTAGTTCTAAAAATATAAGGGGTGCAAGACCGAACATACACGCTTACATAAGAACATCCAGAAAATTTTTATCCGGTTTTTTGGGTTCCTTATTTGTCAAAACGTCAAGTCTGGTGAAAACCGCATATTCCCAAACTGGACCGACTACAATACTTTCCCTTCTAAAGCTATAGCACTAGATGGAAAAGAAAAAGAATCATTTTTTAAATTTTGTGTTAAGAAGACATTAAAAAAAAAATCAAAAAATATATTAAATAAATAAATTCTATCTTAACCTTAATAAACCTACGAACGTATAATAACCTTAACCTTAATAACATTCGTAAATAACCTACGAAGAAATGTTATTCCTATGCTCCAAAGTCCAAAAAATCTGATTTTGTCAGATAGACGTTTGTGCGCACGTATGTTGGCCTGTATTTTTGGTCTTATAACTCCTAATCATCCCATTGACTTTTTCTTCAAACTTCCTGATATTACGTTCAATAGGAAACAATGTATTAAATTTTTGCAAAAATTGGAAAAAGAGGTGCGGGTGCTTTGCTCTAAATAAAATTTCAAATCTTTACTGGGGCACTTAGCAAAATGTTTTCTTACAAAAGTTGACGTTTTTTTTATAAAGGTCATAAATTATCAAAATGTTTTTTTTTAATATTCACCCCTATTCAAAAAATGGCTATATGTCGTACTTTTTTTTCAGCTACATCTTGCTTCAGAGAAGAAGTTAAAGGTAGTTTTTTGCACTATATTTTCTACGTCAATAGGACGTCAGTCAAGCCATTACAAAAATTTATTGTGTGTCACACTCCAATGGTGTGTGGTAACAAAAATATTTGTTTAAATTTATTTTAAATTTAAATCCATCTCGCAGGTTACCCAATGCATTTAAAATGTAAAATCTGAATTTTTTGGTAACCCTTCTTCTTTACATTTTTTAAAAAAATTACCCAAAACTTTTCACCCCTTTCCTAGAAAATACAACTTTGTCGTAGCTTTTTATTACTTAGAATTATATCGGCATCTTTTTTAACAAATTTAAAAAACACTATTTTAAATCTGTTATCACCACTGAGGGATTATTTTCTTAAAAATTAATTTTACCCGAATGGGAATTTACCCCTAATGGAAAGCTCTAAAATTAAAAAAAATAATAATTACTTTTTTTTAAATTTTGATTGAAATCAATTTTGGAGAATATTTTAATTATCAAAAAATCATTAAACAAATTTTCAAAAAGTTGAAAACATATTTTTCAAAAATTGTGATGTTAACATAATATTATTAAAAATTTTGGTTGTTACTTTATTTTTTGAGCATCTTTGCTTCAAAAATTAAAATTAAAAGATATGAGAGAGTAGAATTAATTACATTTTGGCATGTTTGCCGAAATGCATGTAAATAGATAACGATTAATTTTTAAATATAATAAATAGTATGGTATTTATGCGACTACAATCTGATTTCATCTGAAATCACAGAAAATATTAACAAGCAGGTTTTACTTATTGATTAAATGACATGTCACAGTAAACAATGAATAAAAAGATTTATTAATATCTAATCCAGGCAACTTATCATTCTGATGTTATTTCATCGAGTGCTTGTGACCTACATTAAAAATTCAATTTATATTTCATACTTCTTTTTTATGAATATATGTATTTAGAATACACAATTTATTTTTTACCGAATTTTCTAAGAAAAGTACAATATTACTTTTGGTCACGTGGTGGATTGGGAGGTGAAAATAAATATTCTTTACGTTTCGGGATATGAAGAGTAAGAAGATACCATTTACTTAAAATGAAGTTTCCTTATATACGTACAAAATTCTCTGGCTCGAAAATCTCCAAAACTGCTTGATAGTAAATTAAAATTGCTTTACAGTATTAAAGTATCTATAATTGTGCATATGAAAATTTTATGAAGATTGGTCCAGTTGTTCTTTTGAGTTACAAATGTCAAAAAATTTTGAGCAAGGCAAGTAAGAAGCATGGTTCATAGTGATGCTGCGAGTTGGAACGTTGACGTTTCTTTATCTGTAATATCTTTTGTTAGCAATATCTTTTGGCGTATTCAGGTAGCGTTACCAGTTTTGAGGGTCATGACTGGGTATTTTAAGCGGGGCAAAAATATTTTTAAAACTGACATTGGTATTTTAAATTTTGTGTGTTATATTATTATTATAACATCTTACAATATATTTTTATTTTACAATGTTCAAATATAACATATTCGTAAATACCATAATAAAATCTTCTGTAATGTATTTTTTCACAGCCTTAGGCTACAATTTTTTTTAACAACTTTTAACACCTATTTCATTTTGTATAATAAATATGCTTGTGCCAGTACCACATGCCATTATTACACTTAGGTTATACAATAATCATACAATTTAGTCAACGGTTATTTGTACACGATAGGTAAGGTACACTTTACATAACATATAAAATCCATCGAAGCAATCAAATATAATAAAATAAATTTAATTGAACATAACACGTCAATATGGAACTCACCGAGGTTGAAGAATGAAACTGGCACTAGATGAATCCACATTCTATGAAGGAATTTGAGTAAAGAATTGAATGCATTTGTCTCAAACATTCAAATCAATACTCTTACTTTCTTTCTTTTCCTATTTAGCCTCTGGGAATTACCGTTCAGATATTACTTCAGAAGATGAATGAGGATGATATGTATGACTGTAAATGAAGTATAATCTTGTACAGTCTCTGTTCGACCATTCCTGAGATGTGTGGTTAATTGAAACCCAACCACCAAAGAACACTAGTATCCACGATCTAGTATTCAAATCCATAAAAAATTAGTACTCTACTATAGTGTATTATTGTTTTGAAAAATCATTCTTTAAAAAGAGTACTGGTAGTTAAATTAATATAGTATTTGTAATGTAAATAGACTACGGTATATTATGTTGCTACATTCGGAAATTTCAGCATTCACAATACAATGTCCAAATGACATTTCTTTCTCATTAGTTCATTTAACACATCTTCTGCAGTTGGAGTGTAGTTTGTACATTGAGGAGTGCTAATCCATTCAGAGATGTATTTCCAATAGAATTATGCAAATATTTTCTTAGACGGCGTAATGTTGAGGAATATTTCTACATGTGGACACTGGGAGTGCAGCTAGTATTTCCAATAAAGTGAAAATATTTGGCATTATGTTGGGATTGCACATAGCTAACCCATCTACGGCCATTTTCGGTTGGTCTCCCTTCTCAAGATATGCAATTTTTCTGTACAATAATTTTAATTCATTATTCAGGTCCTCCTGGCAATCGTTTCTTATGTCACTGGCGTAGAATTCTGTGAACGAAGTGAAAGCATAGATGACAGGGACCGAAGGTCTGATTTCGTAGGTAAAAGGCACTGAAAGCCTTTCAATATTTCCTTGTGTTTCAAGAAACACGAATCTAGTTGGGACATGAAGATATCCAGAAATGGAATAAAACTAGAGGCACAAAAGTAAAGTACTGGTGTCACTGATGATAAGTCCAAGTTTACACGGCTTTTTGCTCACGTTGCCATGCGAGGTATTTGAATGGAGGACCCCCAACCTATTCAGGACTTTAGAAGCACAAATGAAAATTTTAGAAATTTCTTCAACATTTTTGCAAATACTGTTACATTTCACTGTTAATAACTTCAGCAAGGTTTACTGCTTCCATGAGATCAATAGTTCAATTCTGCAGGAATTTACACAATAGGAGACTTAAAGAAAACAGTCTCTGAATACAAAACAGCGATATCACAAATTGACAGTCAGTCAAAGCACATAAGTGAATTTGTTTGTGAGGACGAGTCTTTCTCATTCCATTCTGATATGCTTTGAAGGGTTACAATAAGAGGATCACACAATTCCACCACCATGACCACGGAATTATACCTTTACAACCAGCATATTGCACAAAGTTGAATGAGTTTTTCACAGCATGAAGTTGTAGTTTCCATTTCACTTATCGCCGATTTTAGAACATGTTCACTATTACAGGTATTAAGAAATTCGTACAGACTCGATATTGTACCCATACAGTTTCTAATGACAGTTACTTCAAAAGCACTGGATACAGCTAAGTTAAGGCTGTGTGCTGAGCAGTGGACATATAAAGCTGTCAGAATTATTTCCTTTACATATTCTTGGACTCCATTTACTTTTCCTGATATGGATATAGCTCCGTCTTACCCTTTATCACGAATCTTATTTATGTTTATATTTAATGAATGCAACTTGTCGAATATTGTCGTTGTGATTCCTTTTCCGTACACAAAAAATTAAAATAAAATTTTTCATACTGACGCTTTACACATTTTGTTGTTCGCTCCAACAAACAAAACAAATAAATAGATTATAAATCAAAATCAATCGATGGTTATCCAAAAATCACAGTTTCCATATTTTTAAATTTGATATAATTCTTAATATATTTTATTTGTAAGAAGGATCAAATCAAGTGACGGGCTACAAAGAAAAAAAAATAAAGAAATCTACATACTGTAAAACAGCCCACAAATTTTTTATCTTTATCAGTGGCCCTTACTTTCCCAGCATATGCCACAACATAAAAGTACAGTAATCCTATACAAAAACTACCTTTCTTCTCTTTTGTTTTATTGGATCCAAGAGTGATGAAACATTAATAAATTTTTAAAAAATCAGTGGTAAATTCTGATTGAATGTATGCATGGTGGTCTTTTGGCATCAGTTTGGATTAATAATTCAGTATTGGCTGGATCAAAAATCTTCAAATTTGTTTCACTAATTTCTATTTATGAATCATTGGTACTGTAATAATTTTAAATAGGGATCTCAAAGGGGTGGGGAAGTAGAGATCAAAATTCATATCTAGTCTAAAGCTGATACATTCAGCACTAATTTGAGCACTTTAAAAAATGTGAAAAAAATTGCCTAATAGGTTGTGTTTTTTTAAAAATGACTTCCAAAGGATAGCAGTTAAAACCTTTTTAGGTAACAGAAAAAAATTTTCAAAGAAAATTTTAAAGCTATTTTTTTTTGCATTCAAAATATCACAAAATCAATCAATATGTTTCAACGAAATAAAAACTACCTAACAAAAAGTAAAACAGCATCTAATTTCTTTGCAATTCAGAAATTGTTGTTTCAAATCACTGCCAATGTAATGATTTTTTATTTTCAATGATATAATTTAAATGTTTAGTATTAAAATTTCCTTCCTGAAGGTCATGAAAAGAAATACAGTTATAATCCACAAGCTGGCAAGTAACAAATAACTCTTAAAGAACCAACAGAATTATAATTAATATTTTATTAACAGATAAATTACGAATATTTTTATCCACATTAACCATAAAAGAATATTCACAAATATTCAGTGTTACAAGTATAATTTCTTACCTTACTATAAAATGATAAAAACAGTCATCAATATAATCTAATATTATATTAAATACTATTCCTTCAACTAAATAAACTGTTGAATTGAGTTTTATGTATCTGGCATAAAATTGTTTACTAACCTCAAAAAACATACCTGACATCTGATATGGATGATCAATTAATTATGTAACCATAAAAGGAGAGGTTCCAAAATCTTACTCGTACTTCATTTTACTTGCAAGGAGTCTAAAATACTCTCACATAGGACCCCTGATAGAAATCTGCAGGTCATCAAACATTTGTATATAAAACTCAAATCAAATTAAAACTAGTTTGATAAGTAGTTTAAAACCAGTTAGTTTTGTAAGTTTGTTGCAAAAGTTTTTTTGAAAAAAGCAAACAAAATTAAATGAATCATCTTAAAGTTTGTTTTTTTCTGTAATCTAATTATGTTTTTTGTATAGACTACTTAGTTTTCATACTATAAACATAACATACAAGATAAATTATTCATATTACTAGAGTGTATATTAATCATTTACTGTGATTAAAGTATACAGTGCTCATATGAAAATTAAATTCCTTATAATCTGCAATTTTAGATGTAATTTTCAACTGTATTTTAATGTTCTACAATGGTAATGAAAAAAACTTTTTTAAATTTCATTTGGTTGGATGTAGAGATCCTAAAGAGCATTGTATTCTAAGCAATAAAGTCTGCTTTCTTAAAAAAATAGAATTTATTTTTAATCTAATAATATATACTGCAGTTTCCAGATTAATGAAACTAAACTTAAAATAATATGTTTACATAATTTTTATCCTTCAAATCTTTAGTTTTACTGGCTTGAAAGTAGGTTTTATTATTAGGATAGCCTAAAAATAATTATTCTGAAAAATATATAGATAATGGTTACTCTATCACAGAAACCATGAAACTACATGGTTTAAACAGATAATGGTTACTCTATCACAGAAACCATGAAACTACATGGTTTAAACAGATAATGGTTACTCTATCACAGAAACCATGAAACTACATGGTTTAAACATGCAACAAAAAGAAGGCAATGGAACCTTCATAAAACAAAAATCGAATAAAATTTCAAGAACTTTAGAGTTTTAATGAAAACATGATTAATTCATAAAGATAAATAAAATTAACCATTTACAAAACCTAAAATACTAAAAAAAATTCCACTTATGGCCTATTAGTATGTGGTTCTTTAACAAACGATCGATAATGATGTAACCAATTTCAAAATAACAGTAAAACAATGCTAGAAGATAATTATTAAATATAGAGTAGAGTTTATTCAGAACATTTGAGGCCCTAGATTTTGTTGATGATACTGTTAATATTTTCTATCGCAAAAAATTTGCCCATAGGATAGAGAAATTAATTGATTTGCAAAGGGAATTTCAAAAAGTGGAGCTCTAAATTAATGATGGTAAATTTAAAATTACCATAAATATAAATTTTGTATGAGGTTAAGAAATTTAGTTTAATTAGTAAAGAGTAGCACCCAAAACAAATACCAGGAAGCTATAAAAATGAAAAAGATACTTAAGAATGATATTGAATAAACCATTAAATAACAGAAGAAAAATGGATAAATCCACAAAATTTCAAATAAGAAAGGGATACAGTGTTGAAACTGGATATGGATCAGCCACAGACTTCTCTCTTCGAAAGAAGTCAATGGCAATAAGAAGAAGGCTTTACAGTGAAATTTTCATGGTATAAAAGGAAGGAAGAATCAAGGTATTCAAGACATGGAAAGATCAACAAAAAAGAGGTATTATATGATGATTAATATGTTGTGAAGCGGTTATCTACTTTCTGGAGTAATCAATAGGAAATAAGTAAATAATATAAGTAGACCACCTGTGTAAGGAAATTCCCAGAGTAATTGCACTTAAATACTTTTTTAACATTTACCAATTTTAAAATAAACCGGACTTGTTTCCTCCATATAAAACCAAAGCGCTGTATTTTCAACACAGAATGAAAAACTTTGACCTGTATTCATTGAATTCTCTGTATCTGCGAGATCTAAACTTTCTAGTTTAGAAACTTTACTTGGAAATCAAGTAACAAGATATGATACCTCCTGATACATTTTTTTGGACCTAAATGTAAAAAATAAACTCCTTTAATAAAAACTAAAAAACTGATTACAGAAAAAAGAGAATTCAAGAAAAAATAGGAAATATCTTTACACAGCCAATATTAGTAAGTTGCGAGCAGTAAGCATGATTATTTGACAAACCTCAGTGAAGAAAACTTTTGCGCATTAGGAAGATTAATTTTTTGAAAAAGTAAATTTTTTTGATTACTGAAACAAAGTTAACAATGTAAAAGATTATTCCAAGCAATCAAAATGACCATTATATAAAAATCAAAAAAATTTTATTTAATCTTTATTCTATGCGTCTATGATTTATATTTTCAACTTGTTAGTTTCAACATATTAAACAAAAAAAGTAAACGTTTCAATTCAAAAACACATTTTAATAAAAAAGAATACTATTTTCTTTATGAAACTCAAAATAAATGTGACAACAAAATCAACAGAAGACATGAAATTTCTATCTAAGGTAAATTTACCAGGATATTTTATGTGAATATAAATTTTTATAATCCCAATTTTATTGTAGTCTACACTTATAAAAAAAATAAACTATTGATTTATTGAAATTTTTAACAGGGAAATTTATTTAAAATAATTTAACTTCCGTAAACAGGAAAAAATACCGACAAAAGAATCACTTATTTGCGTTAACACACATGTTTTTGCTGAAAGCTTTAAACTTAAATTCATGTATATGTTAATATATTTCTGTACAGGATACGAGAAATATCACTTTGACACAGAATACGAAATGATTTGATTATGTATTATGCAGTACAGTACTACTCAACGTGAACGACATGTTACTAACATCGAAAGAATCACATTAGTCATATTTAAAACTAAAAATAATTTACATACTGTATTAATCATAAAATTTGTATGATTTTGGTATTCAAATATTGAGCTAAAAATCCAAACTTAATAGTTTTAAATCAAGTCCTAAACACATAACTAATATACATAACCCTACATTTTACACTTGGATATATAATACAATAAAAATTCTATTACCAATTCCCAAATTACTGTCAGTTAAACTAAAATGAACAATATATTCAAACTGTGATATAAAAAAAATCCCTTTCGACACACTGGAAGGCAGAGGTAGATTTCACCAGTGCTAAGTAGGGGATAAAAAAATTTCCACCTTGAAGTTAAGAAAAACTTCAAATTTAGTCAATACAACATTTTGATCATCCCTTACCGTCTTTTGAACTGACAGTGGTTTTTGGGTCTGGAGAATGTGAAACGCGAAGATATGTCGAAATTTTCCGGAAGTCAATAATGGTATGCATTATTAATAGCTTTCTTATGAAATCTACCTAAAATTGACAGGAAAATTAACTGTTAAAACTTCTTACTAGCTAATTGAACATACAAACACAAGCTACAGACCAATAAGTAATCAGGGATATGAAAAGCCTTAGTTACAAATATTGCAACTACTTTTAGAAAACTGTGTTCCACTGTAACATATGAATCATTTTTTTCTTGCCCTAAAAAAAAACTAACATATAAAAATAACTATACAGACTGTCCCACAAGGAAAGCAACATATTTCACAGGTTTATTCTCTCAACAAAATGATGAAAAAAGTTTACATAAACATATGTCCGGAAACAATTCGTTAGTGTTATGGTTAGTATGTAACATAAAATGTTTAACTTGTATGAAAATTTCTGTACCTCTGTAGATAAATCCGTGTCGAAATTTACCATTACAATAACATTTTATAAAGTGAAACAGAAATTCTGAGATACACCGCCAGCAACTTAAAATAGTAATAACAATTTATAAATATTACATAATCAAACATTCTAATCGTAAATAATAATTTCTTTTAACAATTTCTTCAATAATTAAATTACAATAATAACGTTTCAATTTCATCGATTTCTAGTAACCATAAAAATAACAGAGCACTGTATTATCTAAACTTTCTTGATTCGTTTATATTATTATTAATATATTGGTACCAGTATTGTAATTTTAAAAGGTGGGGATCGATTTATTGAAAAATTATTTTTGAAGGATCTATTATAAATGTAATGTACAAATTTGCCAAAATAGGTTTTTTTAAACTGCCTCTGAAGAAAATAGAAACTGCTTTTTTTGTGATATTCCCACACCAACTCATTGAAAGTTGAAAAATGATTATATTATTAATGCCTCATATAAAATATTTGAATCGCATTTGAAGAAAATCAGTTGAGTCAATCCCACGATATAAGGTCAAAAACAGTGTAACACATACGTACAAACGTATGCACATACATACAGTACATGTGTTTTTGGTCTAGATGAACTAGTTGAACCCTAAAACGTAAAATTTGTTTAAAAACCCGATACCCCATTTTTGATATGATCACCATACTTTCTCCTTAATACAGCAATATTCGCTGGGAAAATAACAACCACTACAAAATATTGGTTTCGTGATTGCCGATGCCGGGCGGAATGCGGATGGAGAGATACTCTTCCCGGATGTGAAGCCGGGTTGAGAGTGGGCTGTTGTGAGCTTGCCCTGCTGAAGTCTTGTACCACCCAGTGTGAGTCAGTCGCTTCGGCTCTTGGTAGTGATTATCCCATGGGTAAGTTATCGGAGCCGTTACTGCTACGTGCGAGCCCTGGGATATCGGTATCGTGGGTCAGGCAGTACCTGACTCCCTGACCCGGGTTAAATCTATGGGGGCGGCTGACTGGAGGAACCCAGGCATGATGACGATTAGGTGCGGCATGATGACGGTTAGGCGGGGCACCCCTAACCGTCTCTCCACCCGTACCTTATGACACGTTGACTGACGAAACTATAGGTTATGGAAGCATCAATATCCACACCTTCCCTTAGAGAGGGAAGACGTAAAACTTTCAGAGGGTCCACGTAGCAATTTCGAACCTTTGTCTTCGGAAGCAAAGATAAGAAGAGCATCGAGTTTAGTGAGACAGGGAAGAAAATCCGAAATAAATTTCGAGTAAGAGCTTTGGATCAATTTCAAAGTATCTGGTAAAAAGAAAAAAGAAGGGGATTTTTCTAAAATTAGTCTTTTCGTGATTGTTCGTGGGATCACGGAAACTGCAGGAAAATCAACAAAAGAAACTAGGAAGACTGCTATGGGTTTGTTTGTGGAGACCGTCAATGACCTACAGTCATCATGGTTACTGAAAACTACTAAGCTAGAACTCATCGACGTTGAGGTTGTACCGCACGGTACACTAAATACCTCCAAGGAAGTTGTGTGCAGGGATCTTCTAAACTGCACAGAAGAGATCGTCAAAGAGCTTCAGGAACAAGTTGTTGCATGTCGACGTTTGAACACCCGACATAACGGAGTTGTACCTACGCGTCAGATGTTTCAACATTTAACATACCCAAGTGTCCTGAGAAAATTAAGGCTGGCTTTCATAGATCGATGTCCGTCCTTTCATCCCGACTCCATTGCAGTGTTTTGGATGTAAGAAGTTTAGACATACTGCGGCGAGATGCATAGGAAACGGATCTGTCCCTGTGATGATCTATTACATCCGGATGACCCGTGCAAGAATCTGCTAATTTGTGTTAACTGCCATGGACATCATTCTGCTAGATCGTCCAAACAGTTCGATCTATATGGAGGAAGTAGCAATAAAGGAGGTAAAGACCATTCAAAGGTCAGCTACTTCGAAGCCAGTAAAATTGTACTCAGCACATCACCGAAGCTTATGTGCTATACTTAGGTTGCTGCGACTCCTGTAGCTTCTTTTAAACCAATGGACGTAATTTCTGTACTGGCACCAACATTGGCAAGCATGGTCAAACGTATGATCGATCATAAATTGAAGAGTCGACCAACTGGAGAAACTAATCCAAAGCCGTTGAAGAAAGAAGCGGATGTGTCTATACAAAAAATTGTTACACAACCAAGGAATGAACCTTCAACCAGTAAAAGGCGAAGGAAAGCGAAACGAAAATGAAAAAGTCTGAAGCTAATGGAGAGATCGAAAAAATTCCCACCCAGGGACTTTTTTCCCCTCCGGGATCACCGTTAGGTATTGCTTCAAAGGATGAGATGAATGATTTGTAGCGTGTGAAAGTGCCCTGCCTGACCGGGATTCGAACCCAGGACCTCCAGATGAAATACCGAGACGTAACCACTCGCGCCACGGAGGCCAGCCACTCAGGGGCCTGCAAAACCAGAAATAAAAATTTTTGAAAACAAAGATTTCGAACGACCGACAATGCAGCCTCCGAAAGCACAGAAGGACCTTAAGGTGAGAGGGTGAGCATTAAAGTCACCTCATACGCTTTAGCGGGAAGTGCAACGAGTCTCGACTCTGATGCACTGCTGACCGCACCATCGGAGCCGGTATCATCCGATGCCGGCAGCAAGACATTCTCCGTAATTTATTGCGGAGGATTAGAAGACTCCATCTCCGAGACCTCGGATATCTTGGAATTCGACATTTAGGCCTTCAGGGAGATGAAAAAACGAAGAAGAAAGTATGGCCGCCTAAAGGAAAACTTAGGGGATACAATCGACGAATGAGATAAGTTTCTATGAACTTTTGATGAATTTTAATCAAAATAATAGTATTTAATTTCTTTTTTTGGCACTGAATTTATTTTCATAATATTGACAACATTTCGTCAGAAATGTTTTAAGATTCTTTAAGAGTTTTGAAGTACTTTAGAGTTAGTTTTAAGTGCTTTTTTAAGTGGCTTTACAACTTTGTCATTTAGTTTCTTTTTGGGATTTTAATAACCTTTTCATAAATCTATTTATAGATGCTTTGTTTTGACAAAACTAGTCTTTTAAAACTGAAACATATTAAAAGTATATATAATTAGCAAAGAAAATATTTTACAATGCATTGTTTTACTGCTCCACCAATCTCTAGATTGATACATCTCTAGATTTTTAGTATCTCTCCTTTCATCTAGAAGAGTCTGATTTGAATACCAGACAAGCTAGCCCTTTTTCATACATTAAATAATTCATTTCTTATCATTAAAAATAAGAGGAGCCAAGGTAACTAACTAGGTCCAGGTCTGCAGTTATCAGGGTGAAAATAAATTTATACTCATATATCTATATATATAAAAATGTTAAGTTCGTTTGTGTACGGCTTCAAAAACTCAAAATGTTCTGCACCAATTGAGCTCAAATTTTAGCACGACATATAACCTGCATCAAAGATTGTTTTCATTTATTTTTAATAAATCTATCTATCTATTTTTAATTTGTACATTTTTAATTTGGAAATGTAAACAAAGGAAAACCAATCAGATCAATGCAAGATGGCTGCTGTCAAACACAACGACCAAATTTCTTTGAATTATATTTAACAGCTAAAACATCTGTATTTTATTAAAGAAAAAAACACGATAAAAAAAATTTTTAGCACGATATTTAACCCGCATCAAAGATTGTTTTCATCTATTTTTAATAAATCTATCTATCTATTTTTAATAAATAAGGGGCTAATAAATCAGATGGAAATGTAAACAAAGGAAAACCAATCAGATCAATGCAAGATGGCCGCTGTCAAACACAACGACCAATCACAAAGAGCCCGTATGGCCGTTGCCAATGCACCATGCTGATATTTTCTGTTATTTGTAAAGAGCTATTTTGGATAAAACCAAATCTACCCTCCTAAAATCTAAACACTGTTAAATTTTCCTACCTCTATATTTGAAACCAGAAAGTTCCAGGTTCCAACTGTGCTCAGGGTTGATATTTTTCACACATATTACGTACCTATAATAAAAAAAATTATACAATTATAATAACTATAATCAAGTGAAAACCTATTTCATAAAAATAAATAAATAGATTGATAAAACTAAAAATAATAATTATGAAAGTTCAAAACCTACATAAATTACCTAGTTTAACTTATAACTAGCCAAAAATCTGCTTTATTCTATTTGACTCATTAAACATAAATTATAAAAGAAAATAATAAACATTACATTTATTGTTTTTACCGTTAACTTTCAGTGGATGTTGGGAAAGAAGCAAATATTGGAGTTTAAAATAACTTTATAAACTAGATCGAATAAAATACTGTAATAAAATATATAAGCATATACGGTCTGTAAATGGAATATTTTTATTGGAAAGTTTCCAAATAATTCTTTTTGTTTTACTAAATCATTAAATAAAATGGAAAACTAAGACCTGTAAAAAATTTTCTCAAATAAATAAATATATGTGCAATTTAATACAAAAAAAATTATTTCTGACATTAATAAATTATGTTAGAAAAATCAATGTAAAATAGCATATACATTATGATTAAAAAGTTAACATTGTATTCTGAGTACTAATAGGTAAATTACATTAGCTTGGGAGATAAATTTAGTTAAAAACTGCAACAATTGATTTATGTAATAAATTAGATTTATCAAACAAAAACGTTTTTTACAAATTTAACTCAAACTCGCTATAAATAAATATAAAGATTTTTTCATTTACATGCGTGTATGCCCACACACATACACACACACACACACACCCACACCCACACTTACATCCGCACAAACACACACACACACACACACACACACAGAGTAAAAAACACTTAATATGCTAATTATAATATACATGTTCCAAACAGCCTCCAATGAATGCCTAAAATTAGATGAAATAAATTGTTTATAGTACAGTTAATTAATTGTTTATTGAGTAGTATATTTATAGGTAATACAGTAGATAATACCATCCATGTCAAAATTCCATGGGTGGGCATGGTTATCCTTATACGAATCCCCAATTTTTTCATAAATGGCTTAAATTTCTGGAGAAAAAATATTTTTTGTTGTAGCACGATCAATAACATTCTACTTACTGACATCCTGAGCAAAAATGCCTGGTGTTTTCAGTGTTTGTGGAGTGGTGAAAAGCTATCCTTTGGATAATTTGTTTATTTTGCACTGCAGTTCCTTCATGAGAAAATGTTCTTTCTTGTTATCCACCTCTTTCTTATATACGAAATCAAGGATTTCTTCCCATTTTTTATTCATTGAGTGTATCTCAGCCAGAGTGTCCTACAGACTTCATTTCCTTTCTAGTGGCTGCAAATAAGCCTATTGGTTTCTTAAATATTTATCAGCACTAACAGGCATTAAATTATTAGGCTACCAGATCTTAGCAAGAAAAAATGAAATATTACCAAATTTATCTTTTTTTCTTAATCTAAAACCTTTTGCTAAAATTATTTTCATAATGAATGAAGAAACGTTTTTTTTTAACAAACAACATGGTTTTTATTTCCTTAAAAATCTGAAAAAGTATGTTATACAACAAATAAATTAAAGAAATAATTACTTAATTTTGAAGCAAAGCTGAATAATGACATACATAAAAATATGTGAAACAAATTTTAGAAATAGTAGCACTTTGAAAAACAAACCAAAGAACCTGTAAAGGAATCCACAAGCCAAAAAATGAAAAAAACAGAATGAGTACAAAATAATTCTTCACTTCAACAAATTAGCTACTAAAAACAAAAAAATAAAATTTTAAAAAGGACAATTTAAAATTAACTTAAAGAAAATAACAAAACACTACACTAAGTAATAAAATTAATAATAATTAATTTTAAGAACTGAATTTTTCAGTTTTTTTTATAGATTCTTAGATTTAGAAATCAGCATCAAATAATAAACAAACACCTCTATGTGATAGATATTTGGACCCTCAATCAACAAATCAAATTCATGGACTTAACAAATCAAATTTATGAAACAAAAAAAAAAATAACTAAAAAATTGTTATTATTTAGCATAACTATTTTTCAGTTTAACTTTTTTAAAGTTCATTTTATTTTACACCTTTTAGGTTATATTAATGTTTAAAATTTGGATAGCCTACAAAAATTTAAAGCCAAGAAATCTGTGTCTTCATTAAAACAAGAAAAGAAATAACAAAAGTAAACATAAAAAGAGATGATCGCATCTATAAGCTATAGCTCTCACAAATGTGGTAGTATATATTACTTGTTATTGTATTTAATAAAAATAAGAAAAAAAGAAGAAAGTCAATGTAAAAAAACTGTTACGGAGTAAAAGCTAGCTGGTAAATATAAACCACCCTAGTACAGAATATTGAGATAAGACAAATCTTAATTTAATTTTTTCATGAAAATACTTTTGTAGGATCCGGCATCCTGAATCATGATTGAAATATTTAATTAAACCGCATCTGTGAATTAAAAATTAAAAATAATAAAATAATGAAAATTGGATATTAATTTATTATATAAGTGCTGCTATCTGTTCCGTTTTTATAAGAGTATCTCCCTCAAATATTTTTTTTTCTTGCAAAAACTGCAACAGATATCGGCACTCATATAAATTAATATAGCGGCACTCATATAAATTAATACACACTTTTCATTATTTCAGTATTTTTAATTTTTAATATGTATTGTTTAATTAAATATTTCAGTCATGATCAAGGAAACTAGTTTCATGGTAAAATTAAGGTAAGATTAAGCCAGTGACGATGACAAAAAAATGGAAAAATGTTTTCAAATAGTTACTGTCACCAGATGGCTTTGATAGTACGTTATAACCTTATGGTAGCCCTGCAAAGGACTGTTTGATTTTTATGGAAGTGTGCCCGGAAAAGCGCCATTTGTGGGTTTTGCGAGGTAGCCCTGCGAAGAGTTGTTGGATCCGGGAGATGATCTCTGGTGATGTCGGCTTGGTGGTAGTGAGGGAGTTACAGCTTGTGCATTGGAATTGGACCGAGTTTCCCCTCAGCTGCAGTTGGGTCCCCACTATGACGTGGCAATGATGGGCTCCACGAACCCTGCAGTGTCGGGTCAGCGTCAATTGTCTTTCACCAGCATGACCGAGGCGGTGCTCACCCGATTACATCTTCACTGATAGGTCTCCTGACGCTAGCAGACTTCATGGTGGACCCACCAGGACGTTTGAAGTCTGGCAAGCTGGGGCAGGAAGGTAGTGTCTGTGTGTAGCAGCTCCCTCAGTGGAGATGTTAACATCAACAGGGAGGCCTGGGAAGAAAGAAAGTCCCTTCTTTCTTCTTCTTTGGGTGGAGGTAGGCGACGGAATGGTTCCCTGTACTGGTACCAGCACAGTCTTTTATAGGCGCAAAGCTGTGAGTGGTGAGGCCGCAGCATCTCTCTGGTGGAAAAATTGCACAGTCAGCTGGCTATGTGGGGAGGAACGTGTGCGCAGGAGCGTAGGTGAAATGCAGGTTCCCCTGACATCTACTGGCTAGCATCGCGCTTGCCAATAGAAAGCAGAGAATGTAGCAGTATTATAAACATTTCATTAAAAAAATGTTAAATGCAAAATTTTTCAAATAACTTAATTAATTACATAGAAAAAGTAACAACAGAAACTATTTGAAGAATTTCCTCCAAAAAAATAAAAATTTCCCCAAAACTGGTCCACTTGGTTATAGTAAGACTTAAAATCCATTAAAAAAAACACTGATCATATTAAGAACATACTCCTTTTATTGATTGCTTAAAATATATTTTAAATAAATAAGTGCAAATTGCTCCAACAAAAAATGAAAAGCAATAACAAATATATGAAAATTATGACTTCAAGAATTTGTAAGAATGCTACACCCAGCACCATTAGTGCTTAAAATACAGCCAATTCTGTGTAACAAAATATAAGCCAAATGGATTCTACTGGTAGAATCCTCCACTACCTACAATGGCTTCAAGAACTTCACAAGTGCTATACAATAAAGTGATGATTTCAAGATTAAAAAAAACTGATGAGTGATTCTAGGTAACTGTCATCTACCTGGAGTCAGTCATAGGAGATAAAAAAAAAGGAGATTGATACCTTTTTCATGAATACATGAGAATTGTTCAATGTTGTTTATAAAATCAATAATAATATTCAAACATATTTATTATAAGATTAATTTATAAAATTCTATCTTTTTATGAATTCTTCTATGGTTGTATTACATTTGAATTATACAGCTGGAACCTGTATTATAATAAGGGTGTCTATGAAACAAATTTTCATTATGATAATCCCACCATTTTTGCAGCCGCAGAAAAAATATGGTATGGAACTCTCTACAATAGCAATTAATGGACTACTTGTGAAGTTTACGACATAAGCCTTGCCATATGTTATAACTTACTTCAGACTTGTGCATTAGTGGCTATCATTATAGGCACATTGCATAATGTACTATTTTCATTCACTAATTTTGAATTATTTCTCTAAGAATTTTCAATGTTTCAATTAAATTTTTTAAACTGCTTATTTACAAGTATATCACTTTTCAGGTACAATTTATTAGGGGATATTTAAATTTGGTTTATTAATTGTTATTTATTATTTAGTACAATTAATTTATTTTACTAATAAATAACAATTTACTATTGATAAAAAAATCTAAAATAAATAAACATTTTTACTTCCGTGGAAGTACAAAGAAGTATTGTAATCACAAAAAATTTCAGTTATCAGATTTCAATCGAAGTATCCATTTTGACAAGTTTCTCCACAAAATCTAAAAAATTTGGATTTTGGATTTTTTCTTAACTGTAGTAAGCGCTCAACGAGAGCTTTTCAACGATATATCAAGTGGTATTTATTTTCATTGGTTCCAGAGTTATAGCCAAATAACATTTTAATTAATGAAATATTTGGATCTTACAAGGGGAAGGGACATCGGTTTGAATCAAAACTTCATTTCCATTTTTCAACTTTTTTTTTTAATTTAAATAAATATATTGATTTATTAATAATTATTAATCTCAGATTGTAAACAATTTTTTTACAATAAATAATAATTCAATAATAACAATAAAATATATATATATATATATATATATATATATATATATATATATATATAAAAAATAAAAAATCACAAGTTATTAAGTTACTACTGAAATAAAATTTTATGCACTTTAAAAATGTGTATAGTAATTTAATGGGCATACAAGGAAGTCATCTGGTGTCCACATCAGATTTTTTAAATTCCCCTTTCAAAAAATTTTACTTTATAATCTACACAATGAACTATTAAATAATAAAATCTGTTCCAGTCTGTACAAAATTGTTCTACAACTTTTTCTTCTTATGATATATGTAGTGTTAATCACACAATTTGGATGAATTGTTTGACAAATACTTTTGTGAAAATCACTGGAGTTATAAGAGACAGACGTATGAATGAAAAGATGTTCAAATTATCACACAATCAAGCACATTACCCTAGTCTTGGTGCAGTCAAGTAAAAATAGATTCTAAACAAGCAATATTTTTCCTAAAATTAATTGTATGATTTTATGCAGCATAATAATGTAATTCACAAATACGTATACATCAAGTAGCAAATAAACTTCCATCAAAAAAACTTTCTCCATACATAATTCAATCTGCTGGCTGACGCATCTAATAAGTGTAACAACTGAAAATAAGATTTAGTACTTATAATAATTTATTTAATAGAATAATCAGTTTTTTGAAGTCTATTATAAAGAATGACTCTTGGAAATTATACACAGTACATCATTTTCAATTTATTCATCACCATAAATGTTTACCTGAAAGAAAATGTTAGCATAGAAATATAATGTCACAAATTTGAAATACTACAAAATTCGGATAAGAAATTGAGTAGTTATGCACTTTTTAGTCTTTGTTCAGGAGAATGTAACAAGAGGGATTTTACATTACTCTTTACACTACTACAGCCTGAAAGTAAAAAAATGTTAAAATTAGCTATTTCTAAATAATATATATTTATATCAATATTTTGTTACTTTGTAAAATATACTGTAATGTTATCTTACTTTGTTCATTTCAAAATTATTCATGCTTGTTGTGCATAAGCGCATCAAGGCTTTACAGTAAGGCTGAATGCCTTGGAGATGAACTCCCACTCACTTTTATATACAAATAAATATCATATCAAAATGGGTTAGATTAAATTTACCTGTACATTATTTTATTACTATCATGATTTCTTTTTTCTTTGTTTAGGTGACAGTTGATATACCTTACGCCTCACCACCGCAAGGCATGAAATATTTTACTGTTATTGGGCCACATATAGACTGCATGGATGAACAATATTTGGTATGACAATAATTATTTAAAATTGCATATTCAATTTTAATATTAACATATAATAATTGCAAATTCCATTTTATACACTAGGGTCTCATGTTCAAGATTAATTGATTCCATTTTTAAAGTAAATCTGGTAACAGATAACATGTGATAGACAGTTTAATAGATAATAAATAGCAATAAATATCAAAAAAGTTAATTTTTTACAATCTGTTTCACTTGTTTATTAATACAAATTTATTTATACAATTAATAAACTTAGCATTAGGAAAAAAATAAAAATTGTTTATATCACACAGATTTAAGTATTTAGAATTCACTGAGATTGAAAAATATTTTGTTTAATATTTACGTTCCAAATCATACATATTAATAAAAAATAATTCACCCTAATTTATCCATCACATTAAGGCAAACACTACGTTCAAACAAAAGCAATACATCTCTGATGATGAAACTTGTTTTAGAACTTATCAGAATATTCAATATACAAAGATATCTGAAAAAAAATTAGGTAATTTATTTTATTTGAATAATATAGTTCAATATTTGAGCTAATAATAATTTCTAACTCAAAAACGTAATAAAATCAAAATGCACGCGTAATTATCACAGAAGTTATACAAAATGTTAACAAAACAACCATAATTCAAACAATAAACAGAATAAAATAAAGATCAACAGGAAGTAGTCTGAGCACTTTTAATGGAATAGATCATTTAAGAATTTTTTTTTATGGTCACTTAAGACAATTTTAGTAATGCATTATAAATAACTGGGTGCTATTTCAAAAATCTAATTACACAGGAGAAAATAAATAATACTTATTAATAAAGAATCCAAAACATCAAGAACATAACATTATTAAAAATACATTGCAAATGGAATTAATAAATCACGTATATATACATATATTAACTTTAGTCTTTTTAACATTTTCTCAACAGAATGTAATCATGTATGTTTTACAGTAACTAGGTAAATATTTCCCAAACTAAATTATCTTCCAAGATTTTTTGGGGAAATTTTTATTACAGCAGCATTTTTTTTTTTTATATTCATGTGAATGTTTTTTCTTTCAAGAAATGGACATTTCATCATTACCATTTCAATTTAACAGAACAAGTTGACAACGGTGCTATGAAATTTTTTATACTCGCTATTCATTTTGCTGTTTATAGTAAGCATATTATTGGAATATTAAGATATTGTTTATATTTTACCATAGCCGTTTCTTTGCTGCAGTACTTCCAAAAATCTACAGTTCTCAATTTTCTTTGTAAAAAATAAATTAAACAACTTAGATTTGGAACTGTGTTTAGAGTGTAATATCATGTGAATTAATATCAAACAATAATTTATAGAACCTTAACAAAGATAAAAACCAAAACTAAATGTTCTTCCAGCACTCATTAGATCTATTTATGCAGTTCAAAGAATAATATTTATCAACCAAACTCCCCTCCCCCCCAAAAAAAAGTAGATTAGTTTGCGTGATAGTATATTTCAACTCGGCATTATAATTCCAAATTTACAGTTAATTCCAATGTACAAATTTTCTCGATTTATTACACTACGATAGCAGGTGACATGTTGGTAAAAAATTTCAGTTTAATTCGGTTTTTCTTTTCAGAAGAAAGAGTACATTTGACATATTTTTGTTTTATTCTAGTCACAAATACAGTTCCAATGGCAAGAAATGAACAATTTCAAAATCATTAAGTACAATTAAAGATAAGAACTGATAAACCATTAAAATTTTGTAAAAAAAAGTTAACTTTATATAACACTGAAACAGAGTCAAAAGGAAAAATGTCATTCATTTTAAACATATCTAGATAAAATACACATATAACAGCATCAATGATCACAAATAAAGCTATAACAATATTAAAAAAGGGATTCATTCTTTCTTCCCCAAACTGAGTGGAGGCAATATAAATAATGAATAGTTTCCCATAAAGGATTAGTTTGTTGCTTAACACTACTTCTACCAGTTTTTCTTATAACTATGACATGTGTAAAACATCTGTCAAACTAGCAGTATATATCAAAGAGTTATTTTCATAGAGAATAATGAAATTCATCATTCTGCTAGTCCTTGTGATAAACAGAGTAGAGGCAGAATCTCACATAGGCAGAGTAGAGTCTTGGGCAGAATATCATTTGCAATTCAGTGGACTTGACATATACATAACAAACATATATTTAATTCAGGGAAGAAAGTAATAGGAGATCATCTTATTCCTCACTTTTCCTAATTAGTACGGCATGAAATGTTTATTTTTCTTTAAAATGACTATCAAAGTTTTAGGAGTGACTTCTGCCTTACGTCAGGTCACTGAAAATTGTAAAATTATTCCACCTACAATATAAATAATATTACCTATTTCTGTTGAGAATAATCATAATATGACATTAGCAATCATGCTAAATCAATCCTAATTGTTCAACGTGGTAGACAACTTTATTTTTTTAAATAGAGATCCCTACTTTTAAAGACATCAAATAAATCACATCATTATAAGATATTCACTTTTAAATATTTCTTAATAAACCATTAAGAAGATACAGCTCACCTATAATATACAAAATTCATTAATTTTTAATTGGAAGAAGGGTTTTCTATCTGTCTATCGCATTAAACTATAATGAAAATACTATTTACCATGAAATTTATTTTACTGACATTATTATACAAGTATATATATAATATCATTAATATTATATAATATCAAAGATTTATAATATACCTGTCTAAACCTACCTAAATTTATCTTATTAAATAACTTATTTAATAAGATTAATTTAACCATCATGGTATAAGTTTAACATTATTACTATTACTACCCAATGTGATTTAATTTTCAGGAATTTCATTTTAAAAGATGGTTTTTCTTTTTATACCTATTTTTTGTCTGGAATTGGTACAGAATTTTTATAGCTGGACACTCTTTCTGATCCCAATTAAGAAGAGGAAATTTGCAGAGTATGAAGTATAAAACATGACATATCCGATGAGGAACAGAACTGAAAACATTTCATATGAAAGATAAAAAAATAGTATCACTCTGATGTAGGAGCCACAGGTTTTTTAATGTAGGAATTAAAAAAATAATCTTAATTTTTTTAATAATTACTAATAAATTTATACAAATTGTTTAAAAACAATCAATTAAAATCTGTACATTGTGTTAAAAGATAAAAAATGTCAAACTAGTTAAATTAATACTATTAAAAGAATTAAAATTATTAGAAATTAACAGAATTGTTTTCTTTTAATAAAACTAATGAAAACTATAAATAGTGCAGTAAAGAACTTTATGAATAAAGCATTCACTAAGTGTAATATAAAATACTTGAAGAGATATTTCAGAATGAATATGTTGATTATTTTCAAGAACGTATAACAGTTCACATTTTCATGGATATAAAATACCCTTTGTTAAAACTCACATATATTTTAAACATGCTAAGATTAAAGTGTTATGCTGACTGAACAGTTTATGTCAGATCATCTCATATGACTACATGTATAAAATACACTTCATGCACACGCTGTGAATGATAACAAAGAGATCACATGTTCATAACAGTCGGCTTTCATATATTCATCCTTGTTCTATAATGTTATTATTAGAAATAATATATACAGTATTATAAAATATATAAAGCCAGCAAATTGCTAACATGAACAAAAATGTTTATTTTAAGTTCAATAATTAATTATGTAACAGAGAGATTAGATAACACAAAAAATCATTTAAATAATTAAATGAATTTATTCTAATTTAAAACAGATTATTTATTGCTTATGGGAGCTTGAATCATTTAAAAACATTCAATTCCATTACAAAACTAAAAGTTTCAAACCAGAAAAATTTCTTAATATTTTGTTTATAATTTTAAGTTTTAGTAAAGATGCTAAGAGCCAGAGATTAGTACACATGATAACTATGATTTCCACACAGAAGAGTTATAGATCAATGTATAAACAAACCATTAAAATTTAATGCAACTAATTAATCAGTTCTATCACCATCATGATATAAGTTGTAACATTATTACTGTTACAAATAAAATGATTTAATTTTCAGGAGTTTCATTTTAAAAGATCTTTTTTCTTTTTCTACCTATTTTTCTCCTGTATTGTTAGGTTCTAATAAACAACAAATCCTGATCTCTTAAACTTACAGGTCTTTGCTAAAACAAATCTAACAAAGATATATCAATAAATATTTTTTACATCCCTTATAACATGCACAGCAATAAATTTCTCCATGATAACGATATTTCTTTCCTAAATGTAATAATATATAATAGAGATACAGAATTATCAGTAAAAATTTACTCTTAATTATTATTTTAATTTCTTTACACTTAGTTCAAAAATAATATATCTGAGTAACATTTTTCTGTTTATGAGATCATATATATTTATAGATATAGTTTGTGTTTGTTTAAACTGATTCTAAATATATATATATTTTTTTTTGTTACTGAATGAGAGAATGATGGGAAACTCTGATTTTTTTAATTTCAAAAACTAAAACCCTAAGAATAGAAATTCTATCAATTTTTTATATCCCTAGAAATAATGGCTAGTATTACAGTAAAATGTATTAAAATTTTTACATTCTTCAGAATCTAAAAATTAAAAAGGATTTTACGTGTAGTGCAATCCTGTTCATATGTATGTATATATGAGAGGTTATCTCTAAAGTACAGATCGTTTCATTGTAAAAAAATTTATTCTGAAAATTTTATAAATATTTTTTATTTCTCTTAAACTACACACCTTACACTACTTGTCTAATTAATCGCCACAAGAATTAAGACATTTATCGTAACGATACACCAGCTTCAAAATACCCTCGTCGTATTCTTCTGCCGCCAGTCCATTTAGCCGCTGATCAACAGCATTTTTAAGTTTATCGTCACCCGCGAATTGCTTACCACTCAAAAATTCTTTCAATTTCCCAAACATATGGTAATCAGAAGGAGCTAAGTCTGTACTATATTATGGGTGATTGTACATTTTCCATCCAAATGTTCTCAGTAAATCACGTGTCGGACCCGCAACATGTGGACGTGCATTATCGTGCAGCAGGACGACGCCGTCGGTCAGCCGCCCACATCGCCGATTTTGAATAGCGCGCCGTAACTTATGTAGAGTTTTGCAGTAGGCTTCTGCATTTATAGTCGTTCCACGTGGCATGAAATCGATCAGCAGTATGCCAAACCGATTCCAAAAGACTGTGGCTCTATCAGTTTGCATCCAAATGGCTTTGGCTTAACCTTTGTTGGTCTGGTTGGTGATTGAGGATGACGCCATTCACTTGACTGCCGTAATTCCAAATCCATGTTTCATCATCAGTAACAATTGAAATAAGGTACTCATCTACTTTTTTTGAGCGGCACATCAAAATTTCCAAAGCAGATCCCATTCGGATTTTTTGTGACGTTCCGTTAAAACGTGCGGCACCCGACGTGCACAAACCTTTCTGAAGCCTGAATAATTATGAACAATGCGATCAATAACAGCTGTTGAAACATCAGGAAAAAGAAGGGCCAGGTCGGAAATCGTTCAGTGACTATATTTTCTGACTTCATCATCGACGCATTTCATTAAGTCCTCGCTGATTATCGAGGACCTCCCCGAGCGTTCTTCATCATGCAGATTTAACTCTATTATTTCTAAACATTGCACACTATTTTCGAACGTTTCTTTCATTCATTACATTATCACCGAACACAGCAACCGACTACCTATGAATTTTAGCCGGCTTAACTTTTTGATGGTTTAAAAAACATATAACCATGTATTTCAGAGTCGGCGGGAACATCGATTTTCTTGTTCATTTTATAACACAATAACTCACACTAATCAAAGACACTGCAACGCAACAACTGACAACAACGCAATGTGTACATTACTAGCATGGCCATGAACGACACAGGTTCGCCAACCTTAAGGAGAGAAATTTCCCAGGGGTCTTTACTTTAGAGATATCCCTCATAAGTATGTGTGCATGTTATATATTACATACACATATACATACATACATAAATCTTGAAAGAAGAATGTGAATGATAAAATTTGGTATGGTTCATTTACATAAGGCATTAATGCTATTAAATTTGTATGAAAATTAGTACCAATTTTATACATAAAACAGAATAAAATGTTTTTGGAATAAGAAATGCATATTCAGAAACTTGGTATTGTGAGTAGTACATTTGAGGAAAAGATGATATTAATTCTTTTAAGAAAAAAAATATGTATCCCCTTAATCCAGAATAACATTAAATACAGTAATGAATGTTTTCTATCCAAATTGACAATTTTTCTAACTTTTAAGTTGTTTATTGAAAACAAAAATAATAAAAGTAATCGAACTGGGCACAAGCCTGTTACTAAGTAAATAATTAAGTTTGAAGTAACTGGGAATAATAGTGTTTTGTTAGCAGAATAGTAGTGTCTAAGTCTTTCATCTGGAAGATCCTAAGTTCAAAGCCCAGTCAGCATGGTATTTATCATACGTTACAAAATTTCCATTCAACGTAAAAGCTTTTATAAGAAATGTTTTGAATTGTAGAAGCTTCAAGCTTAAATGTGAATTAATCGTCAACCAAAAAATAAATAAATAAAAGTATAGCTTTGTCACAAAAGTAAATTAATTATTTTTTAAAAGTACTGCTATCAAATATTTTTTGTGCCATTGTCTTCCATGGTCAATAGCACCTGAGAAATGTAAACTGCATGCATGGTACTGCAACCAGATTGCTCAAATTTGGTGATCTAAAGGAAACAATCTATTAAATATGTCAACAGCCACTAACGTTTATCCTGACAATGATAATTCATGATTTCATTTTCAGGATACTACTTCTTTACACATTTCAGGTCTAGTGAACACTATTTAGTATAATTTCTTTTAAAAACTAATTCTGGTAACTTAAATAGTTTAAAATATTTCATTCAAGGTCTCTTTAACTTCAGTTTGTAAAAATACAGAGCAGAGTACCTTAGCATAATAAAAATTATTATAAAAAGAAAATAAAAAAAATAATCAGTTTTGAAACTTGTTGCATAATTTTTCGTTAAAGAAGTAATTAAATAATAAGTAACATTAAAAGCAAAAATAATGTTTATCTTTTACAGAGGGGAAAGATTAAATTTAATTATTGGAAATTACAGTAAAATTCAACAATATTATGGCCACATCCTTTCTTTTACATGACAGCTTTATTTTGTGTTTGAGAAAAATAATTCAGTTTTTCATAAAATTAACATTTAATTCTGGTTTTTTTTTTAAGATCTACTTTGGTAAAAACAGAAGACCTGTAGGTTTTTTCTATATGGTCAAATTTTTCTATTTATTCTTCATCAAACAGACCAAATTTATGATTCATTTTTTGTTAGTTTATCAGCAATTTTTAAAATTTGTCAGGTAATCCCTTATTGTACATTTTCCTTATAACTTGAATGAAAAATTGTCTTAATGAAAAAAATAATAATACATTTTTACATAATATTTTGAAGATATTTTTCATTATT
This sequence comes from Lycorma delicatula, assembly GCF_047948215.1. Lineage (NCBI taxonomy): Eukaryota > Metazoa > Arthropoda > Insecta > Hemiptera > Fulgoridae > Lycorma > Lycorma delicatula. The sequence continues at coordinate 31,738,639 of NC_134462.1, forward strand.
TTTTGTCCTTTTATAGAAGAATATAAACAAAAGAAGAAATTAAAGAATATAAAAAAAGAAGATTAAAGAAGATCTTGAATTAAGTAACTAAAACAAAAAGTTTGTAATATACAAGAGGCATCTTTGAATGTTATACAATACTTTAAATGTTATAATGTTGTATTGGGATTTCATAATTCCCTTAACAAAATAGTATGAACACACATTATATGCCATTAAACTGTAAATTTTACTAAGTTTGAAGTTAATATAACATTCAAACTGTAGTTTAACATTTCCATTACCTCTGTAATGGAGTTCCATTATCAACACTCTAGGGAGTTGATTCAAGAGAGGAATATACTCCTCAAATAGGTCAATCCTACTGTAGTCTATATTAATCAGATTTTCAATTGTTTACGAACCTAAATACTCTTAACTGATTTAAATAGTTATATTTTTAAAATAATATTATATAACCAAAGGAAATTTTAATATATTATTATACAAGAATTAAAACTGAGATCTCAAAAGAATGTATAAAATTTTTATAACAAAATTTATAAAACTTATCTTTAAGCGATTAAAAAACAGATAGATCTGATACACACACACAAATAAACTTTCGGATAACAAAACAACTTTTTTGGATTTTTTTTCACAAATAAACTTTTTGGAAAAATTGCTGTGTGGCAATTTTGCACAACTTCCTTCTTTCTTGCAACTAGTTACAGTAAAAAGGATTTAACACCACATTAAGAATATCCTGCAGAGTAGATTTCATTCAATATGTAACATAAATAAATGACACTAAAAAAGGATTTCTTATCCAATTCACTGAAATTATATTTAGTGAGTTTAAGAGAGAAAATGTTTGCTGGTAATTAGATTGTTTAAAATTAATTGTTTAACCCTTTTAATTCTATAATCAATTTATATTCCATCCAGTACCTTCTCCACTCCATTTCTAAGACTAATTATATTTAAAACTTGAATACACACCTCCTACAGTTCAAATATCAAGTAAAAATAAATGTAGTTAAATATCATGGATTGTTGCTCTTATGTTCTCACTGTTATAGTCGTTGCATTTAAGTTTTTACAAACGACCACTAGATGGTGCTAATGAGATGTGACATTACTGTTGTTGTAAAATTTGACTTTTTTATTGTTGCAACAGTGGCAGGTCAGAAATCAGCTGAGTGGTTTGTTTAGAATAAGCATTTAAGAAAAACAGTTTTGTGGAAAAATTGGAAATTTTACATGAACATTTTATTGGATATTTTTTACAATTTTAGTAAGCCCTCAAACAACAACAATGCCTCAAATTGCTTCGCTCAACTTTCAGTAATAAATCACCATCAGAAAAGACTATTGGTTTGCAGAATTTCATCATGGTCATGCTTCCATCAGTGATGAATTTTGTGAAAGTCTACCAAAATTAGTTGCTGTTCCAAAAAACATTGATGCTGTGTGGAAAATGGTTGAAGAGGATCGGCATGTGACTTACCATGAGATATAGGTATCCTTAGATACACTGAAGACTACAGTACATTCGATTTTGCATGAAAATTTAGTTGTGAAAAAGATCTGATCTGTTCCCAATGGATTCCGCATAATTTGATGAAACCTCAAAAACAGGCTTGTATCAAATGGTGTAAGGAAATGCTCAAAAAATTTGACTAAGGAAATGCAAAGTCCGTATACAACATTGTAACAGAAGTTGAAAGTTGGATATATTTGTATAAGCCAGAAACTAAGCATCAATCAATTGTTTGGAGTTTTAAGACGAATAAAATCCAACAAATGTATTTTGTTCACAAAGTACTTCCAAGAAAATGATTGCTTGCTTCTTTGGTTATACTGGACATGTATGTAGCAACCATTGCTTTAGAGGATTGAAGAATAGTTAATGTTCAATTTCTTGGCCAAAAGTCATCAACGATATCAGGAAAATCAACCGAAAACATTGTATCATTCTTCATCATGACAATGGCAGCTCTCACACAGCAGGTCAAATAATTGATTATTTGAGAGAGACAAACATTGAATTAATGTCTCATTGCCCACATTCACCTGATTTATCACCTAACAACTTCTTTTTGTTCCCGAATGTTAAACAAAAAATGTATGGACAATAATTTTCATCACCTCAAGAAGCTGTTGAATCCTTCTGAAACCATGTTTTCGAGGTACCAACTTCAGAATGGAAAAAATGTTTCAAGAATTTATTCAAACACATGTAAAAGTGTATAATAAATCTTAAATATGGTTATTTTGACAATAAAACGATTTGTACCAAATTTTTTCTTTCATTGTTTTTGTAAAAACTTAAAAGTTAGCCCTTGTAATGTAACATCAAACTATCATTAGTTACTTAGAGTAATATTCTCTGTATTACTTATCCATAAAAAAACTCTCAAATAGTCAATGCTTTACAGTGACATTGTTAGTGTTGTTCAGGAGAAGAAAGTGGCTGTATATTTGATTAATTTATTAATTAAAAATAATACACATAATTATGGTAATGCTGCTATCTGCTCAAATAAGAGAGAGTTGTTTATTTCAGTAATGCTAATCGAATAACTCTAGACTTCATCCTGACAAATTTTTCATTATAAAAAAAACACTATGAAGTAAAAGAACTAAGTTTTAGTGATATAAATAAGGTAAAAAGTAAAATCAGTTATATCAATTAAAAGAGTGAAAAAAACCTAATTTTATTAAATTTGAATTGATATTTTTTTAACGTATTTATTTATATATTTTCTTTATCTAAAGTATTAAAAACAAGAACAATAATAGTTATTGGTACTTACGTATTAACACCGCCGCAGCTACAGCTTTATTTAAAAACAAAGTAGTCAATCGGATTTCGGTGGAAAATGGGCCGATATAGAGTTTAACATAGATTCAAAACAGTCTCTTTATTAATTTTAATAAATGGTTATTTATATTTATTTATTTTATAAATATGTAACCAAACTTAACCTACGCTCGCCCGCTAACCTTGACTAATTAACAGGAGTGTTTTGATTATTTAAATAATAAATAATTGCTACAATAATTACTGAATTTATTAAATAAATACTCAAAAAATTATGGTGTTAATTAGTCAAGGTTAGCGAACAAAGCGAGCATAGGTTTAGTTTGGTTAAATTATATTTATAAATATAAATAACCATTTATTCAAATTAATAAAGAGACTCTTCATTTTCCACCGAAATCCGATTGACTACTTTGTTTTTAAATAAAGCTGTAGCTGCGGTGGGGTTAATACGTAAGTACCGTTATTTTACTAATTAAAATACAGTCAAATGTGGGATTAATTAAATAAAATTTAAAAAGTAATTAAACCAATTTTAAAAACTGCATTAAAAATTAAAGTAATGTAATTCTTTAAATTTTGACTTTCAGAAGTAAAGTATACATTAAATATAAATGATTACCATCAATTTACAAGCCACTAAATTTGGTGCAGACTTCAAAAGATTGAAATTTAAATAATTAAAAAATATCATTAGTCTTTAATGAAGATCTTTTTGCTGTATACATTTTTAAAGATTTATTTTATTTATAATTAAAATTTGGATCTACAAGTTGATTTTTCAAAAAGTTGCCTATATTAAAAAACAACTGCAAATAAGAAAGAAAAGGTAAAAAACCTATGTCTTCATAAAAATATATTAAAAAAATGCAGAGAAAAGAGTGATAAAGACTCCTACTAACTAACCCATTAATTCCCTCTATAATATAAAAATATGTTTGTTTTTTTTGCTTCTGAAAGAGAATGCAGAGAAATGACAACACACACCTAATGGGCACGAGCAAAGACACAAATGAAAGAATATATATTTTTTACCCTAGTTTTGGAAATTTAAAAAAAAAATTTTTAATTTCTCATGAAAAGAAATAATTTGAATATCATGACATAAGGATATATATCAGTACATTGTAATAATCCAATACTAATAAACGTTGATGAGAAATACCTTCAAATCATACATACGTAACAATTTATTTTTTAATTTTAAAAATTTTTCACTAAGTAATCTGAAAAAAATTTAAATGGAAATATCAGAGGAAGAATCTCTGTAAAAAAAAAAGAATCTTCTGAATTGGTCTATTTTTGTGTTGAGAATGTACTCATTTTACTGGTCATTTAAATACAAAATTTACCTGCTCAAAAAACATTAAATACATTAAACATTAAGAAGCTGGTGAGAATCCTAATGAAAACAAAATTTAGTTTAGAATAATCATTGTCAATCTTATATAACATACATGCATGCATAAGATTCACTTACAGTTTTTTTTAAATTTTAATTAGGAAAGAGAGAATTTATGTTATTTTCTAGTATGTAACTTTTTTTTTGTTATAAAGTTCAAAAGATGAACACTGGTTTAAGATTTAATACATGTGATAATGTCATCTTCTGATAAGTAATAAAATATAATCCCATAACATGAAATATAAATGAGGAAATGAAAAATTACTTTTGTTAAAACAGTCGAAAATGCTTGCATTGCATATGAGGTTAAAAAGATTTTAGATAAAAAAACATCAACAACCAGAAAGGAAATCCTGGACACACTCAGATTCAAGTTTTCAACAATATTGTACCCACATTAAATACCCTATAAGATTATATAATATAGTTCAAAATACACAGAATTTCATTTTTAAACTCATTATCTAATTATTCATTTCTTTATAACTCCCCATGTATACAAAAAAGAATGATCTTGGGTAAGAGGATAAATATCGTGATTAGAGGTATTCATGACAACAGGCTGTTTATTTCCTATCTCTATCACTTTTTTCCTTATACAATCTTTTACATACCACAAAAAACTGAGTCAGTCATTAAGCTGCCTTCATATTTGGTGCCATGCAGGAATCTTACAGTCTCTTCTTTATTGTAACTCAATGGAATGGTGACTATTAGCGGGATTATCAAGGTTCTCGCTTCCACTACAAGAGTTGCACATGCACCCAAATTAATGACCTAGCTGCATAAAACTGTGCCTTCTTTATCTAAAATCTAAATCCAATCTGAACAAACTTATAGAAACACTACATTACCGGTTTTATTTATTTATTTTTTTTAAATTTAAATTCTACAATAATTAGACTTGTGTATGCGAATAAGTACATAAATTTGTTTAATGAGAAAAATATCATGCCTGAAGAGGATTGAATTTGAAACTTTCAAGATAAGGTTTAATTTATCTTAACTAATAAATCATTAAAAAAAATATTTTATATTGTAAAATCCATAACTCACCAGTAGCTAAAAAATGATCAAGAGTTGAATAAGCAGAAGCGTGGAGTTTGCAAATGTTCTTTCAATCATTACATCTAACACAGTTATCAACAAATCACACCCTCTTTCTTTAATTTTCATAACAACTGTCAAAAATCTTTATATATTCCTATTCATATGTAAATGGGTTGAATTATTTTATACATAAATTTGTAACACTTAAAGATATTCCACATCTCAGAATATTCTGTAATTGATAATAAATAATAACAGTTAGATATATATGTAATTTTATAAATGTATTTAAATACTAGTAAAATTATTATTATTTTTTATTTTAATTTTATTGCCATATATTTCATAGTAAAACATATTAAGGATGTTCATTAAGCCTAAGATTATTAATAGTCATTAAAAAAAAAGCACAGTTCAGTTAATTAATTATCTAGTGTCTCAATTTAACATATATACTGAATACAAATGAATATATTTATATGTAATTAATAAATTATCTTTTTTATCAGAAACCGATGGTTGGACAAGATAAAAGAACAACATGCTGTTTGTGCTGCGAAAAAGGACCAGTTGTTTTAAGAACACAGCTCGAACGTTCTGCTTATGTGTGCGGGGAATCAATTAAATTAAGGGCTAGTGTAGATAATCAAGGTGAAGAAGAAGTACGACTTAAGGTTAAATTATTACAGGTAACTGCGAGTGTGTATATATATATATATTTATTATATATTTATATAATTATATATTATATATAGGTAAATGTGTGTATGTGTATATACCTATTTATATATATAGGTAAATGTGTGTATGTGTATATACTCATATATAATTCTCATTTAATCATTGACTTAGTGTACTCTTTTACTTCTACAAGCAAAAACCAAAGAATATATTATTACATAAACATAGTAATTGTAATAAATTATGAATCTATATAATACAAACATACATTAAGAAAATTATATTTAAAAGAATGCTAATTTTATGAAATTTGAGGTATTCACTGACAGTTTCCAAACAGTCAAATTATTTTTTTACTCCCATTTCTTCAAGTTTTGCAAATATCTGAACAGTGGACCAGATTTAAATCTGATAAATTTTATCTAACACCCATTAGTACACAAGATATAATCACCTACATTCTGCGGTAATAAAAAATTTCAGTTTGACAGAAGCCATTGTTGCATCATCGATTGGGATTTCAAAAAATGTAATCAGCTAGTTCTATTGAATTGTGTAATAACACAGTTCAATATAACTAAGATAACCACTAGGTTGCATTAAGAAATTGATTAAAAAAACTATTAGCTTACTATGAAGGTTATCTGAGCCATCTCATAAAACATTTCAAATTACATCATAAAAATATTTTCAATTTTAATAGAAGTATAAATAAAGAACTAATAGTAAAGTTGTAAACAGTAAGACAACTTAAAGATACATAAAATTAATAAGTACATAACCTACCTTCGGCAAAACTGAACAACTAGGCAGCAGTTCAGTTAATTAATTGCCACAGTTTTCAATTGCATTCAAGTGTAATTTACTACGAAAAGTTTTAGAAAAATATTTCCCGAGAATGAAAAAAATAATAACTCTGAAATGATGCTAATTTTTTATGATCAACTTCCCGATTTAATTTTTAATTCGAGGAACTACGACTAAAGGTATTGAAAGTTTCTACAAAATTCAAAACATATTAGTCAAATTAACGTCAAATTGTTGCATTCACGGAAAACAGAATACACACGTGTCCATACATAAGTTAGTATGTATTTCTACGTAGCTCGATTGAAATACAACATAGTCACGTTTAACAGCCCTGTCAGTGCAACAGTTAAACTAAATGATAAAGGTGCAACGTTTATAGTGGCACTTTCATACGTACCTAGAAAGCAGTTAGTATCATTTTCCTCATCGTACGTTAGCCATATACAACAATAAATTTTGTCTTCCAGTATTTATTACCATTAACTCAAAGCAAGCTCTACCAGTAATAAGACGATGATTCGAGTGCCGTCAATATCCCGCTATCTGTCGCAGACAATTAAAGTAAGTTAAATTTTATACATTTTCATTCATCTACTGGTTAAAATTAGAACTAAATGATATTTGTTTAGTTTTTCAACCGCTGTAAATGCGTCGTATATTTTCAAATGAAGTCTAAATAAAATAAACCAAAGATGAATAAATTAAAATAAATCCCAATAAAAAAGCGAACTAAAAATTAGAGAGCTTTAATTTTCATTTCTTTTAACTTTTGCTTTATAAATCGGACCCAAATTAAGGGTTAGTAAGTCGCTGATTGATTTTAATTTGGCGCGACTTCAAAAAGTAGTAATTCAACGGATAGTTTAAAAAGAATAATTTCTAATCTTTAGTGAAGTTTTTTTTATTTAACTGTAAAACCCCGAATGTTCAGTTAAGTTTTTATTTAAAATATGTCTAGGCCAAAAACTATAATGCTAATATACAACATACAATTCACAAGTAACCTGTATCTTGATAAAAACAAAAATTGACATAAAAGGACTTACTGAATGTGAGGTGCTGAGGCTATGTGACACACGTATATGTTATTTTTTTATCAAATTATTTTTAAATAGATTTTTTTTCAACTTTCTCATGAAAAAACATTGAATATCAGAATGTTACATGCTATTAAAAAAAAAAGAACAATAATAAACAGTGTTAACAAATGAAAAAAAAATCTTCAATAAGTTATCAATGATAATGAAATTTGATGTTTAAAAAAATTACTCAAGTTACTTTGCGCCAAAACTTATAATAGGACCACCACAAATTACACAACAAAGTAAAAAAAAAATCATCAGTATAGTTTATTTGAGAAAGAGCAGACTTTAAGCATATATTAAATAATAATAAATACATCCAATTTGGTTCAATAACCTTTTTTTTGAAGTTGGTTAAAAACAAATATGAGTATAAAATTGCTACAATAACATCAAGTTAATACAGCCTTGGTTTTTTAACCCCTGATTGTAGCGAATCGAAAAAAGGAGTTATGTGTTTCACCTATGTGATGTATGTTCACAATTTTCTCAGTACCTACATCAGCTACCGACTTGGTTCTTTCTCAGAATTATTTGTCATGATCCTCTGAAGGTGTTGAGCCATATCATAAACTTTTAACATTTTTAATTTCATTATTATTTTTTATTGTTTACTTTATTTTTTTTTTTTAATGTTGGAAGTATTTAAAAATTTTTAATTTTATAGTTGTGAGACAACTTTATGTATATCTACTAGACTTACTCATGATTATTTTTATTTTTTTATTAATCATTATATATATATATTTTTTTTAAATGGAAACAAATATTCTAAAATATATTTTAGGTTGCTCTAATTGTATTTAATGTTATTTAATTATTGTATTTAATGTGTAATTTCTAATTGATATCTATACCAATGAATGAAATTAAAGGGCTCACTAATCATGAACCTTATTCATTAACTAAAACGTGGAAAAAATAATAATGATTGAAGATCAAGGTAAATAATCAAGTAATTGGATTGATTCATCAATATGAATAACAAAATTTTGGCAGTCTAATAGTAATAAAAACCAAAACAGTAAATTTAAATTTGGAATCTCATTTTTAACTTGAATTTTCTCTGTTGTATAACCAATAATTCTGATAAAAAAACATTACTGAAGGAGGTATTAATATGTGTTTTGCTACATCATATTTACAGAACTTGCACTCCTTCCCTATAAATAAACATTTAAATATTTGTCCCTTTAGACGTGCTGTATAATTAATAAATTGTTAATTTCATTTCAAATTTAAACAAGATAATTCTTAGTTATTTTTATTTAATTAAGGAAACATAGATTAAAATTATTATAATTTATAAAAGATAAGGTTTATGCTATAGATAATAGCTTTTTATTCTCCAGAACATGACTATAACACATTATATGTTTTTTCACCCTTATAAAAGTCATTAACTCACGTTTTCTTTTTTTATAGTATGTAGAATACTTCATTGATCGTGGAGTACTTGGTGTAACCAAAGAAATACAACATCTTGTTCTGGAGTACCAGGGAGATTCAGTGAAACCTAATACTCGTTCCAAGTGGGACTCGGCTCAAAGCCTTGTAGTGCCTGTAATGCCGCCTTCACTTATTGGAATTTGCCGCTTACTTCAAATATATTATGTTCTCAAGGTAAGATAGTTAAAACATTTGTTACATCATTTCTTTTGAAGTATTTTTCCATCTTTCTCTAGTTGCATATAAAAAAGATATTATAAAATATGTGAATGATATTGCAATAATTACATTAAAAATAAATTTAAATGTGTAGTAACTCCAATCAAAGAATTCAGTATTCTTTTTCTGCTTTATCAATTAGTGTAGCAAGCATAAATCCTACAGAAGGATTTACAAAGTGTAGATACATTCTATAACTCCGTAATTCATACTACAATGTTTTTCAGATTTTTTCATCTGAAAAATGAAATTGAAGCTCTAGTAATTAAGGTAAAATTTTAAATTTACTATAATTATGTAAAAATATTAATCGTTTAATGACAAACCAAATCAAATTCATATAACTTACTAAAAACTCGAATCACAACACTTTCAGTTGATTTTGAGCCCATCTTCACTGACTACGCAAAATTAATTAAAATGATTAATACCATGAAAAACTGAATGCAATTTAGAAGTCTTCAGTTACTAAAATGGATTTGTTCAACTTAAGAACTCTATTAAAGCATTATATTTTAAATGTAGTGCTTTAATAGAGTTCATTAAAATTTTTATTTAAATGTAAAATTTAAGATCTAAAAGTCTATTAAAATAAATAAATGAAAGTCTATTTATTATGTAATTATTATTATTAGATATAAATTTCTAGGCTTTAAGTAAGGCATAAATCATAATACGGTATTAAAAATAATATAAATGCTTTCATGATTGGTATTATTCCTTAATCTGTTAGTTTTAAGTTTGATTTTTTCAGCAAGGATCAGGTATTTTTTCTCATATCACTTTGTTTCATCCTCCTCATTATAAATGCAGTATGTACAAGGATGTAGTACTAAAATAAAATAAAAGATTTGTTGAACAGAATAAATAAATATGATAACACTTAAAAATTAAAATAACTCGCCAACAAATTGTTGAAACCATTTTTCCAAAGACATTTCAGAAAAAATTATTTGTATCATCCTAAGTGGAATTTCTGGTATTGATAACAAAGTTGTTAATACACATGCGTGCCTGTGTGCACATACACACACACACACACACACACACACACACACACACACACACACACACACATTTTATGTGTATGTGATTCAGTAATTTGAATGTGTTAACCAAAATACTACAGGACACCCAGACTGAGAAAATCTTTGCAGGTAATTTTAAGTTTAAAGCTAATGAATTTTCTTCGTTGGGTTCATCTGAATCATTCAGATTTAAAGAAATACTCAAAAATACATTTTAGGAGAATGAGACATTTTAAATATCTATCAATTAATTGCATATCTACTCAAATTAATTTTAATATTTACTGATTTATTGTAAATTCTTCAAGTTTGATTGTAATTATGTTTTTTTTTTAATATTTTAAAAATTATTTCTTTTATTATATATAATTTTTTTTAAATTTTGCCTATTATTCATGCATAATATGACAGAATCTTCAATATATATTATATTTTATATCTGGGAAAATGTTTTTGCAAAGACTTATATTTATATATAGCATTTGATGAGCAACAAAACTTTTGTTTTCAGTTTGTTGAGAATGGGATTCACGTCTGCCATTTTATTTTCTTCAAATCATCTTATGATATCTATTGTCACTTGTATGACTGAGATGGCTAATTTATTTTACATATACGTCATGAAAATCAAATCTTTCTGGATATATAGGCATAAACAAACGACCATGTTGCATAAACACACAACTTCTGTTGAAATTTGATAAAAAGTCTTTGTATAATTTACATTTTCTACTTTTAAACAACTACTTTTTATAATACCTACAGCAAAATTAACAATAAATTTATTAAAAATTAAACAAAAAAGTGAAAAATCATTATTAAAGTAAAAATTGGCTCATTTAACTAAATCAAAATAAATTCATAATCTTCTTAAAAACAATATAATAATTTCTCCATAATAAAGCAAACAACTGTTTTTTATTCAACTGACGTACAAACAAAATTAAAATTATTTAAATAATAGTTTGTAAAGAAAAGCAATTACAGTAAATAGAATGGAAGTGTATGTGTGTGTGCATGTATTATATGAGTGTGTATGAGTGCTCGCAAGTGCGTACACTTAAGTAATAGATATATAAGTATCTACTAGAATATCTGCGTATAATTACTGATTTTGTCAATATTTTTTTTGTAGGTGAACCTGGAATTTGAAAAATCTGGTGATGATTTGCATATGCATTTTCCAATTACTGTAGCGACAGTTCCATTTCGAATTCCAAATTCAAATCAGCAGCCAGTTATTCATTATGGTATACAGAATTTATATCTTCTTTATTATTGTTTTTTGCATGTATATTCAGTACCATAACCAAAATGGTTGTAGACAATCATGATTAATTTAAGTATTCAACTTGACAGAAATTGTGCTAATTAACACTTTAGGCTAATTTTTTCTTATCTATGGATGAAAAAACTAAAAAAAAGATCATAAATATATTTTAATATCCCATATCTGGAGAAATAGGTAGTAAAAATCCAGTAAAATTACAGTTTTTATCTTCCTTGATTAATATAAAATAGTAGGAGGTATTAAAAAAAAAATTAAAAGCAGAACAATTCTAAAGAATTGCCTATCACAAAATTATTGTTAGGTAAAAGAAAATGTGAAATTAGAAATAAATAAAATATCCTACATATGATATTTTGCTGAATTATTTCTAAGGAATTCAGGTTTAATCATATGATATGTTACCAAAGTATAATTTTAACTGCAATATCAATTTTGTAAATTTATTTATATATCAGTTTAGTATTAATTATTCATTTAGTATTTAGTTTAGTCATTTATTTAATATTTATTTGTGTATCAATTTAGTTTATTTATTTAGTAATTTTAATTGTAATATCAATATCTTTGTTTTGTAGAAAGTTATATTTTACATTGCGCGTTAATAAATGCAGAATAATAACGAAATAAAAATAAGATAAATAATGTGTAAATGTTTAAGAATACAAAAAGGTACATTTAAAATAAGATTTTTTTTTCTTTTAAATTAATCAATTTACATTTTATTTGTATGCAATTATAAAAAAGAAAAAAATTAATACTATAATTAAAAATTTGTGAATATAATCTAAATAAATTATCCTGGGCAAGACAATAAATTACCCCAATCAAAGACAGTCCTATGAATTGGTTGTGATATAAGAACCTCATACTCTCTTTTCCTTATCTTTTCATCCTGATTTAATTTCCAGTTACCTCTCCTAGCTGACACTTCTTGATAACCAGCAGGGCAGCCATTTCTTTATTGTAAGCACTCCTTCGTACTTATGGAACAGTCTAAAAGTTCCATCTCCTACCCAGGATTACACAAAAAGTCAAACTACTGGATGAAGTGTCTGTTGAGTAAATCCAGGCCAGTATTCCTATTTCTAATTTATCTACTTGTCTTATGTTAATAATAAAATGTATAATTTATATTTTTACAGAAGTAGCATGTGACCATGTAGAAGGTGGTATATACATTGGGCCAGAGTTCCTTTTAGGTCAAGTCTATGATGGAAGCAATAATCAAGAAGTACGAGAGACAGTAGTTCTATATCGCCCAGTATATGTTTGTGTATCGCGTCCTGACTGACAACAACTTCCTGCTCCAGAGTAGCTGGAGTTTTTTGTAAAAATGCTATTTAATATAAACACATACATAAAGTACGAATACATTAATCATTTTTATTTAAATGTGTTAAATAAATATTACAAGGTTTTTATCATGATTAATTTATTTACAAATAAAAACATTTTTTATTATTTTTTTAACTTTGAAAATTTAAATGCCACTGTATATATTTTATAATAATTGTATGATAAATAACAATAAAAAATTACAAAAGTAAAAGGCACATTAAATAAGTAATTGTTTAAATGTAAATCAAAGATGTGTTGTTAAATAAACAATAATTTAATAATATTACTGTATAAATTGTTTAAAATGTGCCAATTTTATGTTATCGTTTTTTTGTAAAACATGCATTTTTATTTATTTATTTACTTTCTAGCAAATAAAAAAGCTGAATTCCATCTTAAGATAACAATAAGAAGTTCATGAAAATAATTAAACTGCAATATAAATTGCAAAACCCTCTGCTACATACTGCAACCTTTTGAAATAAAATTAAAATGTTGAAAAAATACATTTTTCAACTATCTGTGTTATTATTATTTTCTAATTAAAATATATATTCATAAAATCCTGAGTTATACTTTTTATTTTAATAACTACTATAAATAAAATTCTTGGTTAAGATCTGTAATCTATTGTAAATAAAATAACATAATCACAATAAAAAAAATACTTTTTAATTAAATCTACATAAATACAGGATTTATTCATTTTAATAAAAAGAAAATAATAATTAGCTTATGCATAAAATTTTAACTAATACTCTGATAATTGTTTTTTACTGGAATCCAAAATTGACTTGGATTTTCAATATTTTAAAAATATAAAACCTATTTCATTAATATTAATATAAATACACATACATAATGCATTTTAATTAATTTATAAATAAATATAATATATAATTTTTAATAATACAGAAATTATATTAAATTTTTTTTTTAATTCATTATGCCTTGGGTTTCTTAAAATTACCATTTTAACCTCTATTATCTCAATAATAATTTAAATTTATTTATTTTCTTTAAGACAAAAAAATTATTTTAGATAGAAAAAACATATTAAAGATACATTTATCTGAATATTACATGTAATTCTTAATAACAGTGAGAAGAGGCTTAGGAAAGATATTACAGACTTTAAAAACAGCTCTTCAAGTGTTTAAAGAATTATATCAGTTTTTTATAAACTAAATCCATAATTTGAAAGAAAAAACAAAAGTTCCGTCAATTAAAATATAAAAAATAAGGTTTGTTAGTTTGTTCATAAGCACAGACAATAAGGTTTGCTAGTTTATAAGTGATGACTTGAGTAAATGTGAGTTGGTTTTATTAAAACTGTTGTATGCTCCATAGATAACTATGGAGCTATAACTATTTTTCATAGACTGCCACTTCATCTATTAAATATAATTAATCAGAAAGGATTCCTTATCAGATATCTGAATTTTAAAGATTACACAATCTTGGATTGCAATATTTTTTTGTTGTATTTATTATTTATTTTATATGCTATATAATAAATTATTTTACATATATATATATATATATATATATATATATATATATTTAAATGCATTAATATGAAATGAATAAACTATGTAACACTGCAACAAGAAAAAAATAATTCTATATACTTCAACTGTTGTGTTTAAAAATTTAAATAAATCATTAAAAATCTAATAACTTTTCTCCAGCTTGCCTTCTCCAGGAATATTTATGGTAGTTGACAAAGTTTCACATTATCAAGATAATTCTTATTTGTAGCGAGTTAATTGCAAGAAAGAAATTAGTGTTATAAGAGGAATCTGCTGATGTGATAACGTGCTCCAGTAATTTATAATGAAGCAATAATTTATGAAATAATGAAGAATAAGGCTTATTACACACTAGGCAATCAGTTGCTGGTGACCAAGCTGGCAGGTGACCAAAAGTGAGAGACCAGAGTAACAGATCAAAAATTGGTTGCTCAGAATTTGTCAGTACTGCATAAACCAGTCATCACAATGGACATCAAGGAAAGTAGCTATAGTTATTAAATATTTAAAAAATTCAAATAAAAATAAAAAAATACTGGATGCATCCTTTATTAGAAGGATGCTGAAAAAATGGAATGTTTACAGTATTGAATTAAAAGCAAAACAATATGAAGATAATTTTTACAATTCTGTAAAAAAAGCTATAAAATCATTTGATGAATTGTTAAATATATTGATATTATCATCATCAATAAGTGACAGGGATATGAATTTTAAATCTTTCATTTCTCTTAATGAAAAATAACCAATGCAACCAGCTGGTTGTTTTGGGCTGCTCTCATGTTATTTTAGTTTCTGTAATCTCTAGGGTTGCAACCAAGTGTGAATACACTCATATTAGCCTTTGAGTTTAGTGGTTGCAATCAATTTGGTTGCCCACAACTGATTTCCTAGTGCATTACAAACCTAAGGGAGTGTTGTTGTTAGGGAGTATATTGTTCTCCACCCCTAAGGGAGTGGAGAACAATATTTTATAAAGAATATAAAGAATGGTTAAAATATATAAACAGGGAGTATGCAATGTAAAAAGGTAGGAAAAAAGTAGATTGGATATAAAAAATAATAATTTAAAACAAGTTAATATGCTCTTACCCAGATGAATAATTTTATTCTTTGCTAGATTCTATTATATTTTATTTTTAGTTTATATTACCTTGCAACAGGCAATAAGACCAATAAGTTTGACAATTGGTCTTCAATCTCAGATGACCATTATTGAGAATGTGCTGTATACTGAATACAAAATATGTACTTGAACACTTATATTCTGATGAAAGTATTATGAAAGATCAGAAGAAAAGACAGAGAAAGTAGGAGATGGTTAATTTCCATTGATGGAAATGAACTAGCTCCATTTTCCACCCAGCTAATCTTTGAGTTCTACATTATTTGAAGACCTTCTTTTTACTGATCCTTTTAATATTGTTTATAAACCCTTCCTTCTCACAATATGTTCCAGTGATTAAGTGTCTATTTACATTCTCTTGTCATTTTTTTTTTTTTTTCACTAACTATCCACTTAACTTTCTCCAGTCTCATCAAGGCTCACATTTCAAATAATTGCAGTCTTTGTTCTCTCTTTTTCCTTAATGTTTATGTTTCACATCCATGCAGATGTACATTTCAACTTCAAAAATTACAATATCATTTTTTAAGTCTGTCTTACTGAACAATAACTTTTCTACTAAATGTTTTATCATTTACTGCTATTCTACCTTTTATTTCCTCTTCACTTCTGCAATTCTTTTATAAATATACATTCTAAGTACCACTACTGTTTTAAATGTTTAATTCTCCCTCTGTTTAAGTAGACATTCATTAATTTATTATTTTCTATTCTTATTATTTTTTGTTTTCAAATATTCATTTTCACATGTATTCTGACATAATATCCTTCAATTTACAATCATTTGTTGAATACCTTTGCGTCATCTCCTGTAAATGCTATCATTTGCAAACCTCATAAATTTATATTTCTATTTTAACTGTAGAAACCTTCAATCTCTTCTACAGAATTTTTACTATACCTTCAACATATTGTTACAGAATGTTGGCGATACGTAGCGCCTATCTCTGATTTCCCTTTCCAGATCAAAGCACTTTGTGTATATTTTATTTTTACAATCATTACATTCTCAATATATGTTTAAATTTGAATGTAAAAATTACCTGTCACTGAAAAAAGGTATATTTGCATAAAAAATATTAAAAAAAGAAAGAAATAAACAAAATATAAATTTCTGGGGAAAAAATTCTTAAGACTAGCATGTAAATTACAATGACATATGGGCTAAGAAATAAAATGTTCAGGAATTTAGTAAAGCAGATATTTTTGTACAGCTATCAAGAATGAGATGGCATAATTTTGTGAAGAAAATAATATGTTTTAATAAGTTCTTGCTGAACTTTTTAAAATTAATTTTTAACAAACGTTTCTAAATTAATAAAACATTTCACGGTTTCATTCAGTTAGGTAAATCCCTTTTGTTAAATGGTAAACAAACTGGCCTTTCTTTATTGCCTGGAATTTAGTCATTCCAATCATTAAATATGATTAAAAGATTTAATTACCAACTAAAAGAGAAGTGCATTATAGTTATAATGTTAATAAAAGTAATAAAAAATACTGTTACTTGTTTAGATCACTGCTCCTAAAAAAAAAAAAACTGCTAATTCAAGAACTTAAATAAGAAATTGAATTAAACAATTTTTTAAATGGAAAAAATTGTAAAGGAAAATCTAGATTGTTTTTTTACGGTAGCAGCATATAAACAAAAACACAACATAAATCACATTAATAGAACAAATAAATAACTTTACTAATAAGATATTAATAGTTTGTAGTGAAAAAGTAAAATAAATTTGTAAAATATCACTTTATTTTTTAACATAGTTTGCTTATATAAAAAATATATATTTTAGTAAAATAGGCTGTGCATCCCTTTATAATATAATAGGCTGTGTTTCCATTATAATATATTTATGATGAAAATCAAAATTATTATTATTTATTAATTTTTGTAAAATAAATGAAAAAAACAATAAAAGATGTTATGTAGTAATTAACAAAAAATAAAATTATGTTATAAAAAAAATATTCTAAATGTGTAGTAGTTATAAATATATATATATATTTAATTAAAACTTGTATTATAATTTGTTTTAAATCTTTACACTGTTAGCACAAACTCAATGAAATATGAAAATTAAGTAAGTTACCACATCCTTAAAATGTTCTTCTGTCTGTAAAAGTTGATATATGTTGTATTAAATAACATTTCATAAAAATTCACACACAAATTAGAAAAATTAAAAAAAAAATTAAAACAGATTAAAAAAAAATTCAATATTATACATACTTGGCTACTTAAAACAGAGTTTTGTTTAATATCTATCGATAAATGCAAAAACTAATATTTTAATGCTGGGTAATATTGAGAATAAGGGACTTAGAAGTTCCATCAGTAGTTTACAGGTATCTATGAATTTCCATTGTACTTATATTAAAATTTAAAAAGCCTAGACTTATGAGTATCATCAGATTAAAAAGGATTAACCCTTTTATTTATATATTTTTTTTATTCAGGTTACTAATTGTTAACAACAATATTTTAGATTTTAGGGAAAACACAAGAATCCATATAATTTTATCAGAATTAAATAAATTTATTTTAAGTAAAAGATATAAGAGGAAGGCATTAAAGTATTACAAATTAGTGACTTGGGGGGATTACACTTTACTTATTTCTTCTGAAAAAGGGAACTAGGAAATATTCAAATGCTTATTTAACAAAAATAGAGAAAATGATTTCATTATGTTTAGAACTTCCCAGGAACATGCCACACATTTTTCGCAAGCTTTTAATTATTGTAATGTTTTAGGAAAACTCTAGAAATGTTTCAAGAAAAATGTTGCAATAGTTTTTGGTATATTATAGTGTATCAGACTTAAAGCATATGTGCCTATTTGTTGAAATTAAATTGATTATAAAATAAACTTATTACTGGTAGATTTTTGTGTAAACCCCTCCCACAATGAAAAACAAATTCCCTAGATAGTCCTACAAGAAAATATTTTTTCTCGTACCAGTAAAGAACCTGCTAGCCTGATGATTATCAAAAGGTACCAGCATTGTTCCATAGATGGACTCAAAGGTGATGTAATTCCCAAAGTACTTGTCAATGGAAGAAGAGATGAAGAAAAAAGGAAATAGACGGGTAGATAAACAAGATGATTACCCCAGAAAAATATATCATGATTGCAATATACTTCACTTTGTCCAGGGCATGAACATACATAAGATCTACATTTTTATTTTTCTGCTTCCATTATTGACTGATTGATTTATTGAATTTCAGAAGAACTGAAGATACAGTTTTACCTGTCAGTTGCCTCAGTCATTATACAAATATTTTGTACAATAAATGTAAAGGTCATAGAACCTTCTGACAAGCCCATGACAGAGCTGCTACCCCACCAAGAAAGAGGCACAGAAAAAATCTTACCCAGGAAAAAAGGATTATCAAGCATAAGGAGAAGGAGAGAAGAGGATAGAGAGACAATGTTACCTCTCAGAACGATTGCTTCAAGAAATTGGGTTAGTTACCATCATACCCGGGACAGTGGTCATTTATTAGGTGATCTATAGGAATCAATTTAATAACATCAATTAAGCATTTTATTTAACCATATCTTATTCTCTAGGATGGTATTACTTGAGATATTCCAGTTATTATTATGATACCATTTAATCCTTCCCTGGATCTAATACTCATGGAACTGTTGTTATTTTATATGGAAATATTGGTAATATGTATAAGATTATCTTTAATTAAAAAAAATTGTAACTTTTATCAAATTAATCCTGACTAAAGAATCAATAGCCTTAATAGTGCCAATATACATTTAACCAGTATTTCAATTTAAGAAATGCCATCATTAAAATCCTGTAGGTCTCTCCATTACAGCTCTAAAATACCCAGAAAGATAGGTTAAATGAAAATAAATTCTAACTAAAATTTATTGTTACTAGAAAATTCTAAAACAATATCGCAGCATTTTTTTATAAATAAATAATTTATTTTATTTAATTTTTAATTTATCAAATAATAATACTCATGCATTGTTTTTAATAACTAAGTTTTTTTCTACTATATTGATTCACTTAAATATTAATAATAAAAATAAACTGTTATATAAAATTAAATTATTCTTTGTAATGTTAATATAAATGTTAATCAAAGAAAAAAAATATATTATTAAACTATTTATGTATATATTCTTTAAAAAAATTCATATGTAAATTTAATTAAAAAATACTAATTGTTGATTTGTGTAATATTTTTTTAATGTTATATATATATAAATATACATATTTTTTTTAACATTATATACCACTGCATAAAATAATTATTAACAAATATTTAAATCGACCAAATACAGTTCATAAAAAGTAACAATACTTATCTATCTGTCTGCAGCACTTACAGAGCTATAACTCCATCATTAGCAGACCATTTTTTTATAAAATACATGTAATTATAAATAAAATATATAATTTATTTTTTGTTAAAAAAACGTACAGTTAAAATTTTAAAATCATTAAGTATATACTATTGTAGTATTTAAACTTCCTATATTCACTGTGGTAAGATAAAGAAAGAGATCCCTTAGGTAAGTGTTCTTATATTTTACTGCACTGTATCTGATGGATTTAAATATTTATTTGTTAATAAATACACATATATACATGTTATGTAATATTAGTGTTTTATATAATATGTTTTTATGTTACAAAATAATGTTAATATTATTATTATTATTATTATTATTATTATTATTATTATTATTATTATTATTATTATTATTATTATTATCATCATTATTGATGTAGAGTTAAATGTTAAATAATGTAATTAAATATATGAACAATAAATTAATCACAGCAAATGGTTGAAAAAAATTATGTTTATAAATGTATTTATTATATAATGTTAGATTGTAAACAAATATAATTTTGATTTTAGATTTTATATATGTCATCATGTGTAAGATTGTCGTAATTATAGATAAACATAAAAACTGCTGAAAAAATAAAAATAAATGTTAAGCACTCAAATTTTTGTTAACACCATTTGTAGTCAATTGCATGATTTGTACTAAAAAACCAATTAAAATATAATATAAATTGTTATACATAAATAATAACTGTTAATTGTTGTTTATTATAATATAAACATTAAAAAATAATAATTTATGTAATATTTAATTAGTAAAATGTTATTGTAATAATATAAAATATTATACAAATGAAATTAATATTTTATGTAGGTATTACTGGTAATGTTTTAATAGATGCATTGTAAATGCAGCAAACAATTTTATAACATAAAATGCTTAATGTAAGAAATAGTTTATAAACACATTGATGTAAGACATCTAAGCCAAACTCATCTGTAATTGTACAAATAATGTAGAGAAGTAAATTCACAAATTTGATAAGGTTTTCAGGCTTTTTGCAAGAGCCATTGTCACTCAATAATATTCGTTAAATCTGACAATTCAAACCTAGACAGCCTTCCTTCATTCACTACTTCTGGTTCTTTCACTTTTTAAAATCAGATTTGGGTCAGGGAGTTTATTAATGAACTTCACCTTCCTTTGTAATTTTTGTACTCATGTTCACCTCTACAATATTTATCACTTTCTTCTTTGTATCTTCCTTCACATTATCAAGCCATCTCTTAATATATTTTCCCATTCATTATCATGAACCAACTATTCAATCGATCTCGAGTGATGCCTTGTTGCAAATACATTTTATAAAAGAAGAAGTAACAAAGTGTGTTTGTTAATAATAAGAAGTAAAGGATCAGTAACTTAAACATACCAAGCCTTGGACAGTACAATTTTTTATTATTTTTTAATGTGCAAGTTAAGTTTTTAAGAAAAGAATTTCATCAATTTAGTTTTTTTCTAATATAATCTATGCTTGTAAAAGGAGATAATAAAAAGATTTGATTTACCCAAAGAAAAGCTCAGCTGGAATTTTTTGTTCAGCTACCAGATAGAAAATGGAATTCCTGGATAGATCAATTGGCAGAAATACCCCCATCAGAACATAAATTTTAAGATTCAATAACATCTTTAGAATGGATCCATTGAGCATCTAGATGAAACCCTCATATTATCCTTAAAAACAAGATGTCAAGGATAAGGAAAAAGGGTGGATAGCTAGAAATGATATCTACTCACAAAGGGACGATGAAATAAAATAAAGATATCCTTCAAAACAGGTGCCCCAATGACCCTCCAGATAGCAGGTAATCCCTGCCCATAATTCATAAGGTGGTGAGATGTCTCAGAAAACATGACAACTTCCTGAAGTCTCCTGTATATGTATGTGAACATATCAGAATTCAAAGAATTTGTTTCAACTTGCCCTAACTTTATTGAGCACTTCCAATTTAATTAAATTATTCAGTAATTGATTATTAATTTATTTTTTGTGTCGTGTTTATTTTATAACATTTCATTTTATGGAAATTATGCACAAGACTATTTTTTAATCAAATTTTATCAACCAATATGTTGTTGCTTTTGATATTTTTCCTAAAATATTGAAGGACTCAACATGTCTTTGTACATACCATTCTGTTTTCCTTTGTAATTATGAAAACTCTATATGGTTTTCCCATTGTTCCATTCTTCAAAGTATTCCTTCCATCTTTTACTCACCTTGTTATTTTCAAAAAGCCTGTGAAATTATTTCATTATACCAAAAGTAGAAGTTATGTACATTTTATCTATGGAGTTAGAAATTTCTTATGACGTCTCTTATGAAGTGTCTTATGACAGATGGAAGTGGCTAGATCTTTTTTCTATATGACAGACATAATAAGTAATTCAATTTAAATAAGTAGAAAAATTGCAAAAACATTAAACTCAAACATAATGTAATTAAATTTATATTACAAATACAACTATTTATTGTTTTATATATATATATTTTTTATAATATAATCAAATAAATTAACTTTATTTGTTTTCTTTAATTACTTCATTTAGAATTTAAGTACTTTAAAATTTTGCTGCCCAATGTCAACCATAACAAATAGAAAAAAGGTATTTTATGAAGACAGTTTCTGATGCACTAAAGCTTTTGTTTTTAATTTTTAATATTACTATGTTTAATATGCTGCCAATGTTTAATTTTACTATACTAATAACAAAGTAATAATAATAATCTTGCCAAAACTGTTTGATAAGTTTAAAATTAAAAGAATTCTTTGGTTGTTATGCAAAACCTTCAACAAGATCAAGAAACGTATATCAAAAATTATAATTCTACGTAATGAATCAGTTAATTTAAACAGAACATAATCTGATCAGCAGTAATAGATTTAGGAATGTTATGGCCAAAACCATTACTGTGGGACTCCTTTAAATGGATGATTGGAAAAAAGGTCTCCTCTTCACCCTTAAGCAGACATTGCCTTTATTTAATAACAATTATTTCATGAATTATTGTATTTCTCACATACTGGAATATAATTTATTCTATTTTTTTTTTTTTTTCATTATTAATATTTTGTATGTTAATTAGTTTATATTTTTATTTTTTTGTAGAGTACTTTTTAAATTAAAATAAAAAGTGTACAATAAAAATATAAGTAAGACTGTACCTAAGACAATATCTAGTCAGTTATTGTTGGCATATATTGAATAAAACTATACTATAATGATCCAGGTTTGTTATCCACTTTTATATATGTACTAAAACTATAGTTATTTTTATCTTTTTTTTAATAATTCACTAAAAAAACTATAAATGCTACCAGCTATTTTCTTTTTGATTCTATGTCATTGATGTTAGATCTTAAACATTTTATAAAATTACAAATAATTTTATTTAATATAAATTACAATAATAAATTTATCAGAACCATTTCTCACTTTTCCTGCCAACAATCCTACCATGCAAAAACTTTTGAGTTTATCCTTCTATTGTAAAAACTTTTGAGTTTATAACCTCCTTCTATTGTAATTCTATTCAATTCTATTCCACTGAATACAGTATATTCTTAAATTTATGGATCCTATTCATTCGATATTGAAATCCATCATGAATAATTGTAAAAGAAAAAGAATTTATTTTTTTAATGTTAACTGGGAAGAACAATTTTGTTTTATTGACTTTAAAGGAAAATGTATCTGCTTATTATATAATAATAGTGTGACACCCCCAATTACTTTTGAATTTATTTTGCACCCTTAATGACAAAAAAGTTGCCAACCTGTGTTCTAGATGGTTCTTCTGTAAGATTTGCATCCCAAAACCTCAAAGTTTAGATTTGAGTAGTATTGAGAAAAATAAACTTGTATAACTTAGAATTAGATCAGTAATACAAACAGTATATCACTTACTTAGATAATTCCTCCTTACCTTCCAAAGGTTATGGGTTTCAAGAGATCTCTGTGTAGAATAAAGTTTCTACCTTTGTTTAAAAAGTTATAATCTCAGTCAGGTTCACTATTTTTCACATGCAATGGAATTCCACATCATACTTCCATACACAAGATGTTTGCTTATATCCTGAATGAATTGTCTAAAAGAATATTTTTAACAGACATTATATATCATTGAGTTTTGTTTGATATACTGATTCAAGTTGAGAAGTAAATTATGTGTTTTTTGAACCGGACATTACTTTTATTTAACTTTTTTTGTGTTATAGAATCTCATACAGACAAAGATTTCATTACTATTTGTCAAATACTTAAAAAAATACAGTATTTCATTCCAAATTTAATAATACTGAAGTTAAAATAGATGCATTTTAAAACTAAGATGAAATAATATATTACAATGATAATATATTTCATGTTTTAACAATATTATATACAAACATAAATATAAACTAGTTGTAGAATTATAACAATGGAATGTAAATAATGTTATTTAATAGTGAGTGTAACATTAATAATTTTTTTATTAATATTATAGAAAAAAAAATAGTACATCATGTAATGAAAATTAACACTTACTGAAAAAAAAAAAATAATAGATATAAGTAAGTTATTATGCATAAAAGTAAGTTATTAATATTTAAGCAATTAATTTTATACATTAAAAAGACACACAAAATTTATAAAATGCTCAAAGAAAAATCCAAAAATAATTTTTTTAAGATGTAATGGTACTGTAAATTTTATAATTTTTATAATTATGTAAACATTCATGCCATAAAACATAAATGAGGAAATAATATTACATTTTATAGAATATTATATATTATATTTAATTAAATCATAAATAAATAAAATTTGCTCAGGCTTATTTTTATAATTTTTAAATTTATATAAATATTCTCTATAGTAAAGTCTTTTATTAAATGATAAAATAGTTTGCCTAAAAATACTAATAAAGCATTACTAATGAGGTGCAGTGCCACAGGAATTGGACTTCAGTTTATTAGAATCCAGAAAGATATCCAATTGTAATACATATTTTTAATTAAACACGTGTTTGACTAAATGTGACCAGATCATGTCTTAAGAGTGCTTCTTAAGTAAGGAATACAATATTCTGTGCTGGATAGGAATCCAGCACAGTCTTAAGCTCCTGTTTAAGTTCATTTTCCATACCAACAGCACCTACCTGTGTTAATGCATTTTACTGTGTATGTTTTACATGCTTTTCCTTCAAAGTAGATGCATTGTATTCTTGTATAGAATGGATTATTTTCCTCAATTAAGGGATGCAATCTTTTGTTTTACATTATCTATTCCAGTCTTTTCTTAGCTGTCATATATGCACAGTATCTTAGGTGTGAGAGGCACCAATCAGTGCTGTAATCTACCACTGATAGTATTTCACTTTAAAGACAGTTCTTCCAATTAAAAATTTAAAGGTAAAATTAAATTTAAAAGTAAATTTTCCAATTTAAAAGTGAAGGTATCACTTATCTGTATTTATAAGCCCTATGTAACATGTGTATTCCAGACAAACAACTCCACTACATTTAATTTCATTTAAGATTTCATCATGTGCATTGCTGTGAGCAAGGCTCACTGATGAACAACAAAATGTTTGGTGCTGTTTCACTTTCAACTTTTTCTAATAGGCCTAGCATGTATGTGTGTTGTTTTTGGGAATGGTTTACCCAAATTTAGAGGTATGTCACATCTCAGATCTCCTGCAACCTTTTTAGTCATTGCACCTGACAAAGATACATGTTACACTAATTTTTTTTTTAAAGTTTAAAAAAAATTTTTTGAAATATCTAAAGCAAAATATACTGTGTATAATAAGCAAAGTTTAGATGGATAAATTTTCAAATTAATGTTATGAATAACTATGTAATTTATTACCTTGCATTAAATAATTGTTATTTTACATATTTTTTCTATTGGCTTTTATGAAGTCAATTTTTATGATTAACTTCTTTTTTTTTTGTTTATCTAATTTAAATCAAAATCTTTTTTATTGTCATAATATATGTATGCAACTGAATTATAATATTCATCAGTTATAATTGCTTTTTTGAGAGTAATGTTGTTCATTACATAGAAAATTCCTACAACATGTCCAAGAGTCCATGTACTCAATACAAATATATATGATAGACTTAGTACATACTTTGAGCATTTACATCCAAATTATTTATCCAGTAGATGTATACGTGCATCATTGTGCTGATGCACAAATCTATACACCTCAATGTCCTTCTTGTCATTGTGAGAATCACAACTCTGCATATGTGAGGTTATGATTCAAAAGGCTTCTCCACACTGTTATGAAATTCTTTATTTGTTACATCAGGACGTTGAGATACATAGGCCTTGCTTATTCTTCATAATGATTTGTCTGAAGTGGTAAGGTTGGGGCTGATGGTGAATTTGAACCATGATCAATCCAGCAGCCTTTAGGAAATTGAGCACTCAAAGAGCAAAATGAGCAGGAATCTATCTTGCTGTATTCAGACAAATTACATGATAACCTTCTTTTGAAATTTAGTATTAATCGTCTTTCCAACATTCAAAAATAAGAATCATCATTCACATACTTTTCAAAAAAAATATATGATCTGAAAAGGCATCACATGTCATTCTGGTTTATATCGTGATATGTGGATTCCTTTCCAATACATATAAAATAAGGATTCTCCTTACACCAGAAAACCGCATTCTTGGTTCATGATAAACAAGCCATTCCTGATTCCTAAACTGTAATAAATTGTACATGCATCAGAAAACAAAACTTTTATGTGGTAAAATGTATTTGGAAATTGTGCCAAAAATAGTTATCCAACAATTTATTCAGTAAAATTGTGAGTAAATTTTTATTCACAAAAAAATCTTTTTAAAAAATTTCAAATTCATATTCAAATCTTTTTTTTAATACGATTATGCATTGTCGGCCACAATATATTAATTTCAACTGCTCGTTAACAAACAGATTTTACTGGAGACTGATCAATCAAATCAGCGACAGCAACATATGTTAGCAATCACATCTTCTTTTGTATAATATGCAGCCTGCATTTAACACTGTTGGAAACAAATAGACATTTTTCCCAATCAAGCATTGGTGTTTTACAAGGTGGATTCTTGTTAGTCTTCACCAAAATCATTCATTATTTGTGCACCCAAATACACATCATAAGTTGCTCCTTAACACTGGAATTATATCTGTTCACATCAACCATGGCTTTGCAACTGAACCAAGAGAAGGACGAGTGTCCATTATGTTCTTGAAGGAAGGGATATCAACTGCAGTAAAGGAACTATTTCTTATGAATCGAATATTGGGCGATTTTCAAAACAATAGCAGCAAGTTAATCAAAAGGAAAAGTATGGGGATTTCTAAGACGTAATATTCAGTGTAATGGAGTGATGGTGTGACTTAGAGTTGAATATAATTTTTATTTTAATTGTTCTGCATGGTGATGTACAACAATAAATTGAGTTTGGTAAATATAGTCTCAGAAAACTACTTCTCTCTTTCCTTAATAAACTTAGTGTGGGAAGCTTTTTATTCTTTAGAGCCATTTCGTCATTTTCACAAGTGACTTGAACCTTGTATCAGATTGCCTACAACAGTTTGGTTACTGAACCTAACAGACATACTTGTGGAAACCAAACGATGTATATATTGTTTACTGACAAATAATTTTTAATTTGTTTTATTAAGGTACAATATTCTTTATATTTTACTTTCTTTCATGTATGGAAATTTTTTTTTCTTTTTCTTGGCTAAAACAACACTGATAACAGTAAAATTTGAATGCAAAACTTTTGAATTCAAATCTAACAATGGAAGAATTGTTCTCAAATTCTCTCAATAAAAAAAATACCAGATATATATTTAAAAACCAATCTGTAAACAGTAGTGTTTATGACTCAAGTCAAGTTCAGATCCATGCTTTTGTACTGTGTATAATTTATCATAAAGATGGTGTTACAACAAATGAGTAAAATGATACAATGGACCCACCGGGTTGGTCAAGTGGTGAATGCGTTTTTGCAAATCAGCTAATTTCGAAGTCGAGAGTTCCACTGTTCACATCCTACTAAAGGCAGCTACTTTTATATGGATTTGAATACTAGATCGAGAATACCAGTGTTCTTTGGTGGTTGGGTTTTAATTAACCACACATCTCAGAAATGGTCGACCTGAGACTGCACAAGACTACACTTCACTTTCACTCATACATATCATTCTCGTTCATCCTCTGAAGTAATACCTGACGGTGATTCCTGGAGCCTAAAGAGGAAAAAAAAGAATGATAGCAATGAAATCTAGCATAAAAGCAGGGAAATAAAGACTTTACTCAAGCAGGGAATTCTCCCTTAAATGCTAAGTAGAAAAATAAATCTAAAATATTGTGTAATTATTTAAATCGGTAAAATCAAAAACTTTCTTTGTATATAAGATAACCTACTTAAAAAATCAATTTTTACTTTCCCGTCAGTGCTATAGCTGTAGAAGGGAAAGTACTGTAATCAGTCCAATTTGGGCATGTGCCGTTTTCACTGGATCTTTATGTTTTGATACCTAAGGAACCCAAAACCTGTATACCTGTACCTGTAAGGAACCAGATGGAAATTTTCTGTATATGTGTGTGTGTGTGTGAATGTGTTCAGTGTCATACCCTAAATCACCTTATATCCCCAAAACTACTCAACTGATTTTGACCAAACTTGGTCAGATTACTTCTATTTAAGGGGCATTGATGCCATTAAATTGTCAACTTAAAAGGTCAAGAGGGTGAGGTAGAGCAAGGACCCCCTCAATGTCACAAGATTTCACTTAAAAGATTTCTCAAATGATTTCATTTGTTAACAATTAAAAAATAATAATTTCTCCACAAAAAAAAATTTTACAAAATCGCACCCTCATTCCAAAAATTGCTCCAAATAAACTAGTGGCTAAGTATAGAATACATCATTAGTACCTTCTCTCACCACAAGGAGTGCTAATGAAGCACTAATGTATAATTACTGTAGTCGTCTGCTATGTTGTAACGTCACAGGTGAACGATAGAATTAAATAATGAATACAACTTAAAGTGTAAAAAAGTATTTAAAGTGGTCGCTAGTACCGCCAAACCCATGAGAATGAAATACAGTATGCATGAGCACGCTCTTTAGTTAGAATCATTGAATTAAATAAACAAACAATATTATATTCAAATAAAATGATAAATATTTTAAATTAAGTTGTGTGTATGTGTGTGTAAGCTGTGCATCACAAAAAAGTCGTGTGACAGGAAAGTACTACAACTGTGTTGTCAGCTTTTTTTTTAATAACAAAATGAACCATATTTAAAAAATTAAGTGTTTTCAAAACATACATAACAACTCTTTCAGTTATTCTCGTGCCAACCTTTTGTTAAACAGTTAAACAGAACATATTTAGAATGGGTCAAAAACTATGCTGAATTTGAACTATGTTTGTTCATTTAGTGCATTGATGTTGTATGTTTTTATATTTCATAATTTCAACTCTGTTAATATGATCCTTTTTTGTGTAGGTGTAAAGTATCCACATTTATTGTCAAAGTTGGTGGATTTGTAATTTGCTAACATATAAGAAATGGCAAACATTGACTCTATGCAACTATGGAGAGCTTTTAAGTATTTATTGTATCATTGTTTGAAACGCCATTTCCTTTGACCAGTGTGAAGTGTAGTTGAAGAATTTTAGTTCATTTATTTCAATAGCATTGTAATTGTTTAAATGAGTTTTTTGTGTAACAGTTTGTTTTATTTTATAATTCTGAAAATGATATTATAACCAATTTTATTTTTATTTTTGAGCTATTTCCTTTGAATCTATGTTTACGAGTACAGAATGACTAAATGAACTATTACAACTAATTCATTTTTAATTTTAATTGAATTTATTCGGTGAAGGTATGTTTTAATGAGAGTTCTGTAGTGTCCATTTGTAAGTTTTAGGTATTTAATAGAGTTTATGAAACAGCTCTAGTCTCTAAAAATAGCTGAAGAAGTAATTAAAAACAATATAACATGAGTTTTTTAACTGTGTATTTAGTAAAATTTGTCTAGTTTGTGATTTAAAACATTAATATTTTTGAATTATTTTCTTCCTGACCATCATGGATAAAGGGCTGATAAGAAAGAAACTACATCAGCTCTAATGTTTGACGCATCATACTTAATATTCCATCTACAAAATTAAAAACCCATCTAAGGCAAGTAACCTACTCAAGTTAACATTTTTTTAAAGTAACACATCTTCAAAAAATTTCAAACTTTTACTTTTATGTGGAAACATTGAGGAACAATTGAAACATTATTATTTTTTTAAAAATAAAATATACACTTAAAGGCTGTGTTTACCTTGGGAGTGATTTAACTTGTAATAATTCTGAAATATTTATATAATAAGTAAAATGAAACTACTAGACAATTTAAATTAAAATATTTTCAAAGTAACTCAATAAAAGAACTGTTTTTTGTTTTTAATTTCTTACTTTTTTCCGCTTTCTAAATACCATATAAATACAGTTTCTTCTAACTGAATCCATTTATCATAATCATGATGCTTTATTTTGTTTGGAATTACTTATTGACAATACTTTTTTAGACAGTTGTTTTTTTAGGTAATAGATAATACTAATTATTTTTAATAGTTAAAAATGTTTTTAAAAAAAGGAGCCTTTTTGAAAATAACATTTTTTTATTGGATATATTTTAAAATAAATAAACATTGGTCAAATATATCCTGCAATTTTAAATACAAGATTTGTGTTTCTGGAAGAATAATGCACATTAAAATGCATTAATAATAAAATTTTAATTACAGAATTTTCAGTTTTTTTAATATCATTTATTTATCTTGAACCTTAAAGGGTTCCATATTACTTAGGTTTCCATTTCCATAGTTGTTTTTAAAGAGAGACGCCTGTTTCAGAAGTTAAAATACTACTTTACATACATGGAAAGATGTATTTCACATACTAGAAAAGCATACAAAACATTCCAAAGTATATTATTATAAAAATGTAAATTATTTTACTTAAATTAACCCTTTTAAGAATCATATTATTCCTCTGTACTGTTGAATTATATTAAAATTCTATTAACAAACCACCTAGTACAGAATATTGAGATAAAACATAATATCTTACTTTAATTTTTCATGAAAGTACTTTCACTGATCCCACATATTCAGACATGATTGAAATAATTCCGTTATTGCATAATAAAAATTATTAATTTTTATTATGCAATAACTTCATTATGAAAAATTAAGGTGTGATATGTCTTATCTTAAGATTCTGTACTACATGATTTATTAATTAGAATTTAAATATAAAAATGTAAATATACTTTAATGGTTTTAAAAAAAAAATTTATTGTGTAAAAACTTATGTAAATCTATAGCAAATAAATGTTTCAAAGATAAAATGATTTTTATAGAAAAAATTAATAAACCATTTATATTTTGTGCAAATAAAGAAATATAACTAATAATACTATAGTAAAATAATGATAGACAGCTATTAAGTGTACCTCGTTATGTTATCTTATTTGTCTCAATTTACTTTTATCAAATATTATTGAGGCATAATAAAATTACAAAATAATATTAAATATAAATGTAAAAAATTATACACTCAATTCCTGTAAGAAAATAATAAATTGTAATACATGTTGGTTTAAAAAACTATTTTGTTTTTATTTTCAAATAAAAAAATTCCAATATTTATTACATCATAAAAGCACCTGCTTCTAAATCTGGTAATATACAAAACGTCTAAGCAACAAAAATGTTATCTGAAGCAAACAAAGTCCTACTGTACGAGGGTAAGTCAAAAAGTAAAGGGAAATTTTGATCTTCCTCCCAATCACATGTATGGTAGCAATGATTGTTCTGCTATAACTCAAAACCTCTATCAGCTGTTCATTAAAAGTATTGTTTCATTGTTAGCTACTTGTAATTATGTTTAAAATGAATATTCCTTTGTCTGATTGCACCAAGGAAGAAATGCGAGCAGTGATATGTTTCTTCAGTTCAGAAGGATTGAAACCAGCAGAGATTACTCATCGAATCCAGCAGCAACATGGAAAAAGTTGTTTGAGTTGAAGGAAGATCTATGAATGGATTGATTACTTTAAAAATGGTAGGATTCCTCTATGTGATGAGCAACGGCAAAGTAGGCCTTCCACAGCAAAGACTAACGACAATATTGAAGCGGTTAAACAAATGACTCCCAGTAATTGACGAATTAGAGTTCATGACATTGTAAGTGAGTTGAATATAAGCCATGGCTCAGCATTTTCAATCATCCACGATTCTTTAAACTTTTGAAAAGTCTATGCTCGCTGGGTTCCATATCAATTGACCAGCATCCACAAAGATAATCGTTTGATAATTTACCAGAAGCTTTTGAAACAAGATAAAGGAAACTCATTTCTTAAGTGAATAACAACTGTTGATGAAATGTGGGTCCATCACTATGGACCCGAGAGTAACCGATAAAGTTTAGTGTGGAAACATTTTTTTATCTCCCAGAGCAAAAAAGTTCAAAACTCAGATAGCTGCAGCAAAAGTGATGATGACTATATTCTGGGATATGGAAGGTTCATTCACTCCACCCCTAAAGTCAACCAGTAAACAGAGAAAACTAATATGAGCTACTGCATTTACTGAAGCATAAAATCAAATCCAAAAGATGTGGTAAACTTTCTAAAGGCGTGATTTTTCTTCAGGATAACGCTCAACCTCATACAGCCAAAAAAATAGTCCTTTGCTTTCAAGATCTCAGTTTTGAGTTGCTTGCTAGACCACCCTCCATGCAGTCTGGGGCTGACTCCAAGCAATATTAATCTTTTTGGCCCATTAAAAGAAGAGTTGCGAGGGAATCATTATCGATCTGATGAAAAGGACATACAAGCAGTGAAAAATTTTCTACACACCAAACCAAAAGCTTTCTTCCAGGAAGGAATTCAAAAGCTCGTTAAATGATGGACTAAGTGCATAGAAGTAGGAGGGGATTACATTGAAAAATAATGCATGTATCATTTATGTAAGTACAAATAAAAATACTGATTTTTTTTTAATTTCACTTTTTGACTTGCCCTCAAATATCCCAGCAAAGATGATAGATTATGAAAACAGTCTATGTTTTCATAGTGCTGACAGAATTATGTAATGCCAAGGAGGTATAGTTAAGTCTATTCCTAATGGTTTTTTTTTTTTTGGTTTTTCTGGGTAAAAAATGCTTTCATGATATCATCCCTAATGGTATCATGAATAGTTTTATAAACCTAGAATATTTGTTACTGACTTTGACATTGCAATACTCTGCTAATAGCCACAGTATTAATGAACTTAACAATCATTAACAATTTATTGTTATAATCAAAAGATGGTAATAAGCCTACTCACTATATTAATATTTATGAAGTGTGCTGAAACAGTTTAATTACAGGAATTTCCTATAATTAATCCTCAATGGTGGAAAGGTAGTGAGTGTCTTTATCTTTCACTTAAATTCTTTTGGTTTGAATCATTGTCAGATATTTTTCACAAATTACAAAAATTTATTTCTTGTTTTCATAAAAAGAAAGTAACTGTAATTGGGCTACAGATTGTTATTACTAAGCAAATAAATGAACTCTAGGCTCTCTGTAAGAAAACATGTATAAAAACCGATTACTTAAATTCAGAAAACACTTAATGGCAATAATAAAATAAAATATTTGAAAGAAAAGTCGATGTAGTAGCAAAACTAAAAATACATTATCAGTTTATTTTGTAATTAATATTTTACATAAGTCATCAATCGGTAAGTTTAATACAAAAACGATTTTACACAACGATGCTAGTCGCTAATGAACAGCCAACTAGCAGTTTCTAAATACTATTACTCTTACAGAAACACTTCAAAATTAAATTACAATTTCTCTATTATTTTTATTAACCACTGTGAAATAATTGTCAGTATATCATTGTGTACCAACAGGATAAATTCAGATAAAATCAATCAGATGTGTGTGTGTGTTGGAGAACTGACAGAAACCTGAGGTGAGATAATAAAGAAGTTTCATTAAAATACACTTTAGGATTTATCTGTTTTATTTGGCTTGAGTTAACAGTCACATGTAAAGCAAATTACAAAGGCATAAATGTGCGATGACACAGATTCAAAATATAAAAACTTAATTCTTCATACAGAAGTAAGATAGTTATTAAAGGAAATGCTTGATTTTTTTTAAAAAAAGAAAATTGTTTTTTGAAAAATTATGGATTTTTAGGATGAAATATTTAACAGACTGAACAAAATGTTTTACTTAATAGGCAAGTTATCGTTTCAGAAGAAAATAAAAATTTAGTAAGATTGAATGTAGTGCAACAATTTGGAAAATTTTCTTTCCTTCATAAAATCTCTTTAAAAGTGATGACAACAATTATGGTTAAGTAATTAACTGTTGTGAAAGAAAAGCTGAACATCCTGTTTCTCATTATTAATTGTTATAAGATTATGACTGTATTAATAACTTATTTACACCAGTATCTTTTAATTTTGTCTTAAAATTATCTAAAGAAGCAGAGTTGGTTTCAATATCCAGCCACCTTGCATTTAAACAATACCCTTGTAATATTTTGGGTATCAAACTGTGAGTGACACATTTATCACTAGTAAACAAAAAAATAATCCAATATCCATTTTAATGCAGTTATTAACTTACAGTTCATAAATTCGGATTTTCTGCACTGACAAAATTAAAAAAAATAAAACAAAAAATTAAAAGAAAGTCTGCAATATGTTGGGGATGAAATGGCAATTTGCTTATCTACTAAATTCAATATTACAATTTAAAAAAAAAAATATTCATCTGAATTATTACATTTACTTCAGTAATCCATTAAAAGGATAGTAATTTTTTTTTGTTCCAAAAATTCTTACTTTTTTATTTCGTGTAAGAGCATTTGAAAATCAAATGTAGTCTGCTGCACGCTAGAAAAAATATCCTTGAAACCCTGGCATGTGTAGTTACTATTAACAGCCAAAATCCAACCATATTAATGTGGATAATAATTATTATTATACAAAAGGGATAGTTATTATATAGAATTAATGAGGTATATTAATCATCACTGACATGTACTTAATTTTAACATGTTTTTGTTTAATATAAAAAAGTTCATTTGTATGAATTTTTTTATGAAAGATAATGTACTGGAGCAATACAAAAAACCATAAACCAAAACAAAAAATGATATTTACCTAATTAAGAATAAAATATATTTTATTCAGTAAATAATAAGACTGTACTGACAATTAAAGGCAATTGATCTAAAATAAATCTTAGCTCAGAGATTATATCACTCAATCTAAAATGTCAGTTTTAGATATTTAAAAGGTAAATAAACTTATTAATATTGAATCAAGAAGTTTTCAGTAAATTTTGTTTGCAATAAAAAAAAAAGATGACACACAGTTGTAGGACTTTCCCGTCACATGACCTTTTTTCTGATGTACGACTTACACACACAAAACTTAATTTAAAATAATATAATATTTTTTGTTAATTTAACTGAATGATTCTAACTAAAGTGCGGGCACATACTGTATTTCATTCGCACAGGTGTGGTGGTACTAGTGGCCACTTTAAATATTATTCATTTATTTAATTCTATTGCTCGCCTGACATCACAATATATAGACGACTACAGCAGCTGTACATCAGTGTTTCACTAGTGCTCCTATTGGTGAGAGGGGGTACTAAATACACAATTAGCCACTAGTTTATTTAAAGCATTTTTTGGGATGGGTGCGATTTCGCAAAAACGTTTTATTGGAAATATTATTTTTTAATTGTTAACAAATGTGCCTAATTAAAATAAGACCTTAATTAAGGGAAATCTCAAGATACTTAGGTGACCTTGTTCTACTGCCTCCCCTCTTGACCTTTTAGGTTGAAAATTCAATGACAACAATGCCTCACATATAGAAGTAATTTGACCAAGTTTGGTCAAAATCGGTGGAGTAGTCTGGAGATATAAGGTGATTTAGGATGCGACACCAAACCCAAACATACATCTGGAAAATTTCCATCCAGTCTTTTGGGTTCCTTAGGTGTCAAAATGTAAAGATCTGGTGAAAGTTGTATAAGCCCAAATTGGACCAATTACAATACTTTCCCTTCTAAAGCTATAGCTCTCTATAGTGCTAGACGGGAAAGTAATATTTAATTTTCTTAAAAATACAAATCATTAAAATTGACTACGGCATTAATGAATTTGTAATGCAAGTCTGGAGAAAATATTTTGAATGAGCATAATTAGAAATGAATGAACAAATTTTACTCAGAAAGGAAAAAAGCATTGAGATTATTAAAAAAGAAGAGAAGCCATTCAGTAGTAATATATAATTTATAAAAGGCTTAAAATGTCATGTATTATAAATTTGAACATGCATATTAATGGAAATGAGATAGTTGCCAGTTCAGACTTTAGCTGGTAACTGAACTAAGACCACCTGTTCTAGAAAACAACTATTACAAAACAGAAGATAACTATTACATCAACTAACCAGTTAATTACGTGCTAGAGCTTTAGAGGCAAAAATGCATACATGGGATTACTAATTGAATAAATTTTCTTCTCCGACTACATTAGATAAACAACATAGCAAGTTATGTTCTATTTCCTAATTCAGAATATAAACTATGAAATGATCTATGTTTTGAAGACAGTTGTTTGTAAAAGAGGAATTGTATAATTGGCTTAATTAACAAACAAAAAATATAAAACATATTGACACAGTGAATTAACTAGCAAAAAGAGTGTTCAATTAATAAAAAAGTTGAACATAGTTTTAACAATGTTAAAAATGTATTGGAAAGCTTAAAAAAAAAAATAGCTTGAAATGTTTTAAGATAATAAAAATATCTTAATGTTATTTTCAAGAATACATGCATGATTTTTTTGTATATTATTTATCGTGTTTGAAACTTTTAAGATTTATGAAATGTTAAATTATCAAATTTACGAGTATAAGGGTTATTGAAAGCTAATGCTTCAAGTGTTTGTACTTGATATTATATTACCCATAAAAAAACAAAATATTTCTTTGATATTTATATTCATAACAGCTTTTTGTAAAGTCAGACCCTATGATTGTTGTTACTAAGATAATAATTACTATTATCTTTTCAAGAACTTCAATTTACTGAAAACAAGAGATAGGTAAATAAAATTAAAAGATAAGTATAACAACTAATAACAAAAAGAAGATGGTCAGAAAAGCCATGACATTAAATATGGGGAGGGGCATTGACTAAATGCTACATAAAAATTAAAAGAAATTTAAAAGTACCAGTACAATTAGTTTTGACAATGGATGGTTCCAAAATGCGTCAACAAGTGATGAATGAAGCTAGAAACATAAGCAGTGCTCAACATACACCCTACAATATTTAATACCATTATGTATGTTTGACATATGATCTTTTTATCTGTCCAATTAATTATGTTAAGGGGTCAGTATGTACATGATTAGTATGAGGACACTCTTTTGTGTCCAAAAAGGCAATACAATGTATTCACTTACTGATTCACATTTATTTGTAATACGAGGGTAAGTCAATTATTATCCACAATGTAGTTATAAATTTTATCCCAATACAAATAGGAAACTTACATGTACATAATTTTTCAACATAGTCCCCTTGCATTTCAACGCACTTGGTTCATTGTTGCACAAGCTTCCTGATGCCCTCATAAAAGAAGGTTTTCGGTTGAGCTGTGAGCCAGGATTGCACCGCTTCTTTCACTGTTTCATCTGAGATAAATCGATGACCCCTTAATGGCTCTTTGAGTGGACTAAATAAGTGGTAGTCAGAAGGGGCAAGATCAAGACTATACGGAGGATGAGCCAGTACTTCAAAGCTGAGTTTCTGGAGCATTTCAGCAGTGCGGGCAGCAGTATGTGGACGGGCATTGTCGCGCAACAACACAACACCATTCGACAGCAGTCCTCAGCGTTTGCTTCAAATTGCAGGCATCACCTTGGCAGTAAGCATCTCACTGTAACTTGCACTATTTATTGTCATGTCCCTTTCCTCATAATGTTCCAGTAATGGGCCTTGTGAATCCCAAAAAACCATAAGCATCAGTTTTCCTGTGGATGGTTGGATCTTGAACTTTTTTTGCAGGGTGAATTTGGATGTTTCCATTCCATACTCTGCCGTTTACTCTCTGGCTTGTAATGACAGATCCATGTTTCATCACCAGTGATGATTCTGTCTAAGAAGATGTCCCGTTCATTACCATAGCGATCCAAATGTTTTTTGCAGATGTCCAAGTGCGTTTGTTTATGCAACTGTGTGAGTTGTTTTGGGACCTATCTTGCACAGACTTCATGAAACCCAAGTCTGTTGTGGATGATTTTGTAGGCAGAACCATGGCTAATTTGCAGACGATGTTCTGCTTCATCGATAGTTACTCGTCTGTCTAAGAAAACCATGTCACGTGCACGCTCAATGTTTTCCTCATTTGTGGCAGTAAACGGTCATCCGGCTCCTTCGTAGTGCGTAACACTTGTGCCACCATTTTTGAATTTTTCAATCCATTCTTAGACACTCCGTTGCGACAACACATTGTTCCCATACTGTACCGAAAGTCTTCGGTGAATTTTGGCCCCTGATACACCTTCCGACCACAAAAAACGGATCACTGAATGTCGCTCTTCTTTGGTGCAAACAGAAAGCGGAGCAGCCATGATTAACGGCAGAGCAGCGATAATGGAACTAACCTAGCGGCATCAAACCTGAACAGATGTAACAACAATTAAACCACACATGTGTCATCTATGCAACACTATATTACTACCAACACAAACAAAAATACAACTAAATTGCAGATAATAATTGACTTACCCTCATATATACTGGCCTGAAAGTAAATGTTTATTAAATATATATATATATATAAACAAGTAATTGGAGAGGAATTATACACAAAACTTGTTATTTTTCATTCTTTCTGTCTTACTACGTTGACTACTATGGTGTTCTTAGTTAATCCTGAGTACAGTTACAGGCATAACTTCATCAAGTATTCTAGTACCATAATGTAAAAAACTGATTCATTGACATTTTAATTGCCACCTTCAATATTTGTTATTTTAATTTTTAAATTGATGAAATTTATTAATTTAACAAGCAAAATAAACAACTCTTATTTTACTTTTTCATTAATAAATTCAATTTTTTTTTGCGATGGACTCATAAATACGAACACAAGGGTAACAAAATGATTTTACTTTAAAATCAATGAAATTCTATATAGGTTCCATTAAAAGTATAAACCTGACTTTCATCCAGAAATATATGGATAAATGATTGGTAGATCCGGTCTGAAGTACCGAGAAATGTTGAGAAAGCTTTTACAGCAAGTATGGACTGTAAATGATGATGATGAAATAAAACAACTCCTTGTTGCCTTTGAACTGTTAAGTTTAATATGTCATTACTCTTGACATAATAACTATCATGACAAACTAAACTGAAAATAATAAATGCTAACATAACTAGATCTGAACATTTTCATGTATTACTAACAACACTAATTGTCCATCCGGACGAAATGAAAAATACGACTGTTCTTTGCAGGATTTGGGCGCCAAATGAATACAGATTACTTATACAATCATAACCGCTCCTTGCGGCATCATGACGTAGAACATCGTATGATCAGAACTTGCCGGGAAGCTCTAGCTCTCGCTAGGTAGCAGCACCAGACGACTAAAAGTGGAACGTCACAATGATCAAAATGGATGCTAAAAAATACATGTACTGCAAAACAGCATGCATACCATAGATGTTGGGGAGTAATTAAAACAAAAAACACATCTGTTCATCCTCAATTTTATCTTTATTTTCGTTTTAACATTTGCAGATAAAAAATCCTCAAATGCTTTTTTTTTCAAATATGGGATGCTTCTCTGCTTCTCCTTGTAAGTACCAAATTTTGTTACAGCCGAAAGAATACTGCTATAATTAGCATGCTTGCATACACCATCAGTGATAAAATATTCTATCATATAATTACATGTAGAAACTAGTAGTTGTCAAGATTAACTTAACTAAATACTGATTACTAAATATTAGAGCTAAGCTAGCTATTAAAACAGATCTGCTAATTTAAATAATTCATCATGTTCATGAATTTCTTTACAACTGTAACACAGATTCGATGAATTAATTAAAATTGGTATATCTGTTTTAACCATAACTAATATTTAGTTCAGCTGATCATGATAAATATCAGTGTCTCCTTTTTACAATATATTATTTGTATCAAGAAGCATGGTGCGTTGGTTTATTTGCTGTACGTACTCACATTTTTATTTTGAATAAAGCACTACCATTTAGAAGAAAAAATTAAACTAACAACTTTACAATAAATTTTATTGTGTAGTATAAACACTACATTGTTCACATTAACATTTATTATACTTATTTTTTTACGTTTTGCTAAAAAAAACCTATTGCAGACATAACTATCGTGAAATTTTATAAAAATAAGTATAGAAGTATCATTCTTTTTGATATGAACAATGTATATAAACATATATGTATGTAAATGCATTAATCATTGTTTTACTTTCAGTATATTTCTGTCACAATGGCAACAGAAATATTAAGTAAAATTATTAATTTTTTTCTTTAAAGAATATCTGTAAAATACTTTATATTTTCACAAACATGAGGATACGAATGCGTCGAGCCAGGGGGCTCTGCCCCCTGGCTAGACGGTTGGGTGAGCCCTGACCAGCTAGAGATATATTATAATTGATGATTAATCTATTGATTAAAAATGCTTTTTATTAATATAAATTACTTGAGTTTTTATAATAAGCTCCTTATTTTAACGTGTTAATAGTTGATTTTTCTTAATAATTAAATAAATAATCTTTTATTACTTTATTTTTTAAATTGTTTTTCTTTATTATCAGTAGTACAAATCCTTCAATCTATGATTTCCATGAATATAAATGAGAAGAAAGGAGAAACACAAAAATTAACAGCCTACATTTGTTTGGTGCAAAATCTTAGTTTAAGAAGAATAAAAATAGCGAGATAAAATATTTAATTACACATCCCTTACATAATACTTTTTGTACATGTAGTAGAAATTAAACTAAGAGAAGAATTACAGATCAATCTATAATAAATTTAGTACACTTTTATCCATGACCTCTAATAAATTCTACACTCATAAATTTGTTAAGCATTGGTAACTGATTTTAACAATTACGTTGACAAAATAATTTTCAGCTATTTTTTCCAATGCATTTTGTAAAAAAAATAAATTTTGCATAGCAAAAGTTTACATCAGTCTAAAAATGAAGTGATATATAAAATAACCAATAATTTTTTCTATACTACTTTTTTTAATGCGATTACACAGATGATGAATCGATCTAGCTAAATTTGTAAAATTTCAGTTTTATAGGTTATATAGAGTGCACAAAACATTATGCAGCAAGATTCACTGAATCTTCCTTATTAATATGTAAAAGAAACAATGCATGTTGCAATACTGATACACAATTTAAAGAGGGCACTAATAAATAATTAAAAATTAATCAACATTAGGCAAAGCACACACAATTTTTTAAGCACTGTTAAGTGGATGAATACACAACATTCAGCAGCTATGTCTTTTAAGACAGGAAAGCTTTTACTAGAAGAGAAATAGTTTCTTGATATTAATGAATGATCATGAAAACTTAAAAACAAAATTAATAAATCCAGAATTAGACGCAAACAGTACATAAAATAAATATTCTTATAAACAGGAAATAATAAAGCATTATGTAGAAAATGTCATAAATGGGAATAGTATCTGGTTCATGGATAAAAAAGGATTTGTCCCAGCACTTCCTGGGTGAATCAAGGGCCAATATAGTAAAAACTTGATCAGAGCAGCATCACAAATGCAAAAATATAAATTGTGCAAAATAATGCAAAATAAATTGTAAAATAAAATATGAATGGTTTAAGTAACAATTGCAAATCAACAATCTCCATGGAGAGCGATAGTGTTTACAAGGTGGTCCCTGTTTAAATTCCAATCAGGCTTGATATTTTTCATTACAATACAAAACCTCCATTCCTTATTTCCACCTACAAGCTTGAAGCTTATGTGGTGAATTAAAAATCTATAAAAGATAATTAAAAAAAAAATTAAAATAAAAGTATACAACATGTGTTCATTCTTTTATTCAAACATACGATTAAAAATGCACAATTACGTATAATACAGAATACTAATTTTACAAATTACAAATATATAATCTTCCAACTATTGCATAAAAATAAAATCTGCTAGTAAATAAAAGCATTTTCTTCATATCTATATTAAATAATAAGTAGTTATAAAAAGTTAAATATAAAAAAAATTAGAGTATTTTTGATTTTGTTTTCAATTTTCACCTACAAAAAAAAAACAAATTCTAAAAACTAACTAAAACACACTCATAATAAATAAACAAAATACAATTGTTAATTATCTCACTTAAACAATTAAGCCTAACAAAAATATTACAAAATAATTATGCAGCAATTATTTATCTTAAGAGATTTAAAAAACATTATTAGAATTACAACCTAAAAATACTGAATGTAAAGTAAAAATATATCTATTTTTAAATAATGAATAATATGAAATAAAAAAAATATATACATTATTCTATTTATACTTTAAACTTAAAAATACCCATCAAGTTTTTAAAAACTTACTAGTTGAGGATGGCTGTTTCTGACTTTGATTTATTTTTAATGAATTTATGACAGTAGTCAGTTTTTCAATAGTTTGAGAAATATTTTTAACTGAGACAATTTACAACTCCAGTGAAAACTGATTTCTCCCTTGCAAACATCAGTAAGCATTTTTGGTATAGTTTGTCCAAGCCAAATTGACACAGATCTGATGAACAGTACAGTTGTATATTTTATTGCCTAATGAGCATGAGTTTAAAATATTTCTTTATTAGATAGTATGTATACAGTATGACTACTGTTTATTCCAATCATGACCAAATTCACATCCTGTATCTATTAGTTACTTATTTAATCCGAGTTTATATATTATTAAATTAATAATTTACTTCCTTATTAAATACTAAAACAGATATGTTATGCAGACTAATCAGCTGTTACTGATTAGTGTTTAGCCCTAAATGTAATTATTTACAGTTTTATAACTGTATAAAATATCCAAGCCAAACATGCACAAGATTGATGCCTACTGTTTATGCTATGCTCTTCACCCTTTGTTCTGAAAGTGGCGAACAACTGTACACTAACCCAGGCTATGAGTCGCACATAAGAAAAATTATTCAGATTTGTGTAAATAATAACCGAACGATATGTCATTCTAAACATTCAGATGAAATATTAAATCTCTATTTATACAAACCGTTCCTCATTCATTCAGAGACTAACTAACTTGTTTTTGTAAATGATTCTGTTCTAATTTATACTGTATTTGCAGTTAAAACTTGTTCAGTTAACTGTATAAAAAAAGAGTAAGGTTATCGTCCCATTATAGCATTCTTTGAGTTTCAATTCTTGAAAGTAGTTAAAGTCTTACGCAAAATTTTAAGACTAATTTATTCACGTTAAATTAGTAAATTTTTGTTGGCTCTATTCTTATTGTAGTGAATTAATTTTATTATTTTGCATATTATGTCTAATTTACGTGGAAAAGACATTATACACAATGTTTTTAATTACATGGCAAGAGAAGCTGCAATTGGAATGTTTGTTAGTGACCGCAAAAAAGTTGTAGAACGTGTTGCTTGTGCTACAGGAGTCTCAAAAAGAACAGTTTAAAAAATTACTGGTGAAATAGCTTCGGGAAAAAATTCTGTTTTCTTTGTACATGAATAAAACACAAAAAGGAAATGACAAACCCAGACAGTTTTGATCAAATACCACACGACGTAAAATTTTAAAATTTTACTTAAATAAGGGCTGCTTGCCTTCTCTAAGGAAACTTATTACAAAACTAAAAAGTGATGGGGTATTTAATGGGCAAAAGACTAGCTTACAGACATTTTTGTTACGCATGGACTTCAAATGAAAGAAAATCAGAAATACCAGGACAATTTTCATTGAAAAACATGATATTTAGTACAAACAGTTTATGTATTTGAATAAAGGTGAAGAAAATCAAGAAAATGTAGAAGACAGATCGAGTTGAAAGAAGACCAATAGTCAACATCGATGAGATATATC
Source organism: Lycorma delicatula (assembly GCF_047948215.1). NCBI lineage: Eukaryota > Metazoa > Arthropoda > Insecta > Hemiptera > Fulgoridae > Lycorma > Lycorma delicatula. The sequence continues at coordinate 31,783,124 of NC_134462.1, forward strand.
TTAAGTCCTCACTACCAACAGAAATGTTGGCAACCTTCAAATGCACCCGAGTGTTTTGCTGTGCCAATTTCAAAATGAGAAAGGATAACAATTATGCACACTAATAATGAAATAGGATTCGTTACAAACTGCTTGTCAGTATTGAAAGCCAAATCTTTCTCAGGTGATTATCATTCTCAGATGAATTGCAACATGTTTTTAAAGCGCATAAGAGAAAAAATTAATGCCTAACTTGCCAGTAAACAGCGTCGTTATTTTAGATAATGCTTTTATCATAATGCTGAAGAAAGCTGAGCACCGAATTCAGCAACGAAACAACCAATGACTGACTGGCTGCAGACTAACAGCTTACCATTCCACGAAAATTTGATGAAAGTTCAGTTGTATGAGACAATTAAAAAAAATAAAGATCATCTGAAAACATACAAGATAGATGAGATATTGGAGGAAGGTGGATTCCCTGTTTTACGCCTACCCTCATATCATCGCCATTTGGATCTGATTGAGAAGATATGGGTACGGGTGAAGAACCAGGTCGCAGCTGAAAATGTACAATTTACGACAGCTGCAGTAATGGAAATTTGTCATAAAAATTTCACAGAACTATGTCAAGGTCTGGATAAAATGTTGCGAACATTTAAAAAAAATTGAAGATCACTGGTGCAAGCTGCAAGAAAATATAGAACAAAAAATTGAACGAGTCATCATCAATTTTGGGAGTGAGAGCTCATCAGAATCATCAAAAGAAGATGTAAACATGCAGTAGGGAGTGAAGTGCTATATATTTAGCAACTTTGTAATATTTTAGTTTAGTTATTTGTATTATGCTAGTGCTAGTTACAGAATTCATAATTGAAATACATTACAGTGTAAAAGTATTACTGAAAAAAGGATTGCCAAGCAAGAAAAACAAAAACAAGAACAAGAAATACCTACACATCTAGTTAACAATAATATTTAATTTTTTTTCTACTTTAAGTATTTAAAAATAAGTTAGCTAAATATTTGTGTATTGTTTTATTCGGTCATGAATTTATTTTTTTTATATAAATGTGACTAAAAATAATTTTAAAATTTATGATGTGAATTTGTTTCCTGACTGGAATAAACATTAGTATAAAAAATTACTAAAAAAAAACTACACCATAAATTCATCACGCGTATTAAAAAAATTGGCAAAAACATCAATTTTTAATTTGAAGCTATGACTTTCACATAATCTTACATATCACCATAAAAGCTTGTTTGTCAAATGCATTCTGAGATACTGTCCAAAAATTATTTTTTACCTTTTAGTGCATTTAATATAAGAGTGGTTTTTAAAAGGTATTTTTTTATATACTTTATTTTCTACTTTTCAGTCTTCAAAAGTTTATACTTTACAGATGTGCTAGCACACATGTTTGAGCGTATTTGGTGAACGAGGTATGTGTTACGGTGGGTGAGTGCAACCCAAGACATAGGGCTAAACGATTTAATTTCCAGATAACCAAGATCCTGTCAATAAACTGATGCATTAAAACAGTTAGCGGTCAACCTGCTGATACATACGCCGTTTGAATCATGAAAATCAGATGAGTGGTTGTTGAGATATTATGGTGGAACCTCCTCCACAATTTCTGAATGGCAACCGGGGGGGCACTTGAAAATATTATCATTTGACAGATACCACTGCGAATGGGATATCGTTGAGGGGAGTTGAAAAAATTTTTTAGAGCACTAGCACTGACCATTTTCGAGGTATTTGTGATTTTTGTCCAAAAATTTGGATCTGGTTTAAAAGTAATAAATTTCCCCGAAACTTCAGTCGCAAATTTTAGATCCAAACTCACAGAAACAAACTAGGTTATCTTTCACTAAGAAAATATGGATGTAAATGAGGTTGCAAGTTCAAGGGTCATTTTTTTCACTTAGCAACTTAGATGTACCTTAGCGACTTGAAAATGTTGTTAAAATGTGTGTCATCAGGTGGAAACCTGTATGCAAAATTTCTGAGCGAATGGATAAGCAGATGTGCTTCAAAATTCAACTGAAAGGTTCCACACCATGAATCTCACATACATTCTCCAAAAGTAAGTTAATGTAAGAATGGTAAAACAAAATTATACTATATGTATACCATAAAATTTATTATACTGTATATATACTCTCCCACAAGTAGGATATTATAGCCTTATGTTAGCTAGGCAACCATCGCCTGGATCAGATCTGTGCCAATTCGGCTTGGACAAGCTTTCAAAACTAACTACAGGTCCTTGTAAAATCAATACATGTTTTCAAAATACTGCAGAACCTGTCCATTTTGATAATAGAAGTCTTAAAGAAAATAAGGGAGATTATTACAATTATGAAAAGGTATAGGAATTTTGGCCATAGGTTTATTGTGCACTTCCATAAAGACTATTCCAACTTTTACAGTTGTACATCTCTTATAAGAATGCAAAGAGCCTCGATTAGAAACGTTTACACTTCCAAGATAATAAAATGCTTCTGTTCAGAGGCAATATACATAAAAACATTAGATATCAATGAGAAATTCATGAGAAGATATTGTGCTTGAATAGAATCATAACATCAGGTAATCCAGAATGATCTGTCTAATGATGAAAAATAGAACCCGCAGCAAGTATCATGTGGCCAGCTGTATAATAAAGTCCAGGAGTCTCCAAGACTAGTAAACTATAGGCTTTCCTAGACTCTGTGATATTTAGCCAATATAGAAAATTAATTATAAGCCCATTAAGACTGTGATGTTATTTAAATATGATGGTATTTTACTTGTGTATTTTAAACACATTTTAAGTTCTGAGTCAATTTTATGTTACAAACAGTTCATGGATTGAGCATTTAGAGACTAAATTCATTTTATGAATCCAGGCACAGTAATACAATTTTTAAGGTTCATAAAAAAACTACTCGTTCACAAATACTGTGCACAGTTGTTTATTGCAGTTATTAAGAGACTTGTCAGGGATATAGATACCATCATTTTGATATGAAAGTAATTTATGTTAACTAACGTCAGTAAGGGATAAAACAGTAGAATTGCAATAGTAAAAGGTAGTTAACTGAATATCTATTAAAATAAATTAATCCTCATACAGTGGGTAGAAAAGTTTAACTTGCAGAAGCAACTCAATAAATTTAAAAAAACTGAAAAAAGATGAGTCTTTACTCTATTTTTTATCCAAAATATTTTATTAAGGTCTGGTAATAGTATGTACAAGATGGTACAATGGTTGGCTTTATTGGATGAAACAGCTTAACTGATATTTCAGATTAATGATATGTTTTTTTAAATATTAGGCAATTGTCACCTCTTATAATATACAATTTTCAAGCATAAAGAGTATATCTCATATAACTGAATAAAGTTCTAAATATTATAATCATCTGGGTTGTAAAAATTCGAAAACATAAAGTACACGATTGAATTTTTGCTTAGAGAGCATTAATATTATTATTAATTGAACTAATTATAAGTAACCTGTTCATATTATTAGAAATTATGTGTACTTGACTTTATAGACTAGTAACAGTTTATAGATTAATTATATTTATTACAGATTTGAGTGAATCAGCAACAAACTCACCCTTGACTGGTCAGTCAAGTGTCTTAACATGTCACTTAAGTTTTACTTTAAGTTTACATGTCACTTACTTTACAATCACTTAACTTCAAGTTTTACATGTTAAGTAAAAAAGCAGTTACAGTTTTGGAAAAAGGTGAAACTTGTACAGATTTTATTATATAAGATGTAAAAACAATGAATTTTTTAGAATACTTTTTTACTAAGTTCTTTATTACATAAAAGGATAACACAAATGTAAAAGGTGAGATGTAATCATTAGATACAAGGTACTACCCAAAAGTTCGGGGAATTTGAATTTTGCACGCGAAACATTGCTGGTACGACCTGCTGCCGCTAGATGTGGCTAACAGTACTCTTTGTGAATCAGTGTTTTACTTTGTGAATCAGGGGATTACTTTGAGGGAGAGAGTGGAAGTTGTAAGTTATGGTAAGCTATTTTATTTTTATGGTAAAATTCCCTAAACTTTTGGGTAGCACCTTGTATATTGCAAAAAGCAGTCCACACAATAAATACATTTAATAGAACATCTTGACAAAATCAGATGCCAGTAATATTAAATTTAATAGAATTTAAAGATACATCAAATAAAAAAAACTAAGTAAAAAGTTTTTCAGGGAAGCAGCACTATTTAAAATTTTGAAATGTACTAATAAAATTGCATTATCAGAAATACTTTTTGAGAAATACCTAATTAATCATCTTGATTTTACAAATGTATTAATTTATTATTTCATAAAAAATGTAGTGTTGCATTTTTAGGTACTATTTATTATTCACAATAATTTAAATTCTTTAAAGTCAGAAATATCATTGTATATTATCTTAAAATTAGTTATACATAAAATAGACCTTGATGATGAGAAAAAAAATTTTACAAAAAGAATTATATAACTTATCAATAATTAATTTTTCATCAGATATGAAAAATTGAGATAAATAAATTTACAACTCATTTTATTTCTGATTTAAAAAAGAATTATTAAGGCACAGCTATTAAATTTACAAATTTAATATTAATAATGACAAATTATTAATTTAAAAAAAAAACCAACAAAAAACACTATTTACAAAGGCAGAAGAACAACACACTATGAAAAACACACATATTTTAATGTCAATGATACACTTAAAAAGTACGTAGCTTTTTAAATATATTTACATAAGATGCATGATAAGAAATGTCATTAATGCAGTCTTTTTATATAGAAATCTGTTGGTTTTTACTTTTATTGCATACTAATTGTTTAAAATGCACTTATACTTCTAATTTATATCTTACAATAGATAATTTCTTGTGTAGTATTTTTTAAAAGTAGAAGTACAGAAATAAAAAATAAATTAAATATTTATAATTGTGTAAAAGATAGCAAAAAATGTTCTTCTATTTAATCAAACCATTTTTAGTTTCATAATTAAAAATAAGAATGATAGTAATGTAGTTTATGATCTCTGTGGTACTGGAGACTGTCAGTGTCTCCACCTTTCATTTAGATATTTTGGGTCCTGAATCCAAGTGAGGCACAGCATTTTTCATGTGCTAGAAAATTCATTATCATCCATTGACAACTGCTGTTTCTTAAAAGTAAACAAATAAAACTACATAAAACCAGCTTCAGAAACATTTTTTGGCAGTGACCTTCATTGATAACAATCACATCCATAATCAAATGTAAACAAAATAATTTTACTGTTCACTGGCAATACTGCAACTAAAGGAGGTTTGGCATGATCTGCATTTCTACTACAGGCATACCTACTTTATAACAGAGAATGACTGGTCACCGCATTAAATTGCATTTTCTCATTTTGTAATGAATATAGGCAAGTTTCTGAATAAAAAAAAAAAGAATTTAAAAGTCTCTATATCTGAAATTGCTTGATGTACAGCATAAAACTCAACCATGTACTGTGAGAAATGTTACTTAGTTTAAAAAAAAGTTAAGGGGGAACACAGTTTGGTAATAAACAAGATAATTAGGTGCTAAATAAATTTATTATAATTAATTTACAAATAAAAATAAATGTACTTTATTTACTCAGAACATCCAAAGCTGATGTTTTAATATTGAAAATTTTTCTTGTAGTGTACAGAATTAACCTTAATCAACAATACAAAAAAATACTACTTTCTGGTATAGCCTCTAATTTGAGTTATCTTTACACAACTAACCAAAAATGGAGTGTATGTATGTTTGTTCACCGTAGCAGCTTAATGGCTGAACCGATTTAGGTGTATGACCCCATGTTGGAATCCTTACATTACCAGGAGTGTCATAGGCTATATACATAAATATATATATATAGTAGTGCAGATCTGCCGGTTGAAGCAGAAACTTTAATGAACGGTGAGCCTCTATCACAATGATGGAGCTGGGGAGATGAGCTGAGTACAAACTGAATGATTTGAATCAACAAAATCAATATTATAAAAATAATTGAATTAGTTTACATTAAATAAATTTTAAAAAATTCTATTTAATAATAATGGGCTTCCCGTGGAGAGTATGTTTGAGGCTAGAGTGGTAAGTTAATGCAAGCACCTCATGTGAGACTAGACCAATCATAACCGTTAACTGGTAACAAACATGGTGCCCCTGGGCGCTGATTTAGGAGGTCCAATGGAGTGATCTTGTAATACCTCTGCAAACAATTGCCCAATTTTCAAAATTTAAACGAGATATTTGTTGGTAGGTTGAAAGGTAATTAATAATTAAATTTAATTAATTAAGCTTATTTAAGCTAATTTATGAATTAAATCATTAATATAATCTTAATAAATCATTTATCTGTATATTTTCATTTATGTTATTGACATTAATAAAACTGCATGTGTTCTTGAAATCATTTTTGCCCAAAAAGGAGTGTAATGAGTTTAGGGTATATGTATGTTTATTCCACTGTAGCAGCTCAATGGCTGAACTGATTTAGATGCATGACCCTGCATTGGAATCCTTATGTGACCCATGTGTCATAGGGTAAATGTATATATGTGGTTTAAATAAATTTAAAAAATATATACTACATACAAATACTATATACAAAATTGTCACCCACACGTTCTTTAATTACTATCCCATATTAGTTATTACCCTATATTAGAGAGCAATGTGTTTTTTGGCAGTTGTGTTTTTTATTTTTAATATTTATCTCTTGTTGATAGTTTATTTTGTAAAATATAAATTGTAATCTAATTTAACTGTTAATTAAACATTTTTATTAAACTGAAAGTTTCTGACTTTGAATCATTAGTGCTTCATTTTCAACTTCATATTCATCATTTCTGATGTATGAACTTTGTTTTCTTGAATTTCCTGCTGTATTGTTTATTTTATAATTGCTATTTAACAAATTGGTTTATATTATGAATATCCATTCATTGTGCCTGAAACAAATTTTTATTAAATTGGATCTCCAAATGCATTTTTCTTTAAAAGAAAATTATTAATTTATGGGAACAAGTAAGAAATTAGTATTATTTACTTTTTTCTGGTTCTGCATTTTCTCCAAAAAACAAAATTTCTAATTCTCAGCAGTTTTGAATTGAGCTTTTTCATTAATTTTTTTAACAAAAGTTTTTTCAAAAATATTGTAAAAACATTTTACAATATTTTTCACAGAAAAATGATTTTCTATGAAAAGATACAGAGACTTAGTTTTCCTGTACCATATACAAATCTTAGTATAACAGAATGAAAAAATTATAACTGGGGAGCATTGTACATCAGTAAAATACAAAGGAGTCTGAAACTGTTTTACTTAATCTTACCATATGTTCCACAGCTATAGAACATTTCCTATACTATAATTCCTCAGCAAATGAAAGAGATATAAAAGAGCAAAGGATAACTGGTATGATTAAATATTTGCTTCTAAAACTGTAATCTCTCTTTTTTCAATCATAATACAAAAGAAACTATCCATAGTGAAAAATTGTGTAACAAATTAAAATTAAAAATAGTACACAATATAAAAAAAGATGAATTAATGTCGGTAAACAAATTAAACTTATACAAACGTGTCTATAAATTAATAATTTTACATGCATTTGTACTTACAATAAAAAAAATTACAATTTTTTAAACAAATAAGCAATACAAATATTCTTCATTTTCAATTAATGCAGTAAAAATGGAAAAAAAAATCATATTTTAATTTTTTTAACAATTAAGAAAAAGGTTAAAATAGGAAACTAAATTACTCTATTTCGCAGACTCTAATGTTACAACAGTAAGTAAAGAGCTTATATGCAGTCCATATGATACATACTTTCTGATTTTTAAATGAACATTGACATTAACTTAATAAACTATATTTAAGATTATTAAACAAATTTTCAGTATACAGTTAGCCACAACAATATTTAATCCAATATTTGCAGAAAGTGTATTACCCTCCACTCTATTATTCACAAGGGTCCTATTATGCTGAAAGTTTTATATTGAAAACCTATGAGGGTTTTTCTATCTTTTAGAAAGTATTGGCAGATACCAATTGGAGTAAACTTAAATCATTTTACAACACTAGGAAAAGAAAATAAATGTTGATTCTTTCAAAAATTAGGGTTTAAAATAAAGAAAAAGCTAAATTTTTTCTATTGTAAAATGTATTGAAAAATAATAAAAACATAATTATTTTGTTTATAATTAATTTTTACATTTTCAAAAATCTACACTTGTACGTTACACACCAGTGTAATGTGAAAAACAAACAAATATTGCAGATTTATTTAGCTCTGTTTTGACTAAAATTTATCTTTTAATACCTACACTTACATCTTTTTGGTAAAGAAAGTAATATTTTTACATATGAAATAAAACAAATATAAACCAATATTTTGCTGGCCTTAGGTTGAATTGCCTTGTATACATAATACTAATCCATACAGTAATTTTCATAATTTTATAGCTCAATAACTTGAGATTATTTCCCTTTTCTTTCTCCTATCCGCCACATTATGCATCCGATCAACTAACCATAGCTAACATAATAATGAAAACACTGATTCTATAAATACTTAACTTATTTAAAAGTATAATAATAAATATTAAATTAATGAAGAGCCCTGACTTAAAGAAAAACTTAAAAAAGCACAAGAAATAACAGAAAAATTTGGATAATTGAAATACTGACTTAACTATTCACTAGAGGAACATAAATTCTATAAGAATAAAACTAAAAGGAAAATTTTATTAGATAAAATATAAAGTAGTTTTTCATTTCTTTTTTAAATAAAAAAGTTAGTTTACAAATTATTACTAATTATTTTTTAAAATTAAATTTCATTCCTAATAATACAAAAATATTCTTTATATGCAAGTTTTAAATAGCTCAAACCTTTAAACAAAGGTCCTGTATAAGATGACAAAATTAATCAGACATAAATATTTTATAATATTTTTTTTTTGTAACAGTAAATAATAACACAGTAAACAATGTAACACTAAATATTAGTGTTTGATTATTAAATAAAACTATTTGTTAACATAAATAAATAAATAAGGAAATAATATATTAGTTTAATTTAAATATAAATACAATAATTTACAAAATCTTTTATTTATTATGAAATAATATTTGGTGTTTCACAGCATTACAAGTAAAATAGTGTTAAATATTTTTCTTCTGGTAATTATTACTAACCTACTAAAAAAATTATAAATATACGCATATATATTTGTAAATATTTAATTTTATTATATTTATTTCTTTTTACATAATGTAATGGTGTTCACAAAACCAATTGTCTTTATTTACTCCTATTTGTTATTTGGATAAAAATAATCCTCTGCCAACCAATTTCCTCGGGAAAAATTTACAGTATATATTGCATTTATTCACATATAAGGATCATCTTAATACCTAATAATAGAAAAAAAGCAGACTGGTTTGTTTGTGGGTTACAGAGTTGTCGATTGATCGAAGTAGTGGTTTTATTGTAGTGAATGATTGGCTATTAATTTAACAAAGAAAAAGTATAATTAATGTTGATTTATTTTTTAAGATGTATTTTCATTATTGTATAAAATATTAGTAACTGTATACCAGTAAATCATAATACTGTACATTATTTACTTATAATCCTTGCTCATTAGGGTATAATCTTGTTACTCTGAGGTTGTACTAATCTTTAATCTTAACAGAGCTAAAAAAGACAAAAAAAAATTATCTATCTAAATCTGACAAACTGTAAGTAATTATCTGAAATAACAAATATTTGGGAAATTTATAAATGGAATTTAGAACAAATGCTGAATGGAGGAAGTAAGAGGCAAACGTTATAAGAACAGAGTTAAAAAAACAGATGAACAGAATTAACGAAGATATAAATTAAAATATGAAGAAAAAACTAGTTAAAATACTGTGCGTTAGGTTTGTTTCCATAGGATTTAAATTGTGGATGTTCAGAGAGAAGGAAGAGAATAATTTTGACAGTTCTGAAATCTGGTTATAGAGAATAATGAAGAAAGTGGTGAAATCTCTTTCACCATTGAAAGTGTCAAAATTACCAATAAGTAAATATAGAAAAGAACAGGAGTAATTTATATGATAAACATGATAAGGAACAAGAATAAAATCTTGGTAAAGAGATATTCTACATGAAAACTGTCCCTAAAGATAATTCAGGGAAAGGTGGATGGAAAAAGGGAAGAAGAAGAATTAGGATGATCAGAGATACTAGGAACAGAAGAATCTATAAAGGAATGAAACAAATTCTCAGGACTAAAAAATGGAGGATTATTCAGTTGAAACTCTCTGAAAGACCAATTCCTTTCAATTCACTATTTGCACAAATACGATTAATAAAACAACATATAAAAATATTTTAAAAATAAATAATATAGTTACACTTCCATAAGTAATTCTATTATATTTTTTTTTTACTTCATTTTGTTAAACAAAATTATATTCAAAAAACTGATCATTTGCTTAAGCATTTTTGAAAAGTAGGTTATTTTAATGTAACTTCACTCTAATGACATATGCTGGGCAAAAGTGTGATCTGAAAACTAGTATTACTAAAGAAAGTGACCAATAATGATGTGCAAGAAGATTGAAACTTAAATATCAAGAGAACAATTTTGTTTTTATTTATAACCTAAACTGCATGCAATTGGCTTGTTAAACTGCTCTCACATGGCTACCAAGTCCATCTTCTTAATTGCATGACTTAAAAGATTTCCAGATCCTCTTTCACCTAGGAAAACAGGACGCTACACTCACTGCTCACAATACTGTGGTATGACAAAAAAAGTCTAGAATAAGTGAATTTTGTTATAAATATAAAACATGAATTGGACAATTTATATGGATTAATCTCAAAATATTTTAATAAAAAAAAACAATCAAATTTTTATTTTGTATTCTTTATCATTCTACAATATCTATAAATGCATAAAGTATTCAATATATATATATATATTTAATAAGTAATTTAGTTACATATTAACACAGACATTATTGAAATATAATATTATCATTAAATATACATAATACACATATTTATGTATTATGCATCTTTTTTTAACATAAAATCAATCCCATAACTTATTAACTGTAATATCTGTAAAGTTTTATGATTAAATATGAACTTCATATCAAACCAAATCACAAAAACTTTGGCACTGCTTCATAAAAACATCTGTTACTAATAAATATATACTTCTTATTTATATAAGAAGTATATATATATACACTTTTTATATATATATATATATATATATATATATATATATATATATAAAATAATTAATAATAATTATTAATATATAATTATATATAAAACAATATGTATATATATATATATACTTTTTTCAAACACACTGTCTCGTGTGTCAAATCATAATTAATTATTTATAGTTCAAGCACCACCACATACACACATATATAAAAAAGTAAGACTGATCTCATCTTTTAAGTGTTAAAATCCTTTTTTTATTCAATAAGGCCTTTTCGGACCCTCTGGATCCATCATCAGTTGTTAACACAATTAATGATGAATCCAGAGGGTCTGAAAAGGCGTTATTGAATAAAAGAAGGATTTTAACACTTAAAGGTGAGATCAGTCTTATTTTTTTATATATGTGTGTACATGGTGGTTCTTGCACTATAAATAATTAATACATATATTTATTTTAATTTTTTTTTAAATTAATGACAAATAATTCAGGATACAATAAATTAAAAAAAATTTTATACGTTTGTAACACAAAGTTAAAAAAATAAAGTTATAATAATTAAGAATAATTTATAGTATATAAAACTAAATATTATAATTACATAAATTTATGGAAGGTTAAGAGTTAATTTATACACAACAAAAATAATTATACACATTATCCTACTCGTTTGGTTTTTACATAAAAAAAAGTAAAATTAATAATACAATTTAGTAATTAAACGATGATCATTTTCAACATTGAAAAAATATATATACAATATTTAGTTATTTAGATTGTTATATATACACTCTGAAAATATACAGTTAAAAGTTAAAAAAATCCAGTTTTACAAAACTATATTAGTTTACAACAATGTGTAAAAATAGTCTTTCAAAATCAATTTACATTTTTAACTTAATAACATGTGTTACAAGTATAATTAATTTAAAAAAGAAAAAATATATATATTAGAAGAATAGTACTTTGTAACTATAATAATTTAAATTACTGAATTCTGTCATACTGTCAACTTCTGTGACAGAATGGTAGCATCTCAGCTTTTCATCTAGAAGGCCCCAAGTTGAGAAAAAAAGTATGATACATTTATAATAAAAAAATATATATCAACAGAACAACATATGTAAGAATGAATAAGCTCAACCAACAATATCTGTAATTATTTAATTATTAGCAGATGACTATCAAATAAGCCTCACATGGATTTATTCTCTTTCACTCTATCAGGGATTAGGGATTACAATATTTAAACTTCATTATTAAACTGACAGCAGCCGAACACTTTTAATAAGTTTGATTCAAACCAGTAATAATCTCTGTATTTATAAAAATCAATAATATAAAACACATACTCATTGTAAGCTATGTTTGCCTTATAATATTTTATTCATAAATAACTATAGCTTCATTTTTTGTAAATGACATGAGGGTAAAATAATATTTAAGAAAGTTATGATACCCAAAATTGTTTTTACTCAGAGATTGCTTTAAAAACCAGTAAATAAGAAGGTAAGAAAATAAAAATAGTTTATTAAAATATAAAACAAAAATTAATAATACTGAAGAAAGAAAGAAAATATTTATTTATAAGATGTTAAAATAATATGTGTATCTATGAAAATTTTCAATAAATATAAGAAAACAGAACGTGGCTATATATATATATATAATAAATAAAACAAAAAAGTATCTTTTTCTTCTTTTGTTTAGAAATCCAAATAAAGTCTTATAACTTCCAAATATCCAGAAAAGAACACAAGATACAATGGATTAAAATGAATGCACATTCACAAATAAATGCACAAAATAATACATTAATTATTTATGTGGAATTATTTTTTATTATTAAAATACAATCACAAAATCCAATAAGGGTAACTGACAGTTACTGTTATATTTTTATGTTTCCCACTTCAAAATGCAAAAAGGAATTAAGTAGAGTGAACAAAATTTGACAACCATAAGATGCTAAAGCAAAATAAATAAAAATAATAAAATCAGAACTACTACAAAAGCAAAATAAATAAAAATAATAAAATAAGAACTATTACAATAATAAAAAAGTTCAAAAAATATTTATCAAAAATTATACAACAGAAAAGTTTATCACCAAAATTAATTAAATTCCACACTAATAAATGTCAAGTTATCATTACACGGTATAAATAATATTTTTATTTCCATGGCAGTTATATACAATATAAATACAGATTATTTTAATCTCTTAACTGTGTGTAATGAAATATTAAGTAACCTGCTTAACAGGAAACCACTAATAAGAACAAAGAAATTAAAAATTCACTCTAATCGATGAATGAAATACTATATACTTTCTTTTACATGATAAAAAATGTTTTTAAAAATCTATTTTCAAAAATAATGTGTTCAAATAATCTAAAAAAATAAATAATTAATTCTCAATTATGAATAACTGTTAAAATAATTACAGTAGCCAAAGATAATGTAATTTTTTGCCACTATGACTTACAGTCTTAACACTACTTTTAAATTATAGAAAACAGAATATGTAACAACTTTAAAGATAAACGACAAAAATATAAAAATCAAATTGTTATGATACACAATACCCAGTTAGGAGATTAACATTTCACAAGCACATAAAATACGATATTTTATAAAAGTTTATTTACAGTAATTTTAGTATAACAAATTAACCGATTAATTTTTAATACTTTTCAATTTGTAATATTCTTTATATTGAGCATCCATATACTTACACAGCACCAAAAAATAAACAATAATAAAAGACTAGCAAACTTTATAGGCTAATAGAAAATAATAATTATTCTAATATTTGACATTAGAATCACTACTTACTTATTAATCTCAATTCAAAAAATTACTTAAAATAATCACACATTCATTCCTTAACAAATATAAAATCATTTGCTAACCAATCCGGATGAGTTACAGTATCATGTAATCTGTATCCTTTACCACTCATAAATTGAAGTATTTCTTCACGTCCTCGTTTCACATGAGCAAATTCCACTGATAAAGTCTGAAAAAACAATTTTTTTTCATATTCATATTGCTTTTGAAAATTAAGTTTCTTAACTACTTAATGCTATGTATTTTTAATAGAACTTGGGTAAAAATTATAATATTTAACACATTCTGTAAATATTAGAAGATAGATCTTGCTTACTGCCATGAAATTTATCTTTCATAATTGAACAAAAGCACAGCATAATTTCTTTCATTAGTCATTTTATTTATCTATTCCAATTTAATTCTATTTAACAAACTTAATTAGAGTTAAGAAATTATAGAGTATTGAGTACAATAGTTTATAGAAGTATAGAGTATAACTTAATTAGAGTATAAAGAAATTATATTAAAAGACTGCTACTGAGTGTAAGCAAAGGTTCTCTGAAATGTAAAATATTTTTTAAAAATTTACTTTTGTCTTATCCTACATTTTCCAACTAATTTTCTTGAATTTTTGGGGAAAGATGACTGATCTCATTAGGGCATAGTATTTTTAAATAATAAAGATGATGACATCAAAAATATTAATGTATGTATACTAGCCAGCCAGTCTATCCAGAACCTGGACTCTTAAAGCGCAGGTAAACACCACAGCTAACTCTGGGCCTCCCCTAGCACTGCCGAGCTTGCTTAGCTCACCATTCCTGTGTTGCAGGGGGATGGCACCTTGGACAACCACAGAGATCGGGTTGGTCGACATTCCTGTCTAGCCAGAGGGCTCCGCCCCCTGAACTGTTTGTTATCTTCATGATTGTGAGAATAATACAGATAAATAACAGTTAAAGTATTCAGAAACATGAAAAAGAAACTAAATTACAAAAGACAGAATAATAGTAAATATGGTAACTAAAGTACACACACACACACACACACACCTTTGACGACGAAAAATTTATAACTTATTTCTTTGCCATGGTGGCAGAAATATAATAATGAAGTAAAAGAATTAATATTTTTTTCCTTAATGAATATCTTTAATTTAAAACTTCACCATCCTTGGGGATGAAGAAATAATGAATACTTTTAATATTTTAACCTCCAAGGCCGCAGTCTGTGGCTTAGAACCTTCCATGATATAATACAAAAGTTACCTGAAAATTTGAATGCGATTGAACAGTTGGTTCTTCAAGTTGAAATATATCTAAAAACCTTCTTAGTTATGCCAAGAAACATGGGTAAAAATCTGAATACGACTGATCGAGTAGTTTTTCGTTTATCCCGAACAAACAAAAACCCCCTTCGTTATTATATAATAGTTTAGATTTATTATACACATGAAAAAAGGAACTGACTCTAAAATAATTGTACTGCTTAATAAAAATGAATGTTTCTCAATTCTTTAAATTTTAGCCTTTAAGAAGTTAATTTATCCTTTATTTTTTATCTTATTTTTATTTAAAATATATGTAGATCTAAAAAAAAATCTGCTCTTACGAGGATCATTTGTTTCAAGGTCCGATCAGTCACGAAATTAAAACCAGTGAAAGTAAACAAATTTTTATTTGTAACAAGTACTTACATAGTTACACTACTTCTCTACATAGTCGCCACTCCGATTTAGACAATTGTCATAGCGTGGTACCAACTTTCCAATACCCTCGTCCTAGAACGGAGCCGCCAGTGTTTTCAGCCATGTTTCTACGGTGGTTTGCAGCTCAATGTCTGTACCAAAATGTTGTCCTTGTAGCCAGCATTTCATGTGAGCAACGAGGTGAAGATTGGATAGAGCCAAGTCCGAGCTGTTTGGTGGGTGATCAAACACTTCCAAACAAAAATGCTGCAGGAGCTTATTTGTTACAGCTGCAGTGTGCGGCCAAGCATTGTCATGGAGAAAGATAATGCCTGATGACAACAACATTCCTCTCCGCTTATTCTGAATTGCCCTTCGTAGATGTTGAAGAGTCACGCAGTATGAGGCAGTAGTGATGGTCATGCCACGTTCCATGAATTCCACCAAGAGAACTCCATTCCGATCCCAGAACACAGTAGCCATACGCTTTCTGTTGGAGAAGGTTCGCTTGAACATCTTTGGTTTACTGGGAGAATGAGAATGCGGCCACTGTTTGGATTGTTCTTTTGTTTCTTCAGTTTCAAAACAGACCCATGTCTCATCCCCTGTGACAATTTTGTTCAAAAAATCTTCTCCTTCATTGTGGTAGCGCTGGAGAAACGTTAGGGAGGCGTCCATTCTCATTGTTTTGTGATGGTCGGACAGCATCTTGGGAACCCATCTCGCACACAGTTTGCAGTACTGAAGTCTCTCTCTCACAATGTGTAGAGAGCTGACCTTGAAATTTCGGGAAATGAATCACTCAATACAGAAATTGTGAATTGACGATTTTCTCGAATTGCCTCATCAACTCGCTCAATGAGACCATCGGTTGACAATCATGAACATCTCCAAGTCCTGCTTTAAAGTTCTTGCACTATTGTCACACTTTGCTGTTGCTCACTGAAGTTTCACGGAACACATTACTTATTCATCGATGAATTTCAGCTGCATTACACCCCTCAGCCTGAAGAAATTGAATTACTGCATGCACTTCACACTTGGTGGGAGATGCTATTGTTGTAGACATGTTTACGTGCTAGCTTCGTGTTTAGAACTAAACAACGTGACGTGGCGTGATTGAAGGCCATACTAGAGACACTGCGCAAAGGTTCATCTGATTTTTGCGCGGGTTTTTATTTTGCGACCGATTGGACATTGAAAAAAAAATAACCCTTATATTAAAAAAAGGGCAATTTACAGAAGTACATAAAGGTGAAAAACACCTGCATCTTGATGAAAATAAATATGGATCTTAATAAGAAATGATATGACTGTTACAAATTGTAAGCAAAGGGTTTTTGGAATACTGGAATATGCAGTTTTTATCTTCAGTATTCTAATCATTTTACTTGAATTTTCACACAAATACTGTACACTGTAAAACAGAATTACTTTACGCTACACATCATTACACTAATAATCCAATACAATGATGATGATGATAATGACAATGACAAAAAGTAACTAATAATAAATCACAGCAAACAAATCATTAATAAGAATAAATAAAGAAATGAAAATATTTTTAAATCACAATACAGACAATGCATTATTTTGTTTTTAAAAAATGGTCTAATAAAGTTATTTGGAAAAGATTTATAAAATATCACCACTAGTGGTAACTCCTTTAAAAGATTAAAAAAGATGAATTATCAAAATAAACCAACTGTGAGGATAAGGCTTGAACACACGTTAAAAAAAGAGACTGAGGTCAACTAAAGAAACTCAACTTTTTTAAAAACAGGTAAAAAAAGAAGGCAACTATATTCAATCACTTACCCAAAAACGTTTGGACTGAAATTTATATAAATAGCAAACACTAAAATTTAAGGTCTTTTTTACTTTTACATAAAGAATAAATAAAAAGAATGTTAAAAGGAAATGATCTTCCTTAAAATAGTATCTAATATCTTCCTTAAAATATCAAAATGTGGTTAATTAAAAAAAAAAACTCCTTTTCTAAAGATCTAAAAATTAGCTTTAAAAGGATGTTTTTACATCTACTGCAGACCTCCTTTGTCAGTAGTAGTGATGTTGTTAATATCCAATAATTGAGGCTTTTGTTTTATTAAATACGAGGTCTGTTCTGAAAATAACCGAACATTTTTAATTACGTGCCAATAGATATTTAGTGATATGTGGTTGGCAATATTGTGTTTCACATAACCTCCTTTGTAACCACATGTTCTTGGATTGTTGATCTCTTGTTTAATTTTGTGTTACTGTTATTTGAGTGCAAGGTGTTCAAGTGTTTGTAGAAATTTTTGTAATGTGCGATTTTCAGGAGCAATGACACAATGAAAAAGTTTGCATAAAACTGGGTAAAACTGTCACAGAAATGTTTCAACTTTTGAAACTAGTTTATGGAGATGATGCTCTGGGTTGTACAAATTGTTATGAAAACCAATTCATCCAATCGTACAATTAGATGATTTCTTAACTGGATCATGCCGTCACTGATAAATTGAACATTATTTTTTTGTCTGATAAATTGATGCATCGAGTTGCAGCAAAGTTTGTTCCTTGTTTGATGATCGAACAGTAGAAAGAACACTGAGTAGGGATTTGTCAGCAATTTCTTGAACAAGACATGATGATGTAACAATCATGCAAAACATCATAAGAGGAGACGAAAGCTGGATTTACAGCTACAACATTGTGACAAAAGTTCAATCATCACAATGAATTAGCAAAGTATCTCCATGCCCCAAGAAAACATGTCAGACTCAATCCAATGTCAAAAGTCATGCTCACTGATTTTTCACTTTTAATGGAATTGTGCATTTTGAATTCTTGCCTTAAGGTGAAACAGTGAACCGAGCATACTATCAAGGCATTTTACAAGGGTTGCGTGAAAAAATCCACAAAAAAAGATCAGAGTTGTGGTGAGACAACTTGTGTTACCTTCACCACAACAATGTGCTCGCACACAGCTTTGTCAATTTGTCAGTTTTGTGCCAAAAATCAGATAACTGTCCTCCCTCAGCCTCCCTACTCTCTAGAACTGTGCGCAGTTCTAGCTTAATGTGAGTTTTTAGCTTAAAGTTCTAGCTAAACTTGTGAGTTTTTCTTATTTCCAAAATTAAAATTGGTGATGAAAGGATGCCACTTTGAGACTATTGATGACATTAAAGCCAATTCGTCACAAACCCAAAGGCCATTTCAAATGAAGCTATCCCAGACTGCTTCATGAAGTGGAAACACCGCTGGGAAAAGTGTGAATAGGGGAGGGGAAACTTTGAAGGGGGACAAGAACCAATAATCTGTAAAATTAATAATAAAGATTAAAAAAATAAAGTTCGGTATTTTCTGAACAGACCTCATATATTAAATAGGGAAATAATGTTATTTTACTAAAATGTTATCTTGATGCTTTGGTCATATATGAATAGTAGCATCATAGCTTATATTTCAACTGCTGTTTCAGAAAAAGTTTTGTGCAGAGAAAAACTGAATTAAATTTTCAGAATTAAAAGGGATAATTGTTTCAAATACAATAGAGAAGAGAATATACATTACAGTATTTCTAAACCTATAAAAACTGACTGCAACATTATTAATGCATACTTGGGAATTATGTAAAACTTGTTTTGGTGATATTTTGAGAACTTTATGAAACATTTTAATAGGTGAAAGTCTTATAAAACTTGCTATTATAACAAATTTTTGCAAGTGAGACTTATCATAAAAATAAAATAGCTAACAGAGATCAACATCTCTAATAAAGTTAACTTTTTATTTTATTTTGTAATATTATTATGTTAGTAAAATATTTATGCATGTCTTATATTACTGAATAGCAAGAATTCTGATAAAAAGGAAAAACTGGGTTATCTAAAATTAAATTTTTCAAGTGTAATAGAAACATGAGGAAAATGAATTCTATTTTCTTCCTAATGACCAAACATTAACATATAAAAAGAAATGGAAATGCCCAAAGATACAGATTTATGTTAATCGTGAACACCTAAATACACATTAATGCAAAATAACTGAAAGATCCATGTATACACCAAAAAGACATTTCGAAGTGAAACAGGCTGATTCACTAGACAATAAGTAATGAACAATCTAATATCACACTACATAAAAGCGCATCGGAGGTAAAATAAAGATATTTTTAGTTCACAGATACCATAATCTATGTAAAACTTCAATAATGAAGCTTAAAAATAGCTCACTTACCTGTATATGAACTTTATCAAATGGAATTGTTTCTAAGACATCTAATTCAACACCTTCTACATCTAAACTGAAATAATCAACATATGTAACATTCAATGCAATCATGTAAGTATAAAAAGGAAAACACTGGACATCAACATGTCCTGCCCTTCTTTCTCCAGCCTTAAATTCTGATATTTTACCCATATTGCTGTGTTGTTCAAATGACACCTAAAAATATATATACAAAAAAAATTTAATAATCAAGATAAATTTGTAAAAAAAATGCAGGATTAATTATGGTTTAATCCACAAATAATAAAGAAAATAAAAAACCAATAAATTAAATAATGTAATTAATTTTAAAAACAATAAATAATCATGTATAACAATAAGAGAACCATTGTCAATTTTTTTCTAGTAAGGAGGTTCAGTAAACACAACACCACTTTTTAGCCTGAAACAATTTATAAAAATTCTAAAAACTTTCCCTTGAGAAGATAAATGTGTTTTGGACTACACAGGATTCCAGAGATAAATTCATATCCACTTGTACAGTTTAATTCAATGTGCAAACAATATTTTACAATTCATCACAAATTAGCAGAACTAATAAAATAACTATTAACTATATTTATAGATAAGACAAATAATATCATAGTATATCCTGCAGTATTTTCAAGTTCAGCACACCTTAACATGCCTTTTAGTTTTTAATAGGCACAGAAAATCAGCATAATACAATAAAGTGCAATTTGGTAGTAAATTTGATGATGTAAATTATCACAATTTATAAAATTCTAAAAAAAGGACCACATATAAAATAAACAGCTTTTTTTTAACAGGTGTCTATAGCTGCTTTAGAAAATGGCTGAAAGAAAAAAAAAGATTCATCATTAAATGAGTAAAAAAAGATACAGAAGTATGTCTTCAATCATATACATGATTGATGAGTATTTCGCTTGCCTCTGGATATGTGTTGGTGAGCAGGTACAATGGGAGTATAAAGGTTAGGAAGGGAAATGATAGAGAGTTCTGCTGTCTGCAGATAGGCACGTGAGTGCACACACTCAGGTGTGTGCATGTACATGTTTTGCCCCATTTTGAAAAAAAAATCATTTTTGATAGGCTCTAAAGTTACTTTATTGTAAGTTATGAAATCCTCTTTAGACATCCTCCTTCATTCCGTCTAAAAAGAGGGAACGAATGACAAATTTAATTTCAGGAGGTACGATTTTATTTCTACACTTCTTGCAATTTCAAACAATAAAGAGAAGGGCGAATTTTGTTGAATGAATAAATGAATGAAGGGGAATTGTATAGACTTTACAGTGTAAACTAAAATATAAATCTAAAATATCTACTTATATACTAAGTTAATCTTGAAGTTCTGGAATAGGCAAAAATACAAAAAAAGTTTTCATCATTATTGAAATGCATGTTTTATTTTAACAGTTTCAGTTTTAATTCCCAATAATCAGGTTGATTAAAACATGTCATGTTATTTTTATCATTAGGTAATCATTTCTCTTTTTCTTAAAAAAAAAAAACTATTTTTTTATGAAATTTTAAAAACTGACACCTTAAGATGATATGCAGAAAACAATTTGAACATTTTTTACAATTTTTTTTTTAAATCTATGAACACTTCTGCACTTTATTTCAAAAAATTTCTTAAATGAAGATTATGAAATCAATAACTTTTCATTTTTTCTTTCCTTACTATTATTATCAAAATACCATAGAGCCACAAAAATTGCTATTCTACCAAAAATTACCCAACATAAATTTTCTGTCTCAGGGACCATGAAAAATCAAAATCTGTCAAAAAGTCCATTTACAAGTGTGTACTGGTTTCTATTTTAAAATCTCTGGAATGGGTAAAAGTATAAATTTGAAATTCAGTAGATGACTAATATAACGAGCCCTGATTCTACTAAATTTCTGAAAAAAGCACATTGAAGAATAAGAAGAGGTATGATATTCATATCTTGATAAATATGACAAATAGTAAATTTCTTTCTTTACCTTTTTATTTTGATACTAGTTATATTTACAAAAGTTTTGTCCAATAAATACTTTTAAATATCACAAACTTCTCTCAAATATTTCAAACACAAATTTTATTCAATGCCGGTTAATACAAAAGTCTTGTGATTTAATATTTATCTATACATAAAACATGTTTTAGGAATGCTTAAATCTCATTTTGACAAATTTTTCAAAAGAAGGGAGGATAACAAAAGTCTGTTAACTTTCTGACTACGAAGCTGTGTTAATGCAAAGAAATTTGAATTTAGTAGGATAATAATGGCTTCTATATGCGAGAGACACTGATGCTATTAACTTTTTTGTTTAATTTACTTCACATTGGAAAATAAAAAGGTGATATTCTTGATAAAAATATCAGGACAAATTTTTTCCATACTTATTTATTTTGTCTCCAATGTACGTAAAATTTGTTTAAAAAATGTCAGAAATCCATCCCTAAAGTTGATGTTTTTCTAGAAAGTTAATAAATAGTAAACTAATTTTCATACAAACTAAAAGGTATTAAAAGGAAGATTAATCCATTCTCTAAGTAATGGTCCAGTTACTGCTGCTATTTGATTTAAAAAATGAATTGAGTAAAAACCCACGCCACCCACTGTGATGGGTACAATGGGATTGTTTACTGAAATATAGTGTTACAATGTATTATAATTGGGTGCTATAAGGATTAATACACATTACACAAATTTAGAAAAATACATAAGTTTTCATTTAACAATCCCTATTTTGTTTAGCTTTGTCATTTTGCAGATAACCTCTGTAAAATCAACAGTTCAGAAGAGATTCAAGTACAATTTACATAACAAGAGTGTTTTGGCAACTTTATTAAAGAAAAAGGACATAACATTTCTTTAAATGTTACAAACAGACATTCAATTAATAATTTCATTAGTTTTTGGTAAAAAAACCATTATTTTTTCAATATTTAAAAACGTTTTTTCAATATTTTAGTATTATAAATTAAATGAATAAAAGATAATTTATTCTATCTAAAATATAATCTTTCAATATAGAAATATATATACAATTTACCTCATAGTAGTACTTATGTTTGCTGAAATTGTGTTTCAGCAAAAATATAATTTGTATTGAAATGATTATTCTAAAATATTTGAATTAGTAAGTGAATTACAGTCTGAGTAATGAAATAAGGCAGGCAAGTTTGAGTTGTTATAATTTTAAAAGAGAAAAAATTATACCAAATTAATCATAGTTTTGTTTACATTACTTTATTATCAACTGTGTTTAACAAAACAAAATTCACGTCATTTACACTTATAGAAAACTGAGGAAAATTCTTTCTTTTTTTTTTGCGCTTGTGTATATATACATAAACAAACAAACAAATAAACAAACACATACACACACACCAAAACTAAAATATATATACAAACTTTATAACAGAAAACCAATTCTATACAATATGCAGATATTGTACAAGGGTGAATCAAATTTAAATGATAATTTTGCTATTCTACACAGCAAGCATTTCCGAGCTGGATGAGGGAACCAGCTTGGTTAGCTCCTCCACTCTGTTCTGTCATCAATACAGCCATGAGTGGACAAGAGGTTCCGTTGTCTGTATAATCATAAAGGTTTAACGTATAATCATAAAGTTTTTAACTGATGAAGGCGTTAAACCTGTGGAAATTTTAACTCATTTAAAAGTATAGTTTGGGGATGTCACAATGTTCCAGAACCAAGTGTATATGTGGGTCAGACAATTTAACGGTGGGTGACAAAATGTAGAAAATGAAAGTCATGATCGACGCCCAAAGTCAAGTCTCGTAGCTGACAACATCCTTGCTGTTTGAGAGCTTGTCAAAAGTGATAACCAGTTCACTGTTTAAGAAATCTCATCAAAAATTGGTATCAACTACGAAAGTGTTCAATCCATTATCACTGATCATCTTGGCTTTAGAAAAATTAGTGCTCAAGGGGTTCTGAAGTTGTTGATCGAAAATAAAAAAACAGGTCAGGTTGGAGATCTGCGAGGTACTTCTGAATCAATTTTGGCAAGAAGGGAATGATTTTTTGAGGTGCATCATATATGTGATGAGACACGGGTCGATAATTACTCTCTAGAATCAAAAATGGAGTGGCGAAGGAAGGATGAGGGCTGCCCAGTGAAGGCCAAAACCCGTCAGTCAGCTGGAAAAGTACTTGCAATGATTTTTTTTGACTTAAGGGGAGTTTTACTCATTGATTTTCTCCACAATCAATGAACGGTGAATGCAGCTTACTACTGTACCAGCTGTTAATCAACAAAAGCCACCTATTGCAACAAAAGACGGGGTATGCCCATCAGAGATGTCATCCTTCTCCATGACAACAGTAGGCTGCACATCGTGATTTTGACAAGGGAAAAATTGACTGGGAAACCCTTGACCACCTTCTCTACAGTCTAGATTTGACCCCCTGTGATTGGTTTTGTTTGCGCCCTTGAAAGAATCACTTGGAGAGGAACGATTCGAAAATAATCAAGACATCAAAAAGCACATGTGGAATTGGTTGACAACTCATCCTCAAACTTTTTATGAATATGAACTACATTCAAGCTTCCAAATTGTTGGCAAAAGTGTGTAGATTGTGCAGGAGACTACACAGAGAAATGATGATGGTAAGAATTGCGTATATTATTATTCAATAAATTTATAAAATAAACTACTGTTTATATTTGATTCACCTTTGTATAATAACAAAATTTATTACTTCAATTAAATTTTGTATTGATTTATACTTAAATGGTGCAGTAATTTTTATGAATGCATTAGTTTAACTCCATGATTTAATTCAATGGTGACAGATAAACGGAAAACAATCTTTTTTGACCTTAAATTGAGCATAACTTCAGAATTCAACCAATCTTCAACAAATTTTCACATGCACAACTTCAGATAGATTACTACAGCATATTTAAATTTCAATGAAATTGATCTAGTAGTTTTGGAAATTTTCGTGCCAAAAACTTTACACATAGGTTTATATATATATATATATATATATATATATATATATATAAATGGAAATCCCAATTTAAGTGAATGGTATTTTTGTCCTCCTCATACCTCAAAACGTAAAGAAAGAAAGTCCACTTTCACTCCCCACTCAAACTTTGTGACCAAAAGTAATATCATATTTTCTTTTCAATCGGTAAAAAAACATGCAATTACATAAAAAAATCATTACAGAATGCAAAAGCCTTTTTTCCTAAACTAAAATGAAAATCTGCCCTCCTGACAAATTTATTGTGATATAGTTTTATTCAATTCTACTCTTGTGCAGGAAGTCATACTGTATAATATGATGTCTTTCAGCGAGTTAGTTCATAAATCAGTTCATTTCATCATTAGTTAGTTCATGCAGTTGGGTATCAAAGAACAAGAAAAGCAACCATATTTTACAGAAAGTCATGTCATGTAGAGATATCATAAAAGACAATGTAATTATGAAATAGGCCTGCGAAAGGGGATATAGCTGGAGGGCAGTAGACTTCCGCGAAACAATATTTTTTTTATATACTCTGGTTGAAGGAATATACATCAAAGAAATTGGATGTAATAGCATCAAATGGTATAAATTAAAGAAATTTGCACTCATGAATTAAATACGAATCAGGACTGGAAAAATTATTTGCATAAGTTTTGCACTAATTCATTATTAGAAATCAGAAGGAAGTGGCAGTTGTAAACAAAACTGTAGAGATAGATGAATCCTGTTTTAGTATGAGGAAACATAACATGGTTGTACATATCCACAAGTGTGAATTCAGTGGTGTTTGGTGAAAAGATAAACACTGATTTTTGTATGCAGTCCTAGACTAAATCTCAGCTTCTGTGGCATGAGTGGTAGCACCTTGGCCTATTATCTGAAGGTCCCGGGTTCAAATTCTGGTCAGGCATGGCATTTTCACATGTTACAAAATTGCCATTTCATCTCATCCTCTGAAGCAATACCTAACGATGGTCCAGGAGGCTAAAAAAAATTCCTGGATTATATGGCTGAAATGCTGATGAATGTCATTTAGGAATGTATGTACAATCACATTAGATATGTGGAAAGCATAATGCCATAAAATGTATTCCAAATATGAATTTTAGGCATCAAATGGTCAATCAAATGCAAAATTTGGTTAATCCCATATTGGGTGCACATACTCAATCAAGTTGTGGAATTTGCCCAAAAGAAGTAACCATATTAATGTGGTACAAGCAGACAATTACTGGACTCCCTACATGTGTGAATTTTTACTTCCTTGTATATAGTAAAATTTTGGTTTCCAGATTTCAACAGAAATATCCATTTTGACTAATTTCTGTGTGTCTGTATGTACGTATGTATCTTGCATAACTAAAAAACGATTAACCATAGGATGTTGAAATCTTGGATATAGGACTGTAGTAACATGTAGTTGTACAAACAACCCCTTTTGATTGCAAACGACTGAACCAAAAGTGTCCAAAAAAAATCCAAAAACATTTGGATTTTGGACTTTTCTTAACCGCAGTAATAAGCCTTCATTGAGAGTTTTTCAACGATATATCATAAGTAGTACTTATTTTAATTGGTTTCAGAGTTATAGCAAAATAAAAGTTTAATTAATGAAATATTTGGATCTTAGGGGAAGGCACAACGGTCTGAATCTGACTTCATTGCCTTTTTTTTTAAATTTAAATATATTGTGATTTAATAATAATTTTTAACTTCTCAATGCAAAAAAATTTTTCAATGAATAATTAAAAATAAAAAGTTTAAGTGAAATAAACTTTTATGAACTTTTCATTTAAAAAAATGTGTAAATGTAATTTAATAGGTGTACAAGGAAGTCATGTGTTGTCCACATCAAATTTTTTTTCAGTCATTTTACTGGTTTAATGCAGCTCTCCAAGATTCCCTATCTAGTGCTAGTCGTTTCATTTCAGTATACTCCCTACATCCTATATCCCTAACAATTTGTTTTACATATTCCAAACGTTGCCTGCCTGCATAATTTTTTTCCTTTTACCTGACCCCCTAATATTAAAGAGACTGTTCCAGGATGACTTAATATGTGGCCGTTACGTCTGTCTCTTCTTTTAACTATATTTTTCCAAATGCTTCTTTCTTCATCGATTTGCCGCAACACCTCTTCATTTGTCACATTATCCACCCATCTGATTTTTAACATTCTCCTATAGCACCACATTTCAAAAGCTTCTAATCTTTTCTTCTCAAGTACTCTGATCATCCAAGTTTCAATTCTATATAAAGCGACGCTCCAAACATATACTTTCAAAAATCTTTTCCTGACTATTTATCTGAGGCTCCCTCACAACGGCAAGGTTTCATGATTCATAGAGGGAGTTTGTATTTTAAAAATAGACAAATATGAAGAGTAAAATTGTTTAATAGAACAACTTAAGTATTAATAAAAAAAAACTAAATAAATTAAAATATGTACCAAACTGTTCATTGTAAATTATTGATAACTCTTTATTCATATACAAACATATCACATTAATTTAGATAACATATACAACAGAAAAATCAATAATTTTATCTAAAAAAAAGGCATAAAAAAAAAATGAAATGTGTATATCGAGCACTTTCAGGCCAATAGAATTTGTACATTGAATAACTCGTGGGTGAAATTAATGTATAATCTACATTTTTATATAAACATCAATATATAATAATCTCTAGTTAGATTAACATTGAAAAATCACAAAACATTGTAAAGAAATGGGTTAACATGGACTATGGATAGTCATCCATAAGTGATCGTCCAAGTTACGAATACCAGTGAGTACAGAGACTATCATAATCCATTATAATAAAATAAAAAAAATAAAAACAATAAAAATGGGCTTTGTTTAAATTCAAGTTTCCCTTTATTGAAAGAAATAGAGAAAAAATTAGTCAACCAGTAAAATTTTTATTTTTTTGGCAGCGTTGAGTGTTAATTAGGAAATGACTTAAAAAATATTAAATTTTTTAAATCAAATCCGATTTCATTAATTTCACTGTTTCTTTTCAATCACCACTTCAAGTTGATAAATTAATTTTTAATTTCTTATAAACTGTTAGTACTGCCAAAAAGTATTTTGATATAACAAATTAATACAAACATAATTTTTTTTAAACTTTTATTATCACTGAAATAATAACCACAATGAATTGAAATTTGATGAGATTAATGATAAATGTCCATATTTTAACATATGCTACAGATTTTACTGAACAGTTTTCTCAACTCACAGAGCTTTGAAATAGCATGTATACCACACAAGGTAAAAAAAAGTTTATTATAACACAAAAGATTATGTAATCACAATCTGTGATTACATAATAAGTATTAAAAAGTTAATAAACAAAACAAAATTCATACCTAACCTTATTATTAATATTTAGTTCAAAATATTGATATTGATATTAAATTTTAATATTTATTTTGAAAGCAATTCTTTTAATAACCATACTTCTCTGTAAAAATACAAATTAATTTATATTTAATAGATCAACCCTAAGTACAGAATAATTTAAATAGAATGACTTACCTTATTTCATTACACAAACAGAAATGCTTCCATGAACTTGATTCGCATCATCAGCTGCATACATTTATATATATATATATGGATTGCAAGTTTAGGATGTTTTTATATATATTATTATTATTATGCTTTTACGGCCAACATGGGACCACTTAAGTCAATTTTAGTTGGATCTTTTCTGAGAAAAGCGTGTTATTTTACTCTTTCGAGCTGCCCAGTATTTCTTCATCCGTTCAGATCTTGCTTTCTTTTCTTCATCCGTAAACACCCTCTTCGTTGTATTTTGTAGTTTGTCTGTCTTTTGTTTAAATCTAATGCTTTTATCTTTTAGCTTTGTAATTTTTCCAGTTTTATTCTGTAGGTCAGTCAGGGAAATTCCCAATTCTTTCATATCTTCTCTAATTTCTTTGATCCATCCTACTTCTAGCTTTTGGAACCAGAGCTTTTCAATGATATTTCTTGACAGTCTTGTTTGCGGTGTCCTTATGAGATGACCGAAGAAAGAGATTCTTTTTTTCCGCATAGTATCAGTAACAGGCTCTATTTCTCGATACACCACCTCATTTGGCACAATCCACCATTGGCCTTCTTTTTGGTGTTTTTTATTGATACACGTTCTGACAATTCTCCTCTCTATTTTCAGAATTTTTTCAATTCGGTTTTTCTGAGTGATTTTGAAAAGGGTCTCGCTTCCGTAGGTGACTTCTGGCTGTACTACAGTTTTATAATGTTTAAGTTTTGTTTTAGCAGAAAGGCATTTTTTGTTATATGTTGACCAAGTTAATTTTTGGGATTTAATCATTTTATTTGTCCTGTTTTGCCATGTCACTTTTTCATTTAAATTATAAGTTATTATTTCCCCTAGATATTTAAATTGTTTTACTATTTTAATTTTCTAATTGTTTACCGTAATGTGCTCTATTACCAGAGGATCTATGGCCATTAGTTCAGTTTTTTCGAAAGAGATATGAAGCCCTATCTTTTGTGCTAGGTTTTGAAGGCTCATGATTTGTGTTTTGGCTTCTTGAATATTATTTGCTAAAAGAGCGAGGTCATCTGCAAATCCTAGGCAATTTAGTGTGATGGAGTTTTTCTTAGTACCCATTTTTATATTTTTGGGATTTATTTCATACCATTTTCTCATGACAAATTCAAGGGCGCAGTTAAAAAGGAGTGGTGAGAGGCCGTCTCCTTGCCTCAATCCAGTTTTTATGTAGAAGGGTTGAGAGAGTTCACCTCTGAATTTCACTCTGGACTGGGTATTGGTTAAAGTTAATTTTATCATGTTTACGAATTTAGGGTGAAGCCCCAGGTTTCTCAGAATATTCAGCATGGATGGTCGGTGTATACAATCATAGGCCCTTTTAAAGTCGACGAAGGTGATTATTAGTTGTTTTTTCCGTCTTTTATATAAGTCCATCATAAGTTTTAGGGATATTATTTGCTCCGGGCAACCTCTCCATGGCCTAAATCCCCCTTGGTATTCCCCAAGTTCCAGTTCAAGTTGGTCTTTGTATCGGTTGTATATGATTCTCGACAGGATTTTGTATGTGCAATCCAGGAGAGATATGCCTCTGTAGTTTTCAGGATTAGTTTTATCCCCTTTTTTATGTAATGGATGGATGAGGGCTGTGGTCCAGTGTTCTGGAAGTTTTTCTTCGTTCCATATTTTCACGAGGCATAGATGTAGGGAAGTTTTGACTGAATAAACTGATGAGTGTTTCCAGAGTTCTGCGAAAAGCTGGTCTTCTCCGCTTGCTTTGTAGTTTTTTATTTCATTTAAGGCTGCGAGAACTTCTTGAATTGTTGGCGGGTTGATATTTACTGGTGAAGTTTTAACTGGAGTTTCAGTGTCAATCTCAAAAAGCTCTGGGGGGTCGTCACAGTTGAGGAGTCTATTGAAGGTTTCTGCCAAAATTTCAGCATTTTCTTTATTGGTGTGGGCCATATTTCCTTTTTTTCCTCTCAGCATAAGGGTGGGTGGTTCATATCTTTGAAGAGCCTGACCAAAAATTTTATAATAGTCTCGGAAATTAGTTTTCTTGGAACTTTCTTCTATTTGCTGAATCAAGTTTTTTTGGGCTTGTAGTTTGGTTCCTCTTATAATTTTCTGAGTTATTTTCCTTTGTTTGGTGAATTCATGGTTAGATTCTTCAGTTTTCTGGGTTTGGTGGTTGATCCAAGCCCGGTGTCGGTCTTTGACTGCTTTGTCACATTCTTCATTCCACCATTGGTGTTTTTTTCTTGGGTTTATAGGGGCTAGTTCTTCAGCTATTTATTTCAGTTGGGATGTCAGTTCTTTTAAATTATTAGTTAATTTGATTTTTTTTTTTGTTTCTTCAAAGATGGCATTGTTTATTAATTTATGTGGATCATAAGCTCTTTTGTTTTTAGGTTGGGATTTTTTCTTTTTATGCGGGTGAATTTTATTTTAACTTTAATTAAGTAATGGTCCGATCCAGTATCTGTTCCTCTCAAGACTTTTACATTATAAATCTCCTTGTGATAATTCCGGTCCATGCAAACATGATCCAGTTGCCATTCTCCTTTTTTCCAATCTGGGTGTTTCCAAGTCTTCAATTTGTTTGGTTTTCTCATAAAATAGGTGGATTTTGAGATCATATTATGGTTTCTGCAAAATTCGACAAGTCTTTGGCCGTTCTTGTTAGTTTTCTTTTGGGCAGGCCATTTTCCGATAATATCACGATATCTTCGTTCTTTACCAAGTTGGGCATTAAAGTCCCCTATTAAAATCTTTGTGTGGGTCTTATTTATGTTGTTTGCAGTTTGGTCAAGAAGTTCCCAGAATTTGTCCATCTCTTCTCTATCTTTTTTAAGATTGTTTTTGTCATTGGTGGGAGCATGGACATTTATTATGGTGTAGAATTTATTGGCTGATTTTAGGGTTAAGGTTGAAATCCTGGGGGAGTAAGACTTAAATTCTACGACTGAGTCAATTATTTTAAGATTGATTGCAAATCCTGTTCCGAACTGTGGGCAATTCTTCATCACACGTTTCCCGGGGATTCCTTTGTAAATTCTGTAACCCTGAGATTCAAACGGCTCTCGATCGGTGTTTCTCATTTCTTGAAGTCCTGCGATTAGGATATTTTGTTTGTCCATTATGTCTGTTAGAGTTTTTAGTTTGCCGGGTTTAGTTAGAGAATTAATGTTGTGAGTGGCAATGTAGTTTATTTGCTTGTGTCTTATCCTCAATTTTGAAGTTGTGTTGTTTTTGGGTGTTTCCAAACGCTCCGATTCATTGTTATCTTTTAAGCAGCTGCCCACCGGATCCAAGTGCAGCCTTTTCTGGTATTTACCAAACGGTGGATTTTTTCTTAAAAGACCTTCCATATTTGACTTTCAAAGGCAAGTCAGCCTTGGGTGAGAATAAATTCCCGAGTTACAACTCTGGATGTGATCCAGATTTAGTTCACCAGTAGAAATCTCCACGTTTCTAACTGGTTATCCAGACGAACCAACTTGGAGGCGCAAACCGATTTTTTTAATTGAGATTTTAAGTATGGAGAAAGTTTAAATCGGTTACGGAATCATTTCGTCCATATATATATATATATATTAAAAAAAACATCCTAAACTTGCAATCCATAATAATATATTAGTTATAATTTTATGTTAAAAATATTTTTAAACCAATTAAATTTTATTAAAAATCTTTAAATTAAATTTAATCACACTTTAAAATCTTATATAAAAAAATTTTATTTAAATTAAAAATTTCTTAAAATTATAATCAAAACAAGGGATAAAAAACAATTAAATTTAAAAATTGTTTAAAATTACAAAGATTAATGAATTAAAATCAATTAAGTTAAAATTAAAATGTAAAAATATAATTAAACAAAGATAAAAATTAAACAATTAAAAATAAAAGCAAAAACTTAAGTAAAGCAAAATCATCTACTAGCCATTTCATTGAATTTACTCTACTAACCATATTGAAAGATCAATTACTCACCATTATTACCAAAACAGATAGTAGTACTATTTACTGTAGCTTTATAATACCGTCATCCTTGTGTACCGTCTGAAGGTTGATCTTATTAAATTTATTCTTAGGTTTAAATAAATAAAACCTTTCTAAAATGTCAAAAACCTTATTACTCCTATCCATATCACATTTTTTAATTTCTAATATTTTTAAGTTTGTCTGAATATCTGATATTATGTATTTATTTTTAATCAGATGATCTGATACATTCGAAAAGCCTAGTTTACCTTTTTTATAACTTCTAAAATGTTCCATGAATTTAGTTTTAAAGATCTAGTGGTTTTACCAATATAAATATGTTCACATTCATTACATACGATTTCATAAATACCACTCAAATTGTATACATCAGAAGTATTATTATGTATATTACCTACTTAATGTTTTATTATGTGGTTTTATTCATCTGGTATGCAGGTTTGATCTTATTATTATCATCATAAACCTTAATGTGTTCCGACTATTTTATCAGTATATACATATTTTAAACATACATTGTCAATTTTTTGTGTGTTATTTATTGGTATTAAATTTGTGCTATTTTTAATTTTTACCATTTTTTTATTACAAATATTACCTGCCAAACTACTTTCATAACCATTATATATAGCAATCTGTTTTATAATATTTAATCCTTTGTTTTTAATTCATTTTTATTTATGTATTTTTTGTAAAATTAGTTGCTTTATGTATTATATTTGTATAAGTACTAATCTTATGTGAGCATGGGTGATTTGAAGCTCTTCGTATAGTAGTTTTGTTAGATGTTGGTTTCCTATATAGACATTATACATTGATTATTTTTACTAAACTCAATCCCAACATCTAAATAATTTATTTTTCTATTGTTATCAATTTTGAACGTAAATGCACTAAAAATTTACTTTACTCTAAAAATGTAGAGTAAAATTAGAAATTAAATAAACATATTTTAATAAAAGTTTAATAAATAATGAATTAAACAGTGTACATTTATATTTGGTGAAAGTTTTGGGTAACCAAAACTTATTTAATATGTATATTTGAACTTGCATATAATATAATCAAAGACAGTATAGAGGTATATCAGGGAAAGCTTAAAGATAATAAATATAGTAAAATTAATGGTTTAATAAGAAACAATAACAGTTATAAGAGTAATAATGACCATAATTATGATTCTAATAAATAAAATAATCGTATAGAATTAGGTTATTTCACTTTGCAAGAAAATTTATAAGTAGATAATAATTATGATAATTTACAAATAGAAGAAATGCTAGCAAAATCGAGTTCTTTTCCTGATAAAAGTTTTGAATTGGTGAATTTAACAAATATGGAACTTGATAAGGATGAAAAATTTATTGCAACTAATGCGTATAAGTTTAATCTAACAAAAAATGATAAGAATGATATTACTAAGAATATTGTAGTGGATTACTAAGTAAACATAAATAAAGCAAACGCTAGCGATAAAGATATTGATGTAAAATGAGGAAGTGTAAATTACAAACACTTTATTAATAATAATAAAAAAATAATTTACAACCTAAAAAATAAATAAATTTATAATGATAGTGTTATTTTAAAATCTGATAAAATGAATACACCGGTCATCATGTATTCTGATAAAATTTAATGAAACAATATATAATAAATAATTAGTTAAAAGAAATAAAGGACCCTACTACAACGTTTTGAGAATTACTAAAAGTTTAATAATGAAATTTCGTAATATTTTTAATTATGAAAATAATTCAACATATCATACTAGACTGTACCCTTATGAACCAAGTACACCTACATTAACTGGTTTACCAAAGTTACACAAACAGGATATACCTATGCATCTATTATAGTATACCAATAATTTTTAATTATTAATTAAAAATTAATTAATTTTAAAACTGCTCCGTCTTACATTATATCTAAAATAATAGATAAAATTCTCAGAAGGAAAATAAAGTTAGAGTATAAATATAATATAAAAAATATTTACGAGTTGGTAAATAAACTAAAGGTCTTAAATATAAATCATAAAACTAGGATGGTTATTTATGATATTTGTAATATGTATCCTAGTATACACATAGAAGTAACTATTAATATATTAAAGAAAAAAATTAGTACAAAATCACCTTATTTATTGAAACCATCATTGTTATTATAAGGAAAATATGCAAACAAAATTATTTTAGTTTTGATAACAAATATTACACCCAAGAAAGTATACTACTGATGGGTTTTTCATTGTCATCCATATTGTCTGAGATTTATTTACAGGAATTTTAAGATAAAATAGTTTATGAGTAACATACACATGATATTTTAATTTGGATTAGATACATTGATGATATTTTTGTAGTCTATAATCCAGTGATAATTGATGAACATTTAATAATCTTGAATAAGTTAAGTTCATACTATAGTGATTTGAAATTTACGTTTGAAATTGAAAACAATAGAAAAATAAATTATTTAGATGTTGGTATTGAGTTAAGAAAAATAATAAGTGTATAACATCAGTATGTAGGAAACCAACATCTAACAAAACCCACATACAGAGAACTTCAAATCACCCATGGACATATAAGATTAGTACTTATACAAGTATGGTAAATAGAGCAATTTATTATATGAAAAATAACATATAAATAAAAATGAATTAAACAAAGAATTAAATATTATAAAACAGATTGCTATATATAATAGTTATGAAAGTAGGTTGGAAGACGGTATTTATAATAAACAAATGGTAAAAATGAAAAATAACACATATTTAATACCAATAAATAACACACAAAAAATTGACAATGTATATTTAAAATATGTATATACTGATAAAATAGTCTAACACATTACAAAGGATTATGATGATAATAATAAGATCAAACCTGCATACCAGACGAATAACCACATAATAAAACATTAAGTAGGTGATATACGTAATAATACTTCTGATGTATACAATTTGAGTGGTATTTATGAAATCGTATGTAATGATTGTGACCATATTTATATTGGTAACTAATCCTTCAATATGGTTAATAGAGTAAATTCAGTGAAATAGCTAACACAAAATTTTGCTTTACTTAAGTTTTTGTTTTTATTTTTATCTTTGTTTTAATTATATTTTTACATTTTAATTTTAACTTAATTGATTTTAATTCATTAATCTTTATAATTTTAAACCATTTTTTATATTTAATGGTTTTTTATCTCTTGTTTTGATTATAATTTTAAGAAATTTTTAATTCAAATAAAAGTTTTTTATATAAGATTTTAAAGTGTGATTAAATTTAATTTTTTATATTTTTAATAAAATTTAATTGGTATAAAAATATTTTTAACATAAAATTATAAGTATGTTATTATGGATTGCAAGTTTATGATGTTTTTTGTAATGTATATATAAATGTATGCAGCTGATGATGCGAATCAAGTTCGTGTTTGTGTAATGAAATAAGTTAAGTCATCCTATTTCAATTATTCTGTACTTAGGGTTGATCTATTAAATATAACTTAATTAATATCTATTTATGGAAAACTACGTACACTACAGCAACAACTAGGCATATAACAAAATGATGTATGTAAAATTCTGAAAACAATATTAACAAAAGCTGTGTAACTGAAGAATTCTTTACACACATTAAGAACTCCTTATTCAGTAAGTAAAACAATACAAAAAAAAAAACTTTAAAGGATTGCAGTTACTGCAACACTGTGGATTTATTATGCAGAATTATTTGTATAAAAATTAACTGACCTGTAACTGTTTTGGTTTAAATAACATAAAATTAAGAGGACACATCATATATATATTTAATAATATATGAAGATATATGTTTAAGGAGTGATATTGATGGAACTACTAATGAGAAAAAGATGTCTAAAATAAAAGTTGGAAGGAAATTTATGCTACAGAAAATTAAAAAGGTCATACAACTAAATAAAATGTAACAAGATGAGATGGATTCAGTCCACAAAAAACAGTTATGTCTAACATGGCAGCTGTAGAATGATTGCTTATGGTTTACCAGTGACAACTGAGATACAAATTATAGAGAATATAATATATATTAATTGTAATAGACATATAAATATTTTTTAAATAAACAAAATTTACTCACAATTTCTGGATAAGAATGTACACTAAGACACGTGGGTGATAACCACGCTCTTCTATTTTTTTTAATCATGTCATTATAATTCAATGGATCAGCTTCAATAAGTAATCCTGTCCAGTTATTATATCTTTCAAAGTACAAAGTATTTGAGCGTATTTCCCCATCAAGTGCTCCACACTCAACAAAAAACCCATTCCTCTGAAAAATAAATAGGCAAAAATAAATGTCTAAATACCACAATTATAACACCATAATCTCATAAAGAAAACCATGAAATGAAAATCAAATTTATCATCTAAAAGTCTATTCCACCAATTCTTCACAGGAAATATGTGCTAAAAAAAATTGTAACATTGATTTTAATGGCGACTGTTGTTGCAGAACAACCTGCATTATTCTTTAATTGATATTTGATCCAACATAATTAAAGTTTAGTTATATATATATTTATAAGCACGATTTAGTATACCTAACTTAAATCATATATATTTACAGTTGACTTGAGTTCATCTGAACAAAAACAAAATTCTCATTAACAATAAATATAAACAATAAGAAAGACAATGAGGAGGAATAGAAAACTCTCACCATCATTTCTGCAAATCTTAATACAGTCTAATGCCATAAATTTGAACAAATTAGGAGCAAGGTTAGTTCAAATTTTTAATCTGTTCAGATTTTTTTAACATAAAGTAACAATAACAGAATGTAATAATAATAACAGTAATTACTGTATGTTAGAAAATTTTTGCAAAGTAAACTTTAAACTTAATAAATTGTTAAAATAATAATCTGTAAAAAAAGTTAAGCAATATTATACCGTTTAGTAAGCTATCAAAAAATTATTTGAAATGAAATCAAAGCTTCAGGACGAGTAAGCCTAATTTTAATATAATTTGCCTTATAACCTTTCTTGGAATTATTCTCTTAAGCACAAATTTTTTTATAGAATCTACAATGACATCTTCATTTACAAAATGGGGAACCAAGATGCATCAATATAATTTTCTAACCATTCATTTGGATTTTCCACAGTAAAACATCTAATCAGAAAATGAACTGAACAATAAATATTAATCCTTTCATTTAATATTTATGTTTGGTTACCATCCATTAAAGTTTGAACATTTGTTTGAGTTTCCTTGGTGAAAGCTTTTTTCCATACTTAAAAAAATAAACCATAAAAAACCAAATAAGATGTTGAATCATTAAAACACAATTTTAATTTTTGCAAGTTTTTTAAAGTACAGTTTTTTTTACAAATCCTAACACACATGTAAATATGTACTTAACAAGCTGAACTCTGTACTTTAAATTATTGTTACTCTACTGTTTATAAATTATATACAATGTACATCAACAAAATACTTGTATCTTCCTAAACATTTTTTATAAATCAACTATTTTTAGAAATCTATTCTTCATTGCAGGCTTCTGTTGCTTGATCTGTCATTAATTAGAAAAGTCTGAAAAAAGTAAAAACTTTCAGAACCATAAAGCAATATGTATCCACTCAACACGTTGGATTTATTAGACTAGCCAAGCTTTAAATAGAAGTTAAAATCCATCCACTCCAAATAAAACACGTGTAACATATTAAAGTTATTCTTTTATTAGTAACTGATTAATTTAACATTAAGCAAAAAAATAAATTACCTTTCAAAGTAAAGACACTAATATACAATTGTAAACTATGTGGTTATGTAAGAGAGAGTTAAAGTACAATAGCATCATTTTACAACACAGTACAGTCTGTACATTTTTTAGTAGTTTCAACAGCAAATTTTTTTTTAAATTAGACTGACCAAATATCCTTATCCTATCCTAACTGTACAATAACATGTTAATATGATAATCTATTTTTAACATTTTATTTCTAGTATTCTTGAAATAAAAACAATTAAAAATGTTACTTACACTAAACATAAATAAAAATATCTATTTTAAGTGTACATAAAAAATTAATAATTCACTGATAATAAAGCGCGTTTGGCAATAGTAAGCCAGATTACATACAGGTAAGTGCTCCAAGTTTATATAAGCTAGATTATATATTTCAACAATCTATTGTCATTTGCTAAACTGTGAAATTGGGTAATGAGAGCTGTGACAATAAATAATTCACTAAGTTAACAAATCTGGTCTCTTTTTTCTGTTTAGCCTCTGGAACCCACTGTAACGTATTACTTTACAGGATGAATGAGGATGTTATGTATGAATGTAAATGAAGTGTAGTCTTATACAGTCTCAGGTTGACTGCTCCTCAAGACGTGTGGTTAATTGAAACCCAACCACCAAAGAACAACGGTATCTGGGAACCAGTATTCATATCCCCATATAAAAGTAACTGCCTTTACTAGGATTTCAACCTTACAACTCTTGACTTTATAATCAGCTGATTTGTGATGATGAGTTAACCACTAGACCAGTCCGTGGGCTGGTCTGCAATCTGATTTCTCACAACATACCTTACTGGTGCAGAAATTTACCACAAATTATAAAAATTTATGGATCTGCAGTAACACATCAAGGAAAGATAAAGTAATAGTATAGTAACTTTAATGAAAGGTTAAAATGTTCATTATGTGGGAGTAGTGTTCAGGTTAATGACACTGATGAAAAAAAACCAGAGGAAAAGTTAAAAAAATGCAGAAATTTATGATTACTATTTTCACAGTGACAATAATTTCCAGGCATTACGTATAGTAAAACATACACAGCTAACTGATAAATCAGCCTATTATAAAAATGTATGTCCAAAAATCAAATGATATCATCTGTACTCATTTGTGTGGGTGGTTCACAAAAAAAAAAGAGAGATGAAACTTTAATCATGTTACAGTGATAAACATTTATTTAATATATCAATATGAAATTAAAAAAAATCCATGCAGGGGAAAGTTAAGAGTATAAAATGACAGCACTGAACTGGATCAAATCCCAGACAATATAGAACTTTATTCATTATAGCACTTTCAGGCATAAGCCCATCCTCAGTAATGTTTTTTGATTTATCTTTATTTCCATTTACACACACACCACATTCAATCAGCAATAACATTCTTCTTTTAGTTACATTTGAAATAAACTTTAAACAAATTAAAATTTTCTTACCTTATTATTTAAAAGAATTCTAATTCTTTCAGCCTGACCCATTGATGTATCTATAACTTCTGGACTGTTAAGATGGTACCTATGTATATGAGTGGAAGATCTGT
Organism: Lycorma delicatula; assembly: GCF_047948215.1. Taxonomy (NCBI): domain Eukaryota; kingdom Metazoa; phylum Arthropoda; class Insecta; order Hemiptera; family Fulgoridae; genus Lycorma; species Lycorma delicatula. The sequence goes on from NC_134462.1 coordinate 31,823,046, forward strand.
TAGGTGGAGGGAACAAATAGTTATTTCTTAATTTTGCTACTAAAAGAGGATCATCCATACTGATCCCTGGACCATTCAACTCATCTAAAAAAATATGAAAAAGCAAATTTATTAAAAACTTGTAAATGTATAATAATATAAAAAGAAACTTTTTCGTTGTTCCACTTTACCCGCAACATAATTGAAAATGCTAACAGCCAAATACATGTTTAAAGAACTAAATCACAGTAGCAAACTCTGATTAATCTGCATTTCTTCACTTTTTCAGAAAAATGATTTCAGTGAAAAAAAAAACATTACATCATGGAAGGAGTCTTTATTTGAGATAATTTCAAAAATATCATGTGAACTATAAAAACCAGTTTCAGAAAAAGGAAATCGAAGAAAACTTTTTAAATCGGGGATACTAATAGTACTCTTTAAAATGGACATTCCTTTATCATGTACACTCTACATTTGGCAGATTTCACTAGAATCAGCTATCTCTCTATGTAAATGCATAAAAAAATTGTTTACCTTAAAATATTCAAATTTAAATACTTGTAGCCAAGTGTTTGTAAGTTACAAAAGTTCTCGATTTGACTTTAATAAAAAATTCTTTAAACATGCAAATGCACTAACGAGTTTAATCACACAGTCATTATCAGACATCTAATAGAGAGATCAAAATAAAACAAACTTAGATCAATACTGGAAGAATAGTATAGGTTGGTTGAAGAAGTCTAAAGGAACATGATGAGGCGTTAAATATTAGGTAGAACACAATACACTAGAGATTGCAGAATTTCATAATTATGACTGAAGAAGAGAAATCTGATCTGTTAATAGTTTTGTTATTGATAATGAAAAATAAAAAACACTAATTTTATTGTTACATTCTAACATCAAACCAAATTTACAAATAGTGTTACTTTAAAATTTGTTATAAATCTTTTTTAAATTATTAAAAAAAATCAACTAAACTGTATGTAATTACAATATTCATATAGAGAACTTCTTTTAACCAAAAAATTCCAGGGGGTTATTCCAAAGAAAATTAACAAATTTTTAATTGCTTATATGATCACTTCAGATTTTTTTCATGTGAATATTTCCATCATAAAAATCTATATAAATGAAAAGACAAAAATCTGAACTTACAAAACTTTTTATTTTTTCAAATTTCCTATCTACAGAATACTCAAAATGTTAAAATATTTACTTTTTTATGAATTGCATTTGTTTCAAAATTCTTTAACAACACTCTAACCCATCAAAATAATGATTCAGAAGTATTTGAAATCTGTACATCTAAACTACTGAATTGCATATTTTAATGAGTTTCACCTGATTAAAATTCATTCAGCCTGAATGATTTCTTTTACTATCATATTAATGACATGATTTTTGCTATTTAAACAAGTTAATAAACTATACAGAACAAAACAGGCTTTAATTCAAAATCATGAATGTAAACAGCTTAAGCTGCACTGTTTTTAGGTAATTTCATAAGAAAGCTACCTCCTATTGTAATGGGTACCATGATTTGACTTCTGGAAAATTTCAACATATCTTCATGTTTCACATCTCTCAGACCTCAAAATCACAATCAGTTAAAAAGTTATATATACATTTATATATATTTCACTTTCTTGAGGACATGATAACTGCTGTAATTTTGCACCAATCCTATTTCAAATTGAAACATAAAATATAACAACCCAAAATTTCAGTCAAGTTTGTTAATGGGCAAAATCAAACCATGAGGGTAGAAATGCGGAATGCTTTTTGAAAAAACAAAATATGCTATAACTTTCTTATTAAGATATTAAATTCATTTAAAGTTCATACTGTTCTTTGGATAAGGGCCTAAAGCTTATCTACATAAAGTTTTTGATTACACCACCCACTGGCCCAGGGGGTGGGAAAAATGGGGTTTCAAAGTAAAAAAAATCATATCTTCCTTAATAAGCACAGTATCGAATTGGTTTTAAGTGATCGTTAGTCCTCTAAGCATTACCTAAAACTTTTGTCTGAAACAATTTTTGATGTTACCAACCCATACAGCAAGGGATGACCAAAATGTTGCTGGAATTGTAAGAAGATGGGGTTTGTCATATGCTAAACATGTGAAACTTTTTTCCACATACAACCATTGCTGTGCTGAGTAAATTTGAAGTTTTTCTTAACTTTAAGGTAGAAATCTTTTTTATCCCCTACAGCATTGGTGAAATCTACTTCTGCCTTCCAGTGTGCCTAAAGGGATTTTTTTTTCTATCTGCCAGACTATATGTAGTAAAATTGCAAAAGATGGAGTAAGTAAAGAAGTTACCAAACGCGGACTAGTATAATCCAATAGAGCTTCTATAAAAAAAAGAATAAATCACTGGTACCAAATAGAAAATGGAAAGAACCTTTGAAATATTCATATGGGTGTACTACTTTACAGTATTAAAATAAGGTCAAAAGAAAAAAAAGGCCAAACACTATAAAAATTAGGACTAATAGAAAAATTTTTTAAATTAGGAATTAGAGAAAAATGTTAGGAATGTTTAAATGTTAAAAATAAATGAAGAGGTTTAAAGTTAAATTATGGAAGATAGAAATCTTTCTCCAGGGTCTTGTAAAAACAGCAGGGATGATGGGGGATGTATAGGTTGTCAAAAGTTCCCCAAAAAAAGTTAAAAGTTTACAAATTTTTTAACTGACAGATAGAAAACCGAGGTTATATACGTGTACTGGTATAAACAACCAACTGCAGTATATGGTAAATTCACCCTTTAGTGTCCTATAGGGTGAACAACTCAAAAATGTAAACCCTCATTGAGTAATAGCTCATTTTAAAGATCTTATTTAATAAAGAAAAACTGCAAAAAGAAAGAATAAGATTATTCTTACATGAAATAATGACTGGTCTAAAAATTTGTCTTTGTGAGTAATTTTTTTTATAAATAAAATGTTTATTTTTAATTTGAAATTTCATTTCTTGTATGCTTGGCATAATATTCACTCAGTGCAAAATAATTTAAAATTGTTTTCTATTGCTTACCACTAACATGAAGACAAATAAATGCATTGCAAATTCTTGAACAGATAATTACAAATCAAGATGATGATGTTTAAATTTTGTATATGATACCCACATATTTGAAAAGAGGCTATTAATAATGTAATGCCTTAATTTCATATAATCACAAATAAAATCTTCAAAACAAAAAGTGAAGATGAAAAAACAATTATAAACTAGAAAAGATAGCTTTATCTTAGTATTTTAGCACTTACAATAACTGCAAGTAAATGTGATAAACTGATTTAGTAGAGTAAATATATAAAATTGTATTTTCATGATAAAAAGTTGAAGACAATACGCAAACACAAAAATGTGTAAACACCCAAGCAATCCTACTAAGTTAAAGATAGTATAGTAATTAAAATATTTATCATCTTTTAAAAATTAATATTTCACATTCTGATATGATCAACATAAAAATATTAACACATAAATCAAATAATTAAATCTCTTTTCAGTTCTGTTACAATGACAACATTTTTTTTATCATAAATAAAGAGCTAAAAACTGAAACAGTATTAACTATATATGGCTATTTACTTTCTTTCTCTTTTGATATTAACAAGATTGTGATCTGCCTCACAGGTGACTATAAGCCGAATTAAATTGAGAATTTAATCCAGTAAAATCTAATTTTACTGGATTAGTTTAATCTAATTTACTTTTAATCAGTTTTAGGAATGACTACAAAGTCATTCCTAAAACAATACTATTAATTGAACAGACTTAATTAAAGAAGGATTCAATTTTCTTAATATTAATAAATTATCAAACTAAAGACTACATCAATCTTAATCAGTGCTATAAATTCTATACAACACTGATTGGGCATACCAAGATAAGAATTCTTATTTTGGATCCCATATTATAATCTTTACATGTAAACATCTAATAGTAGTTTATTAGTAGTTTTGCTTATGTTTATTTCACCATGCATTTTGAATTTACATGCTATTTATCAAACTGTTTGCTGCACAAATATTACTCACAGCCTCTGTATGTCATTAATTCAATTGTTTTTATTAAATGTGTTCACTGCACATAAATATTTTATTTATTTATGAAATGTTTTTGCATTCTCATTTGTAAATTAAATATGACTTAGTGGAAAAGGAAATAAACCCACTTCTCACTTTAGCAAGTAAACCTAGCATAAATTGCTAGTTATTCTTGAGAATAGCTATGCAAATTTTTAAAAAACTACTTGTACCTCATGTCATGATGGGTACATCTTGGTCATAGAAGTTAAGAGACACCATAAACTAACCAAATGACTTCTATCTAGCTAATAAAAATAAAAGTCCAAGAAAAGTTCACTTACAATGTAAAATAAATTTTTCACCCTGTAATTGTATAGTTAAAACAAAATAAAAATCTAATAGAATAATCTGTTAATCAAACTTGTCTTTCTTACAAAAAAACATTGATATAGCAGTAAAATAAAATTTTATCAATTGAAAAAACAAATCAGTTAAAAGTCAAATTTTATCAGTATGGTTTTTTTACATATTTTTTTTTGGTGTTAATTATGGGTCACCAATGTTAATTATGAGCCAACATTATAAATGATTATCTATATTAATAAAATAAAAATATGAATAATTCTGCATTTAGTTATCTCTAAAATGCAGTAAAACTTCCCCATATTGGACACAGCTTGGGAACAACAATCTGTTTATTACTTAAAGGCATCTACTATTCAGAAAAATGTTAATACAATATTATGTTTGGTTATGGTTACAAAAAAAGAACACTGAGTAGAACAACAATATTGTGTATTTATTTCAAGTAAATTAAAATTAGTTTCTAATTAAAACAAAACTGTAAAATTCAAGTTTTTTTTTATTGTTTCTGAAAATAAAATGCTCCCTCTATGTTTCAAATTTGAATAAAAAAAAAAAATACTGTACTACTGAAATCGACCAACACAATATAAGAGAATAAAATTACTGTAATATCCTAAAATGGAATAAAAATAATTAAAGCTACAAAAATAATAATCAAAGAAGTTACAGTATACAAGAATAATAATCAAAACACACGTACAAAAAATAATGTAAAAATCAAATACGGGATACATATAATTTATCTATATGTATAGTTGGTTTAAAACAGTTGTCTATTTTAGTTTCAACTAAGTCCTGGTACATATTTTTTTCTTCCAATAAGCGTCTGCACTTCTAATATTAAAATAACCCCTTCTGGTAATCCTTTTTGTAAGAAATATTGCTTTAATTTTCTAACTTCTTCTCTTGCTTCTTTACTCATGATTACAAATTCGAGTTCATTGTCATTATCATCGTTGTCAGAGGCATTAATGTTTGTTTTGGAAGTAGTCAAGTCTGAGGCAGCAGCAAGATCATGGATTTAAGTCGATATGTCCTCTATGTTGGGCGTGTTATCAATGTTCAGATACTCTTTGTAGTTTCCAAATGGTTCAATAAGTTCTTACAATTCACTCTGTTCCACAGAATTTTCATTTGGTTCAGTAAGATTTTCAATGTCAGAATTGAAGATAATTTGTGGAGCTATAGTACTGGCTTTTATGAAACAATTTCTCACTGTCATAGTAGTAACCTGCTTTATAGCCATAAGATTCCATAAAACTGGATCCAACACACTAATGCTTTTACAAAACTCATCAGCATCCGTAACATTCATTGTTGACATTAAGAAACAAAACATATTTTTCTGTACTGAATTTTAAAGTTCCGAATGATTCCCAAATCAAGCGGTTAACATACTGCAGTAGTATTTCAGGGAAGAAATATCAATTTTTCATTTTCTAAGCTTATGTTTGGGTGGGATTCTGCATTGTCCAAGAATAGTAGGACATTTTTATTCTGCCTCCCCATTCTACAATCAAAACGGAACAGTCCATCATTATGTCCCTAGTCATCAAAGATTTTTTATTTGAATACCATTCATTTTCTAACAGATTTATGTTCAGGCCCTTAAAATAACGTGACTTTGCCGATTATTAATGTTTTTTTTCAAATTCAACTGGCATATTCATGGCCAGTCTTCCTTTAATAACAGTTTTTATTTCAATATCATCTCCCCTGTATATTTTTTCTCTTTTAAACACATTGTTTACTGGGCAAAGCACAGTAAGTTTCTTTCATTATAACCCATGCATATTTCACTTAACTTCTTCTTCCAATCAGATATCGAATCTCATCTACAGCACCAGCTTCACCACCAACATTTTTATATGAAATATTATGTCTAATTCAGAATTTACCTAACTAACCCTTTGATGCTTTAAACTCATTATAACAGAGTTGTTTAGCAATTTCTAGGGCTTTCTCATGTATCAAAGATCCCGAGACTGGAATGTTATTAGCACAAGCCTTGAAAAATCACTTATAAGTCAAATTATCAATCGCTAGGGTTTACGGTGGTTGTGGAGGCTGAAGAGAAAAAGAACAGAGGCCTGATGTTTTAGGAAATGCACATTTGCTTAACTAATTGTCATTTTCATTCCATGACTTCAGGATATCAAGTTTGCTTTTTCAGATACTGCTTATCTAAGTTTCATAGACATAAAAATATTTTGCCATATCATGCACACTGAGTTTTTCTTTTTCACAGACATTTATACCAGGTACTATCCTAAAATAGAATAAAAACAATTAAATCTACAAAAATAATGTAAAAATCAATACGGGATACATATAATTTATCTATATGTACAGTTGGTTTAAAATATCTGTCTATTTTAGTTTGAACTAAGTCCTGATACATATTTTTTTTTTCAATAAGGACCTGCACTTCTATATTAAAATAACCCCTTCTGGTAATCCTTTTTGTAAGAAATAATGCTTTAATTTTTTTTTATCTTTTAATGTCAAGCGTTAACGAATTTGCGATATTTTAAGCTGCAGTAATGATGGTTGTAATGATTTTTATAAAATACACAAAACTGAAAGTACAGTAAATGAATGTATAGAAAATGTACTACAAGAAAAAATACAGTACTATACTGTAATAAAAATATTATTAACATGTGTTCAATATACAGTACACACTTGCACATAATCATAACATCAACGTCTAGGTGGGAAGTGTTACAATTCATAACAGAAAAACAAATTAGTCATAGTGGATATAAACTAAAATCAGTAAAATTACAATTTTTATTCCTGCTGTCCGTTTTCCAGAACTGACTGAACAGTTTTTTTTTAGGTAACTTCATTATCCACATTCATTATTTAGGAGGTCTGTTATTAAGAAGTATTTCATTCATTAATACCACTATAAAACTGTCCAGTACTAAGAGAAGTTTTTATTGGGGAGTGTCCATTAAGGGAAGTTTCGCTACATTTAAAATGGCAACAGTTATGTTCCATTAATTTCCTTTAAAGTTTTTCTATGAACATAAAAAATTAATACAATTCAATAAACCTCCTCTATGAATGATGAGACCTTGCCGTTGGTGAGGGGGCTTGAGTGCTCAGGGATACAGAGTAGCTGGACCGAAGGTGCAACCATATCGGAGAGGTATCTGTTGAGAGCCAGACTAAGGAATGATTCCTGAAAGAGGGCAGCAGCTCTTTCAGTAGTTGTTAAGGGCGTGAGTCAGAATGACTTAAACGGCCATATCAACATCACTCAGTACTCTGAGTACTGCGCAGCTGAAAGCAATGGAAAACTACAGCTGCTTTTTTTCCAAGAAAAGGTGGCTCTCTGCATTTTCATATAGCAATGATGGAGGCGCCTTCCTTGGTAAAATATTCTGGAGGTAAACTAGTCCCCCGTTCGGATCTCCGGGTGGGGACTACTAAGGAAGGGGTCACCAGAAAATTAAAAAATAACATTCTACGAGTCGGAGCGTGGAATGTTAGAAGTTTAAAAAAGGTTGGTAGGCTAGAAAATTTAAAAAGGGAAATGGATAGGATAAATGTGGATGTAGTAGGAATTAGTGAGGTTCGGTGGGAAGAGGAAGGCGACTTTTGGTCAGGTGATTTTAGAATAATTAACTCAGCTTCAAATAATGGGCAGGCAGGAGTGGGTTTCATAATGAACAAGAAGATAGGGAAGAGAATAGAGTATTTCAAAGCGCATAGCGATAGAATCATTGTAATAAGGATATAATCAAAATCTAAACCGACAACGATTGTTAACGTCTATATGCCTACAAGCGCCCATGATGATGATGAGGTAGAGTGTGTATACGAAGAGATTGATGAAGCAATTAAACACGTAAAAGGAGATGAAAATTTAATAATAGTTGGAGATTGGAATGCAAGCATTGGAAAAGGCAAGGAAGGAAATATAGTGGGTGAATATGGGCTGGGCAAAAGGAATGAAAGAGGGGACCGACTTATAGAGTTTTGCACAAAGTATAATTTAGTAACTGCCAACACCCAATTTAAAAATCATAATAGAAGAATATACACTTGGAAAAAGCCAGGCGATACTGCAAGGTATCAGATAGATTACATCATGGTTAAAGATTTAGAAATCAACTCGTTGACTGCAAAACTTACCCTGGAGCAGACATTGATAGCGACCATAATTTGGTGATAATGAAATGTAGATTGGGGTTTAAAAGCCTGAAGAAAAGGTGTCAGATGAATTGGTGGAATTTAGAGAAGCTTGAGGAAGAGGAGGTAAAGAAGATTTTTGAGGAGGACATCGCAAGTGGTATGAGTAAAAGAGATAAGGTAGAAAATGTAGAAGAAGAAAGGGAGAATGTTAAAAAGGAAATTCTTAAATCAGCAGAAGCAAACTTAGGCGGAATAAAGATAACTGGCAGAAAACCTTGGGTTTCAGACTTTATATTGCAGCTGATGGATGAATGTAGAAAATATAAGAATGCTAGTGATGAAGAATGTAAAAGGAACTATCGGCAATTAAGAAATGCTAAACAGGAAATGCAAACTGGCAAAAGAAGAGTAGATTAAAGAAAAGTGTTCAGAAGTGGAAAGAGAAATGAACATTGGTAAAATAGACGGAGCATAGAGGAAAGTTAAGGAAAATTTTGGGGTACATAAATTAAAATCTAATAATGTGTTAAACAAAGATGGTACACCAATATATAATACGAAAGGTAAAGTTGATAGATGGGTGGAATATATTGAAGAGTTATACGGAGGAAATGAATTAGAAAATAGTGTTATAGAGGAAGAAGAGGAAGTTGAGAAGGATGAAATGGGAGAAACAATACTGAGATCTGAATTTAAGAGAGCATTAATAGATTTAAATGGAAGAAAGGCTCCTGGAATAGATGGAATACCTGTAGAATTACTATGCAGTGCAGATGAGGAAGCGATTGATAGATTATACAAACTGGTGTGTAATATTTATGAAAAAGGGGAATTTCCGTCAGACCTCAAAAAAAGTGTTATAGTCATGATACCAAAGAAAGCAGGGGCAGATAAATGTGAAAAATACAGAACAATTAGTTTAACTAGTCATACATCAAAAATCTTAACTAGAATTCTATACAGAAGAATTGAGAGGAGAGTGGAAGAAGTGTTAGGAGAAGACCAATTTGGTTTCAGGAAAAGTATAGGGACAAGGGAAGCAATTTTAGGCCTCAGATTAATAGTAGAAGGAAGATTAAAGAAAAACAAACCAACATACTTGGCGTTAATAGACCTAGAAAAGGCATTCGATAACGTAGACTGGAATAAAATGTTCAGCATTTAAAAAAAATTAGGGTTCAAATACAGAGATAGAAGAACAATTGCTAACATGTACAGGAACCAAACAGCAACAGTAATAATTGAACAACATAAGAAAGAAGCCGTAATAAGAAAGGGAGTCCGACAAGAATGTTCCCTATCTCCGTTACTTTTTAATCTTTACATGGAACTAGCAGTTAATGATGTTAAAGAACAATTAATATTCGGAGTAACAGTACAAGGTGAAAAGATAAAGATGGTACGATTTGCTGATGATATAGTAATTCTGGCCAAGAGTAAAAAGGATTTAGAAGAAACAATGAACGGCATGGATGAAATCCTACGCAAGAACTATCGCATGAAAATAAACAAGAACAAAACAAAAGTAATGAAATGTAGTAGAAATAACAAAGATGGACCACTGAATGTGAAAATAGGAGGAGAAAAGATTATGGAGGTAGAAGAATTTTGTTATTTGGGAAGTAGAATTACTAAAGATGGACGAAGCAGGAGCGATGTAAAATGCCGAATAGCACAAGCGAAACGAGCCTTGAGTAAGAAATATAATTTGTTTACATCAAAAACTGGGATAGTCGCTTTAATATTGGAAGCACAGGTAGAAGGAAAAAATTGTGTAGGCAGGCCACGTTTGGAATACGTAAAACAAATTGTTAGGGATGTAGGATGTAGAGGGTATACTGAAATGAAACGACTAGCAGTAGATAGGGAATCTTGGAGAGCTGCATCAAACCAGTCAAATGACTGAAGACAAAAAAAAAAATTCAATAAAAATGAAATAAATTAAAAAAAGACTACATTCTACACAATCATTATCAATAAATAACAAATTATTATTAAAAAGAATTAAGATATAGGAGATAATGAAAACACAACAGTTTTAAAAAACTAATATAAATTATTTTATAAAAGATTATACATCTTAATAAGGGTAGCAACAACTACATTAGTTTGGAAATCAGCCCTAATATTGCTATTAACTGAACTCCAACAATTAAAAGTACATCATCGCCAGTAGGGCAGACATTCAGATACATTCAAAAAAATCTACACTGGAAAATAGCATTCAACGGGTTTAGAACAGGCTAAGAAGCATGATAGAAGAAGGCTGTTCAACAATGATACTAACCAACTTCATATTCCAGTTTAAGAATATAACCAAACCTTTTATTTAAGAACAAAAACAATATAAAATATCAGCCCAAAAAGTTATTCAACAAGTGAAAAAAGGTAAGATACTACATTAAACCTATATTAAATATATAAAACATTATGTTCAATTTGTTCAAAAATGTAATTGTTATTTACACTGAATCTTAAGACAGGCAATATACTTTAAAAAATGTTTAATTGTTACAAAATAAAATACAAATTAAAAACCATAAGACAGATGAAAATCTGTTTTATGGTTTACATCATACTTTATACAAGGGAAAAAATTGTTTTTCTAATCAAATAAATGAACAATTTTTCTGAAACTGAAATTTTAAATAATTCTGGGATATTTCAAGAATAATTTGAACTTCTTACAGGTTTGTCAATTTCCAGCCAATTTTAAATACTAATAATGGTCAGACTACTTCAAATAATTCCAACCTCAGAGTATGCAAAATAAAATTGTTTATTTATAACTCAATCAGATTTAATAATTAATTTATTCAATTTTGGTTAAAAAAAAAGAAACAATAAAAATATCTTTAACATATTAAAATGTTATAGTTTTAGTTTTTAAATTTTGGCCCAAATGATGTTTTGGGCTTCATATCATTGCAAAAAGTTCTTTTGAATAACGAAAAATAATATTTAACAAATTATTACTAATAATAATTCATTTATTGCATTTCCTTTTAAAACAATCAAAGACACTACCACTCCCTCAGAGGTCGGCATATTAAGTAAATAATTAATCAAAGGAGCAGGGTGTTGGTTACACCAAAATTAAATTTACAAAAAGAATAAATCCTTTTAAAGAATAAACATTAGTTTATTGGGTTTGAGAAATATTTAGCAGAGAATTTTAAAATTTATATAATTTTATTTATTTTAAACAGTTAATAAATTAAATGTGCCAGTAACAATAAATCTGCTTAAATATGAATCAAACACTGCATTATATCAAATTATATAAATTAAACACTAATAAAAAACTGGATGGTTAAGGTTGGCCACTTCAAGAAGAAAAAGGTTTCAAGCTAACAGGCAAAATGCCTACAATAATACGGTCTTCATACAGAATTAATGTAGAACTAGTTTAAACAGAGCGATTTTTTTTTCAGAATTACAGTTGAAAAGAACATATTTACAAAATTATCAAACTCAGTAGGCTATTTCTTAAAATGTGGATAAAGAATCCCTAATAATTTAAATCTATACATAAGAAATAAATACAATAGTAGGTTACAGTACTTTAAATCACAGTTCGCAATACCTATTATAGCTCAACACTAATGTAGTAAACAAAAATGCAGTCAAATGATGTTATTACTGAAAATGAAATATAAAATCAAATACACAAAAAAATTTGTCTTATACAATGTTGTAGGAAGAAAAAGTAATAAACATAACAAATGCTGTCAAAGGAGACTAAGCTAGGAGCAGAAGTGGTACACACTTAAAAAATTTAAACCAAGATCAAAATTAATTTAACTAATGTCAGAATTACTGTACTTTTTAGTTAATAAAAACTGAACAACATATGAAAATTTGAATATTTATAAACCTAATACGACCTAAAACTTAAAAACTATTATTACCACCATAGAATAGTAATAAAAAGCCAAAAATCTTTTTATAATAAATTTAAAAAAAATGTTTAATTATAAATGGCAACAGCAATATGCTTATACAGAAAGAAAAACTGTGACTACAATATAAACACAAGGATGTCGAAGTTTTCTCTGATGATCTCTTTACTAAAACTAAATAAGAGAAAAATATTTAATAGATCTGAATCAGATAAATATAGAGTCTGAGATTAAAACAAACTTGAGATATCAGAAAGAAAAAGAATAGTAGAAAGGAAGAAATATCAGAAATAATCGAATTTTTTTAAAACAAAAAGGATAAACATAATTTAGGTGAGAGCAATCAGGGCAATATGGTATACACAAAGATAACTGTATTAAACATATTTTAACATACAACTATGAAATTAGTAAAAATTCTTTAAAATGTTACATTCATAAGTAATGCACGGAGGAAGTGAAATCAATTCAGAAAGGCAAAGAAGGGTGATGTTACAAAGGAATGTAGAAAATTTTATGGATTGATAAGTTCAAAATAAGCAGGTTGAACTAATTGAATTACGGCGTCTTTGCAAAATTCAATGAAGAAATTGTTGGCCGGTATAATCTTTTACAAATCATACAAGATAAGAAAATTGGGTAGCAAGGAATGATATTCCGCAAAAAACAACTATGCAATAAATAATCCATCAACAAATAATAGCTAAGAACCCGAGATGGTGTACATTAAAAAAAAAAAGTGCCACCAATTTCACACATGAGTTCAGAATGGCGTAATTCATTATTCAAGGCCGCATACTATTCAAAAACATCCAAATAAAGCAGAACCATCAATCAACACCGGATCTAAACATATAATTAAACATGCAGAATCACTTATGTCAAACTTTACAGAATTACTTTTTAATATTTGAGGGCGCAGAATCATCCTAAAGAACAAAACAAAGATGCATAATATTAAGAAAAGACCTTGACATAAAAACAAGTACTAATCACCTCTTATTAATTCAGGTAGTATAAAAGTATCATTTCCGCCGAAATTTGTTGTATGGAATAAAATGATCACAATTATCATAAGAACAATCGGACCAACTATGAAAAACTTTAACTTTTTTAACTGGAAACATTTCATCATTTTTGACAAACGTACTACTGTTCCTTATTTACGAATACTACCGAATTGCAAAAACTATTGTATAAGATAATAACCATCAAACTGTTGACTGGTAAAGTAAAGCAAGGCAACTGTAAAAATTATTTTTTTTATTCATGATAATAAAGACAACTAACGAGATTAAAATTTTGTTTAAATATCTCGCTGCGCATAACGAGCAAATATGAACACCACAAAACACTAAACACACACGCGGTTAACAACACATCTTCGGAACGAGTGCTTTTTATATTCTAAACATATGATCATCAATGCCGCCAAAGTCAACCCCAAAAAACTATTCAATTTTTCCACTGACATAAATTTTTTTATTCAACGATTAATTATAATCTGTAGAAAATATATAAACTTTTTTATAAGCTCTCATAAAAATACTACTTGTTTTAAAGAGCTTAACAACTACTACTACTCAGCTTAACAACTGAGTTTTTCATATATTTCTTAACTGACTAAGAACTTTATATAACAAAGTAATAAAATAATAAACAGGATTTTTCTAATGGTATATATTATTTATGAAAGTCTTTTGTTCTAAAAGTTTTATTAACGATGTAGTAACATCTATAGTTGCTGAAACTGGAGTTTTTCCAAGTACTTATATTCTTATCATGTTGGCTAAAGTGAATTTACGAAAAATGAAAAATGGCGGAGGAAGAAGACCTTTGTCCGCTTCACGAATGTGTGTTCACTGGAGACGTAAGAAAATTGTCAGCTTTAATTCGTACTCATGACGTTGCAAAGAAGGACAAACATGGTATTACTTGATTTGTTTTTTTAGGTTAATTAGTATTTTTTGTTTGGCTACCTGTACGGTTCTGGTTGGCTTAGTTTATATATTTTTGGTTTTGTTTATAATATATATATGTATATACTTATTTTTTTTTACTCGAGTTGTGATAATGTTAATGTGCTGTTGCAAATTCTATATTAACTCAATGTTTTGATTAATGTCACGTATTATTTATCATTTGTTGTAATGTGTGTTCCAGGTATCTAAACTAACCCTCATTTAAAATAACAATAATTTATACCATTGTTAAAAACTTTTGTACAGATTCATTCAGTAGTATGTTTTTATTTATTTTAATAGTATAGTCTTATTATTTTAAAGTCTGATGGCTGCTTTTTGTTAAAATATTTAATTTTTTTGCTTAGGTGTGTGCCATAATTTTGTGGGGGACTAATTTATTTTAGATTGTTTGACTAGGTCTCAAACTTTCAACCACTGCATAGGAATATGATCAGCCAATCATTACATGATTAAAAAACAAAAATCACCAAGATCTGTTTGAGTTCTGCGATATGAACTGTAATTTCAAAGGGATATGCAGGTTCTATCTTGAAAGTCCTTTGTTTTAAGTAATGAATGCAATCTTATACATTCCAAATTCCCCAGATTTCAGAATGCATAAGAAAACTGCGGTAGATATGTGAAACGAGCTTCTTAAATGTTTCTTACAAAATCCTCTCCACAAACCATTATTAACTGTGGCTAGAATCCTGTGCTGATCTGCTGGTAATGCTATGAATTTATAGGAACATCGACAATCAATTTTTCACCAATGTTGTCACTAGAAATCTTTGGTTAACTTGAAGAATGAAAAATTGTGTATAGCATTTCTTTTCTTACATGAACCTGTGTTGCTAATCTTATGTTTTGTAAAAATTTGAATTTTAACTTAAGTATAGTGATTTATTATGATGAGTTATATAAAATGCAAACAAGCAGTTACATCTCTCCTTTTAGGAAATGTAATTATTAGGTAATTTCTGTTTTATTTGTAGTAATCTCTTAGTTTCTTAATTTCCTCTTAATATGTTTAATTATTTTCAAATTTTATAAAAATATAAGCCAGTTTAAGAACAAAGTGACTACTATTGGCTCAAAGCCAAAATTTAAAGAAGCTGTGTAAACTATCTTTTTAGTCCAGTTTTTAATATAATTGATTACTCTTACTCTAAGTTTTATACAATTATTATTTTATAAATCAATTTAATTTTCTAGTTTAATTTTTGCTTAAAATTTGGATAAGCCTGTAATAATAAACACCAGTTTGAAAAACTTGCTCATAAAATTGAGAAACCTGATAAAAATGAAATAAGAAAAATGAGCCATAGCTGGCTTGAATGTGGGAATATGTAACCTAATATATTTTTATTTTTATTTCTTTTTATCTAAAGTTCTTTAATTTAATTATGAAAACATTTTGAATATCAGAATGGCATGGAGGTATTTATTATTGAGCTGTAATAATTCATTATTAAGCAATGATGATATAGATTGAAAAAATATCTTTTTATTTTCAGTTTCACATAATTGTTCAATAAAAAAATCTCTTCCAAGCTATCTGGTTAAAGCTTATAATGGGACAACCAGAGAAACTTCAATAATTCTGAGCAATTACTTGATCAACTTCAAATCTTGTTCAAACTTTAATATACAATAACAGATATGCTTAGGATCAGAACATACATGATCTAAATGTCAGAAAACAGGTTTAGACAATGGGTGACTTGTGCAATATCAAAGTCTGTGCCGCATTTTCAGTACTCCAATCAAATTAACTATTACTTTTCTGAGTTGTCAAGACCTGTTCAGATGATAATCCATTCTGGGGGTAGAGGTAGAGTTAAGATTAGACTTCTTGTGTAGAGAGAAATTTGGGATAAATTGCCAAGGTATGGCAATACTTAATATCATCTCATAGGACACTTGGCAAAAATGGAAATATAGTTGCCACAGAGATAGACTATACTACATGTTCCATGCTATTAGCCATGTATATGATGGATAATCATCTTGCAAAGAATGCAGTTGGTCATTTTCAATGACTGACACAAAGTCTGACTTTGATGACTATTAAGGATAGTTTTGGTTTATTCCTCTCTCCACAAAACTAATCATTCTCCACAGTAACTCTAACCTTTCTCCACAGAATTTTATCCACTCTATAGACTGGATTAGCATTTGAAGAAGTCTCCAAAACTCACAAAACTAATTGACTGGAGATCTAATAAAACAGCACAGACCTTTAGATCTTTTTCCTAATTCTAAGCATACTTAAATTTGTTGCAGGTGGTGAACTCTGAGAATTCACTGAGATAGACTATATGATAGGTCCACAATCTCACAAACACTATAAATTTATGCATGTTTGTCTAAATATCTAGTGAGCTTCTGTGGGCTATCTTGCTAAGTGTGAAGCAGAATCCATTTAAAGAGGAAATTTATTCCTCTTTTATGGCATTCATTTTTAGTTCACTGTAAAATAAGAAAATGCACAAAAATGGTTACAAAGTACTCAATCAAAGTAATCTTACAATAGTACTCAGCTGATTGACTAATAGAAGTACAGTTTATACTACCTAGCACCACACAGCTGTAATATACCTGATTCATTTGCAATATCCCAATTTCAGGGTAGCATTGTGCAAGTGTTTCATTATTTTAATCAGAGAACTGTGGCTGTGAAGTTAAAAGGAATTTCCTGGAACACTAACACTATTTTTATTACGTTAATTGAAAGAGAATTGTTAAAAAAATTGATTGCATTATATGAGGGTGAGTAAAAAATTATCTACACTTTTCGTTCTGCTATTTATTTACGCAAAGGTTCAACATGTACATCATTTTTTACACATTCACCTCCCTTTACGATGCGCTTTGTCCATTAGTCCACAAGCTTGCAAGGACCTTCCAAGAAGATTTTTGGCAATTAACAGAAAGTTTTCTGTAATTGTGAAGCCACTTTTTGCACTGCTTCCTACAGTTCTAAGTCTGGAAAATCAACAACCTTGCAAAGCATCCTTGAGTGGCCCAAACAGATGAAAGTCTGAGGGAACGAGATATAGGTAGTAGGAGAGAGTGAGTTCCAATACCTCAGAATTCAACTTATTGGTTGAGTGGTGTGATGAGTCGTGTGTGGGCAGATGGATAAATCCGTGTGTGTTACAACTCGTGCAACAACATTTCTTTGACATAGACTTTGCAGAAGTCGAGCTCATCGTGGATGATTTGATAAGCAGAGCCATGGCTGATGTTCAAAGAAGACACCAACTCATTGATGGCAACTTATCTATTTGCCAGAATTGACACTCGAGCTTGCTTAATTTTGTTGTCCATGGTAGAGGTTGATGGTGGGGTCCTGCTCCCTCTTCTTGCATCATACTAGTCTGGCCACTTTTAAACTTTGTGATTTACAAAAAAAACCTTTATTATCCTCATATTGTGAATAAAAGTTTATGATGAATGTCAGCTCCTTTCACATCCTTCCACCAGAGAAATCTGAATACTGCTCATGTTCCTCCTTGATGCAAACTGCTAGTGGAGCAGACAGGTTTACACTTTAACAGCTAGAAGGCAAATTGCGCAATCAGGATCAAATTTTACACATGTGACTGCAATCATACAAACTCTAAGCACACAAAAGGCAGTATTTGACAACCTTGAAGGTGTATTACGACAAAAGTATAGATCATTTTTGACTTGCCCCCTCATCTTATTGCAATCTTGTCTGTTTATGCTACCTCTGAAAGAATAAACTGTACATAAGCTTTATTGCCCTTCTTAAGACAGCAAGAGAAATTTAATAAGTGTTTTAATTGTTAAAATTCAGTTATAAATTTTTTACTTAAAGAATTAAAAAACTTGTCCGACAATAGGTTCAGTTTAGTCTACATTGCAGTAATGAGTAGTTTGATTAACAGCTACACACTTTTACCAGTGTCTATGAAGGTGTTGGAAACATTTCAGGAATCCATATCAATATGTCATTCTCAGCTGCTCCATTGTATGGCTGTCGTGTTATTGGTGTTCTTGCATCTTTTCCCCTTTAAAGCAGTTTTCAATTGTGGAAACTAATGAAATTCAGATAGCACCAAGTCTTTAGAATATGGTGAATGCTTCAGTATTGTTACATTGTATTGTATTAAGTACTTCTTGACAACCTTGGATGGGTGAGCCAGTACATTGCCATGCCTAAGAATCTATTTCTTGTTTCCCATCTTCCAGGATGCTTCTTCACTTTTGATACTTTTTTGCTATACTTCAGGGTGCATTCTTCTTACTGTGTTCGATGAAGGATAGCAAACATACATTTTCCCTTGTTCACTCTCTGCCATCAGGAATGAATTAATAATGAACAGTACTCTACGAATCAGAATATAATCTTTCCCTTTCTCCTATGCAAACAAAATTTCTTTGATGAGATATGATGTTGATTTTCACTCTGTCCATTTGTGTTTTGTCTGTGAATTGTACAGAAAACGCCATATCTCATCTCCTGTCATGATCTTGCTCAGAAAATAGTGATCTTGATTAGCTATATTGATGAGGTCTCCTGCCAGATTGTCATATGAGTTTCGTTCTGATCTTATTAAACATTTTTGGAACATTGTGTTGACAAACATGATGCTTTTTCAGGTCAGTATGGAAAATTACGGGGCAACTTCTGAAGATATCAATTATTGATGTTATTTCTATGATATTGAACATTTTCTATTATTTTGAACAACATTTTCAATAATCTTTAATATTTTCTTTGTCAAGTTAGATGTGCACCCAATATGAATGGCTTAACACAATCATCATTAAAATGTGTATGGTTATCAGAAACTTCTGTTTTGTTCATTGCAGATTCTTCATATGTTTGTTCAAGCATTGTTATGTCTGATGATTTTTTTAAGCAAAATCAAATTTTTTTATTCTTATTCAATTGCTGACATTTTGCTTTGTTACATATATGGTACAAATAAAGCTTTACTAGTTTTGTATACAAAACTGAAAAAAATGTGAAGCAGGTATATCATGATGTCATAACAGCTGCCAATAAAATCCAAAAAATCCCTTATTAAAATTCCTATTTTAAACTGATGATTTAAAAAGCTATAATTTAATGTGTAAATGTAAAAAATAAGAATTATTAAAAAAACATCACTGAAGATGGGCTTAGGCCCGAAAACGTTTTGAACATGAAAAAGTAAAGGTAAGAGTGTTCTCTAATTCTGTACTTTGTGGAAGCTGAAAAAATATTATATATAGTTATTTAAAACACAGAGGAAAAAGAAAGAAAAAATGGACTAAATTAATAATTACTTATATATATATATGCACATGCACGCACACACACATATTATTAAAGCATGGAGGAATTAAAAGATTGTGGGAAGAACTTAATTTGAGTGCTATACATAGCCTGTTGCAGTTTTAGTAGAGGAATGATGCAGCTTTGAGTATAAAAACATTAGCATAGAAAATATAGCAGGACTAAAAACTAGATTGAGCAGTAAAGTTAGTTTTTATTAGATTTGTCAAATTAATTGGAAAAAATATATATATATATAAAGTGTTCTTTTAGCACAAGTCAATGATAGAACAAGCAAAGAATATAAAGGTTCAATAATTGTTTTAATAGTAACAAGGTTTTCTGATTACAGAATTCATTTTTTTCCTATACCCGTCATTTTTTAAAGAAAAAAATTTGAAACTTTAGTTTATAGCATATGTTTAAATGTTTACAGAGTTCAGTTTTCTTATTCTTTTTTTTGAAGAATTTATTGCCAGGGTTATAAACCTAGCCTTGTTATACGAAATACCTTAGAAGTTATTGTTAACTGAGAAATGGTATGTTTGAAAAAGCATATTAATAAGAGTTTTACAATATTAGGTCTACTGTTAAGAGTTCTGACTTAAGTTGCGTTATTCATATCTATTGAATATTTTTAAGTTATTGATTTAAAAGAAAGTAGGTTATATTTAGTTCACACTGTGTTGTTATATTTTATTTTAGAAAGTATAGTTTATTTATTCCCAGAAGCCTGCGTTTATTACAAATTTTTATATTTTTTATACAGGAAAGTAGTAATAATGTGAATATTTTTTCTTTGTTGTTTGTGATAATAGTTAATATTCATGTATTCTATATCACATTTTAGTTCAACTATTTTGCATTTTCTTAGAATTATAAACATGACACAGAACAATATGTTTATCTTTATTTTCTTTCATATTGTCTAATTTTATTTTTGTTTAATAATTTTTATATATCACTTTTTAAACAAAATATAATTGTATTTATATATTTCTGTTATTTGTTTTATTGTCTTACAAGTGTTTGAACTAAAATATGAAGCTTTTAGTTCATTAAACTTCCTATTATCTCTTCTTATAGATTGTGAATTGTTTCCCTTTTGTAAATATTTTAATTTGTTACATCTACTGTTAATTTTTTATTTTATTGTTCTTTTATTTGTTATTAACTCTATAAATAATTATTTTAAAATTTTTTTATGTGTCTGTTTTAATTTATTTTTTTTTAATGTCATCCTCATGATTATCTCCTTCAAGCCAGGTCCTTTTCACCATGTTCTTCATTATCCTACATTTCCAGCTAAAGTTTGAGTTCCTGATTGCTTCTATTTCCTTTTTCTTCTCTATAATTAACTTCTACTGGTCTCTTCTTGCCCATGCTATTGATAATTCTAGGACTGCTTTAACTTACCCTATTCTAATTTGAACCAATTTGTTTTTTAACAGACAAATTGTCTGTTAAAAAAAAATTGTATCAATTAAATACAAATTTAATACAGTTTAACTATTAAAAACAATCTTTTGATGATTTTGTATTTTTAATATGTTTGAATTATTTAATTACTTCTGTACTTATACCAAAATGTCTGTTACTGTATGTGCATGTTTATGTTTTGAGAATTTTATTAAATTTTTGAAAGTAAAGGATTTTTTAATCTATTGTGATATCGTAAAAAATGTTGTAGTCTGTCAAGATCAGAATTGTAACATGTTATGACTAGTTTGTTGTTATGCCAATGGATTAATATTTAAAATATTAAACATTTACAAGTCACATCTTATCATAGGTTTCTTACCTCGTGTGTACATTTCCCTTGATACAGAAATTGTGTAATACTGTAGTGTTAAAAGAACAAGTGCATACTATCAGCTGTTTGGTAGTATCATGGGTATAATATGGCTAAAATTATAAGTTCATTGGTCTTTGATACTTACAAGGTGTGATTGAAAAATATTTAGACCTGGCTTGTAATTTCAAAATTGCAATAGTTTCTGGCTGTTTTGAGGATCTCTGTCAAAGTTTTAATGAGTTCTCGGGACACTTCAAGTCTGTGTTATTTCTGCTAATCTGACAACATTCTCAGAATAAATTTCATGGACACTCGACACATGTTCAAAACTTCAGTTAAAATTGACTGGACAACATAGAAACTTAAATGCAGTTCAAAAATTGTAAGTCTAAGGTCAAATTTGTTGCCCTTCTGCCTGAACACAGAGTCCAAAATGGAAACTGTGACTCCACTTTTTGAAGCATTTCTAGAAATTCTCTTTCTTAAGAGGATTAAGAATCTTCTCTGTATTTGCCGGGTTGTTTTCTGTTGAGTCAAATAGGTTCCCTTTCAGTGTAAATTTCAATTTAGGAAATAGGAAGAAGTCAGCAGGAGCTAAATCAGGCGAATAGAGGGTTCTGGAGACAGGAATTTGGCAAAAAATCCCACAATTGAGAAAGTACAATGAGCAGGTGCAGGTGCATTGTCATACTGGAGAGCCCAATTTTTGTCTCATCAGAGTACAGGCTTTTTCATCTGCAGATACTGAAGGCCACTTTTATAGTATTCCTGGTTGACTGTCTGCTCCCTAGGGGCAAATTCGTGATGCATGATAGCTGAAGAATTGAAGAAAACATTATCTTCACATTCAACCAACTTTGTTGTGCTTTTTTGATCGTGGCAAACTTCGACCTTTCCACTGCAGAGATTGTGCCTATGTTTCTGGGTTATACCCATAAACCCATGATTTGTTGCCTGTAATTACCCTATTTAACAAACCTGGATCAGTTTCAGCTCAACTAATCAGTTCGTGGGACACTTCAAGTCTGTGTTATTTCTGCTAATCTGACAACAATCTCAGAATGAATTTCATGGACACTCGACACATGTTCAAAACTTCAGTTAAAATTGACTGAACAACATAGAAACTTAAATCCAGTTCAAAAATTGTAAGTCTTAAGGTCAGAGCACACTGAATTGTGAAATTTCACAATGTTTCCATTGGTTTTTGAATTGGAAGTTCAATTGGACCAGGGGTTAACTTCGACAGTTTCACAGATGAATCATATATGGTATTTATCCCTGAAAGCTGTTATGAGTTCATAAGTCTCCAAAGCTTATTTCCTGGTTTTCAAACAAAATTTGACACAAACGTTTTTCATCCATTTTGTGAAATAAATAATCTGTCAAGAACTGAAAACAGATCTTCACTCACCAGGAAGCCATTTTCTGCTGAACAGAGATAGCTTAGTGATCTTTTCGGGGCATTTCAAAGACAAAAAAACAAGTTTTCCTTTCTACATCCACAGGCAACTCTATCGATCCCCTCTTATTGAACATGGCGGCATCTGTCTTAAAACTTTCCAGTTACAACTCTAATATTACAATTTGAATTTATTATTCAAATTTTATTTTTTACTAATTAGATTTGTCTTTTTCTACAGACTTCATTTAAGTATTAAATTCTTTATTGATTTTGTTAGATATTTTTATTAGGAATTTAATTTAGAAATGTTAATTTATGGCAAACCTTTTTTTAATTCCTTTGCAAAACCCAAATCTTTGGGTTTTGCAAAGCTTTTCTTGGAAACCTAGAAGTATATTTATGGGTACTGTTGTAGTCGATTTTTAGGTTGCAAAACATTTAAAAAACCGTAGAATTTGCTCCTTAATTTGGTTCCAGAAATTTTAATATTGGTCCATTTTACCCTTACAACAGAAATTTGGGTGATGTATTTTATTAACCATAATGTGAAAAAGCATTCTGGTTATATATTTATAGAGCTTTTTTTGCTTATATTAATATCCTGAATCAACTCCTGAAGTTTTGTCATGCAGTTTTGAATCAGCTATATAGATTTAATTAAATGTATAATTTCATTAACATTAATTTTATGTTGTTGTTTGTTGCTTAATTTATTGGTGCTGCTTTTGTACAGTTATAATTCTTTGCTGTTAGCTATAACAGCAAAGAATATAAGAATAGGAGAAATATTTTTTAGTTTGATCTTTTTACGTTATGAAGAGGGTAACATTTTATTTTGTTTTGTTTATAAGAGCCTTAATCAAATAATTATAAGCAACCTGACAGAGATAAGGCAACTCTGAAAAATGGTATTGTCATTCTCGAGATTCATACTTAGTGCTTACTAGAAAAAAAATAAACAGTGCAGTGGTTTCTTATATCAGCATAATAAGCAAAATGTAGATGCCTACATTCTTGTTTGTTAATCAAAGGTATTTGCTGTGCTCTGATTATTATTATTATTTATCCTAATAATTGTAAAATAAATAGTGTTGAAAATGCATACTAAAATTAATGGACAAAATTTTGTTTTTTTTTTCTAATGATTTTTGATCTGAAAACTGACTAAAACAGCTCCCACAACTGTATGTCTAATAGCTTCTAAGAAAATTGTTACAGAAACCATAGAATTGGAGTAGTTTTCCATAAATGAACTTTTTTAAATGGTTGTAGTATAAGTTATATATGTTCTGTACAAACATTATATCTCCCTTAAACTTCCCTCTGTGTGACAGATGTAGTTTTCGTTTAACTTCCTTATTTATTATTTATGTCATTCTAAGTAATTCTAAAAATTGAAATATGATGTTGAAAGGATTAAATTCGTACCAGCTCTGGGTAACCGGTACAAAAATAAATTTCACAGATATTTCTTTCAGTGATTGACAGATAATGTAAGAAGAGGCAAAAGTTTACAAGGCAGTGGAAATCCAAATACCAGACAATGGGGGACTTGTAATGCATAAAAATTACTGTATTAACAAAATACTGCAGCCAACATGTTAAATTGCTAATAAAAGATATACATCATTTTTTTTTAATTCATAATTTTATTTGAAGTATAAAAAGTACTCAGTCTTCTTCTTGCTTTGGATATTTTGGCTCTGAGCTGCTGACTTGTTTACCCATTAAAACTAAGAAAGAGAAAAACAATTGCTTGTTCTAACTGTAAATGCACATTTTTTACTGTTGGCCTGTAGTCACAAATGATGGTTAAGAGTTTCTGTGGAATCTCGTTTTGAAGCTTGAGATAATTTACAGATTCTTCTTACTATCAACTTTTTTTCATCTTTTATGACAGCATAGGGATCACTTTAGCCTCCTAGTACTTTTTCATACATTCCGATCTTCATGCCTTTTTCTGGTGTTGAAAATGTTCATGTTGTGAGTTTCTTTCTTGGAAGTGTGAAGCGAGTGTTTTTGTTCTTGATTTTTTTTGTTCAATTTTATCTTGTCTGTGGTGTCTCCTGGTGTAAGGCCAATTTCCTTCAGATCCTGTATTATTTATCTGATCCATATGCATGCTGTCTTGGTATTTTTCAAGTTGAGACTGTACTGCACTGGCTGTTACAGAAGTCTTGAATGTCGCATCCTCATGGTATGTCCACAGAATGAACATACCATGAGGATCACGCACAATCCACCACTCCCCATCTTTTTGGTATTTTTTGTTGATGCAGGTTCTTCCAATTCTTCTTTCGATTTTCTGGAGTCATCTGTCTTTGATTGTTCATTTAGATGGAAGACTGTTGCATGTGTGGCTTCTGGAATTGTGTTGCAATGTCTTATTTTTGCATTTACGGATACACATTTTTTACTAAAGGTGTGCCAGTTATAATATAGTGGTTTAGCTTTGTTTCGATTAAGGTTTTTTTGTTCAGCTTATTTAAATTCAGCTTAAGTTATTTAAATTCTCATTATAACTGGTACTTATTATAACAGGTCATTTTAATATTAATTGTTCAGATTTTTTCCTTGCTAATGTTCCTCTTCTGTGGATAGACAATATAATCTTATTTTTAATTGATGGGTGGATCATGTACTTGTAGGATATTATTTTATCTTTTCAATTTTTCTGGATAGTAATTATTCATTTTTTTTTTTTTTTTTAGGTAATACAGCATTACACTTGGCTGTTATGCTTGGAAGAAAAGGTAATTAAATTTAATTTTTTTTCTACTTGTGTTAATTATTAGTTAATTTCATCTTGTATGGAAATCTCTCAGTAAATAAATAAAGACTTTAATCAGTAAATAAATGTGATTCAATACCTTTTATTAGATGTGCAGAAGACCAGTTTTACTTAGAAAAGTCATAATTCTCATTTATTGTGCATAAGTAAGTGTTCTGTGATGTATTTGCCGAACTTCAGGAACTGATTCAGGACACCAAAATGAGCGAATTAGTTCGTATAACGCAGTCCTATTTTGCGTTGTTTTCCTTTAGGATGATTTTCATCAAAAATATTATTTCTCAGGATGGGTAAACCTACTTTAATTAAATTTGGCAAATCTAAGACTAGTATCTTGTTCTACAAAATAAAAAAAATTTGAAAATGTCACCTACAAAATTTTCAAAAGGGCAGCCATCTTAATAATTTTTTTAATCTTCGATATCTGTAATTTTTTCTTTGATCAAATTTATACTTTTAAACAATTTATTAAGCATTTCATTTTATGACGCCTCATTTGTAAAAATCCATTGACAAACAATTGAGTTAATGCAGACAATTAACCTGGCAGTACACTTGCAATGTTATAATTTTTTGGCTGTTTTTATTTCTTTTACTAAATGTAATAAAAATTATCACCTTGCATTATGATGTGAAAGCGTTTTTAGAAATATTTTGTGTTGGGACACTTAATCACATGTAATTTGCTTTTTGTTTTCAAGAATATAACCTGTATACCCATTTTTTGCCTTTTGTGAGAGTTACTTAAATATTTCCTGTTTCCTTGTGCCACACTGTTCAAAGAATTTTAAAATAATACTTGCAGTTTTAAGCCATTCAGGTTGCAGTTGGTATAAGTTCTAATGATAGTAAGAAAGAATAATACATTATCTGTGTTAAAATGATCGAAAGAATAGGAACTGGTAAAACTTTTCTGTTTAAAATTATACTGAGTGATTAAATTGTGTTTATTCTAAAAAAGAAACGTAATTCTTTAGTACTAAGATAAATTATCATAATATTACAGTTTAGGGCACAAAAATCTACATAAGGTAGTGAGTCCAGTAAATGCATTTTTCTGAATTTTAAAATTGTCATGAAAAGATGTAAATTTTACTTGGCAAACTGTGACTGGTATTTATTACCTTAGCATTCTTGAACACTACCTTATGCTGCTAAGATAAGAATAGAGAATCTATTTTTCAAACGATGGGGTTGACCAGACTTCCATTTAAGTACCTCATTTGTATTATCCTACCAGATTGGATTTGGTAAAACAATATTCTGGTCTACTGTAGTTAAACTTTTTGGATACTTTTATACAAAGGATTTTTTCTGTCTTCCTGTAGGTTCTTATAATACTTAAGGTTGCAACTAGTAAGTGCAAACATAGATTCATAAGAAATTGCTTATAGAAGGGTCATCTGCCATGATAAATTACCACTTTACATTTCGTGTATATTTCTTAATGAGTATTTTCTGAATGAGCATGTATAACACATAGTCATTAAAAGTAAAAACTTTTACTATATTCATTTAATGTATTTAGAAAATTCACTAGGCTTCAAAGTTTCGTAATAATAATTCTTATTTTTTAAAAGTGATGTTTAAGTATATATTAGTTAAATTATATTAAGTAAATGGTTTTATTATGAATTGTTGATTATTTATTGTGCTGGTGTACTTAAATGATATAAATTCTGTGATAATACATTTTCCATTTGTATTTATTACTTTTTTATTGATAGTCATTTCTGGTCAATAAGGCATTTATAGATCTGTTTTTTATTTATGATTATTTTATTTACAGTCGTAATTTTCATTTAATTTATTTTTAACTACATTGTAATTTATTGCGCTGTTGTTAAGTTTTTTCTTTATTGTGTTTTACATCATTTCTAATTTTATTAACCATTTATTTTTTATTTCTTAGATTTTATAATTTATTACTTCTAATATTTATCATTTTATTAAAAATTGTAATGCCCCCTTTATAAAAAACAATAAAATTGTTTGTTGTAAAATATGGCTTTGAGAATTAACGATAGGAATAAGAAGGCCTATGATACAGTAAAGTTGAGCGTAATTCAAAGTAGGTAGGTAAATAATTCTTTTTGTTTTGGTAAATAAATAAAATCTATGTAAGGTGTAAAACTGGAATGATGTCTATGGAATGATCTGGTGCTGTTATCAAATTACTCAAGATAGGTGCTAGATGTATTCATCTACAAATAGCTCTGACTATCCTTAGTATGCTTAGTAACTTCATTTATCCAAGGTCTTGATATGACTGGATGGTGTTGCATTCATGAGATACTATCTTTGTAATTGCTGCATGTTTTAATTTTATATACCTGTCAGTAAGTTCATTATCAAATTTAAAAGATGGAATAAGTATTTGTTCAGAGTGTGATATAACTGTTGTAATGTACGAGGGTTATTTTTTTTCAGGGTCCGATCGGTCACGAAATTAAAACTACAGTGAAAATAAAAAAATTTTTATTTGTAACAAGTACTTACATAATTATGCTATTTCTCTACATAGTCGCCACTCCGATTTAGACATTTGTCATAGCGTGGTACCAACTTTCCAATACCCTCGTCGTAGAACGGAGCCACCTGTGTTTTCAGCCGTGTTTCTGTGCTGGTCTGAAGCTCGATTTCTGTGCCAAAATATTGTCCTCCTAGCCAGCTTTTCATGTGAGCAAAGAGGTGAAAATCGGATGGAGCCAAGTCCGGGCTGTATGGTGGGTGATCAAACACTTCCCAACAAAAACGCTGCAGGAGTTTCTTTGTTATAGTTGCAGTGTGCAGCCGAGCAGTGCCTGATGACAACATTCCTCTCTGCTTATTCTGAATTGCCCTTCGTAGACATTGAAGAGTCACACAGTATGAGGCTGCAGTGATGGTCGTGCCACGTTCCATGAATTCCACCATGAAAACTCCATTCCGGTCCCAGAACACAGTAGCCATACACTTTCTGTTGAAGATTCGCTTGAACTTCTTTGGTTTACTGGGAGAATGAGAATGCATCCACTGTTTAGATTGTTCTTTTGTTTCTTCAGTTTCAAAATGGAAATTTCAGGTAACTAATCACTTAATTGTAAACCGACGATTTTCTCGAATTGCCTCATCCACTTGCTCAACGAGATCATCGGTTGACACTCACTTCCTTCCCTGACCGCCTGCATCATGAACATCTGTACGTCCTGCTTTAAAGTTCCTGCACCATTGTCTCACTTTGCTGTCACTCATTGAAGTTTCACCATACACATTACTTATTTGTTGATGAATTTCAACTGCATTACATCCCTCAGCCTGAAGAAATCAAATTACCACACGCACTTCACACTTGGCGGGAGTTGTTATTGTTGTAGACATGTTTACATGCTAGCTGCGTGTTCAGAACTAACCGAAGTGACGCGGCGTGATTGAAGGCCATACTAGTGATGCTGCGCAACATATGCACAAAGGTTCATCCAATTTTTGCTCAGGTTTTTATTTTGCAACCGATCGGACCTTAAAAAAAAAACCCTTGTATTAGAAGTTGTGATATCTCTTATCAGTTGCAATCAATACTTCCATACAAGATGTGTTTAAGTAGTATCTGACCATATTTTTTTCTCAAAAAGTATGTGGATGCAAGCAGTAAAACTTGGTAGCGCACAGGAGTTATCCAGCAGCTGTTTTGTGTGTTAGTATAACAAGATGGAGTTTTATTTTGTGCATATGATGAAATATATTGAACAATATTATTGCATCAAATTCAACTAAAAGCTTAGTGATAATTAAAGTGAACAATTCATATGATTAAACAGCCTTTTGGGAATGAAGGTATAGCGTTTATACAAATTGAAGAGTAGTATACCATTTTTAAATTTGCCTAATTTCAGATAAGAATAATCAGCTTACTGGAAGGTCATCAGTAAATTGAAATCAAATGTCACTAACAATATGGACAGTTTGATAACGGAATACCCTGGCTGATCATCTGTAAAATTTCAAATGACTTCAGGAATAATGGGATTTATGCATAACTAATAAACTATTTGAGCGTGTACAGAGAGGCCATAAAATTAGTGTTATATCTTGAAATGTTTAATTTTGATGGTTACAGAGGATGTGCTGGAGTGCACTAATGATCCAAACTTCTTTAAGATTGTGATAACTGGTGATGAATCTTAGATGTACAGATTTAATGATCCAGAAACCAAACCTAAGTTGTCACAGTGAAAATCATCATCATCCCTAAGCCTGAAGAAAGCATCACAAGTTAGGAACAAATTGAGAAAGTGATGCTGATGAAAGTATTTCTTTTACAAAATTGTGCATCGTGAATGTACTACAGAACATCAAATCGTCAACTAACTATACTCTCAAGATTCTGCGTCATCTTACTGATACTGTTTTCTGTATCACTGTGGAGCTCCTCATGCAGGAATAACTGTCGAGAGGAGGTTATTATTTTCTGTTTGCATATAGGGCAAACAAGGCTCGCTCATGGATATCTCATGGCCCAGATTAATGTACCTGTTGTGTTTACTGTAACTACTTACTAACTGTACACCACATCCTTGTGGATTGTGTCTGTTATATGGCACTGTGTTAGAAGTTTAAACTAGGGGCCAACTTCCGAAATATGTTAGGAAACAATGAGACAATATTTTTGAATGTTTTATTATCTCTTAGGACTGTCTGTGTATATTCAAATATTTGATTTTTACTGTTGTATGTTTAAGATATCTATACCATTTATTTTGCTTTTAGAATAGGCATTTTATATTAGTTTTAATTTTTAAATAAATTTTTAATTGCTTATGATAATTTGGTGCTAGAGACCAAACCTGTGGAATTTATCCAAATGGCAATCAGTTCATGATAACACCTCACACATTTGTGATTTTTGGTTTTTTCCCCAGACTAAAAAGAAGAGCCCCTTCCTTTTTTTGTCAATGGAAGGAGTGCTTGATTAAGTCTGCGGAGTCACAAGAAGACTACTTAAAGGAGGCAAGGATTGGAAGCCACTAGTTAATCAATTTTTTTCCACAGCCTGTGATCTATTTCTTTTTTCTTAGAAATTATGTTCTTAAATGGTTGACTTGTAAGTAGTTTATCTATAACCATATGTATATGTAGAATTGTGCTTTGTGAAAAAGGATTGTGTTGATTAAATTCATTTTTTCTTTTAGAATGTGTACATCTTTTATTGGCTCATGGAGCACCAGTAAAAGTGAAGAATTTAGCTGGCTGGAGTCCTCTTGCTGAAGCAATAAGTTATGGGGATAGACAAACAAGTAAGTTTTATCTTTTATTAGTTGTTTCTCTTTTTCAAATTCTGTCTGTTTAGTGTTAGCCATGGTTGTCAATATTAATAAAAAAAGAAAAACTGTTTAATTATTTTAAGAATCAGATCTTAGTTTGATCAAATTTCTTTTGAAGATTATTCCTCCTACATGCTACTTTTTAATGAAAAGACACCAGAGTTTGAGGTTTTAATAATTTTGTAACCTATGGGTATTTAAAAAAAACTTACACCAAATTAAAGCTTGTTCTATATCATGTTTATTTTATTGAATACTTTTTTTTTAATAATATATTAAAATAAAATGAGTGCTGTTTATTTTGAAGAGTGTGTGGCAACTCAATTTTTATGTCATTTAAGTATGCAATTTCAAAAACTCTAGAACTTTTACAAAAAAACATCTTTACATACATCATCAATATTTTCATGTTAAAATATTGACTTTTCTTTAATGTTTGTGATTTTTTTAGTGATAGTGAGGCTTAAAAAATGATTTATCTGTTTTCAGTTATTTATTAAAATGATCCTTATAATTTTAGAACATATATTCAAAAGTGTGATTTGATTATGAAATTAAAATAATATTTATCAAGAGAATTAGAAAAAAATTTCAGGATAAACATGGTTGCCACTCTTGCTGCCATTGTTGCAGCCATACGCATAATTAATTTATCTAAAAGCAAACATTTACAATTATTTTTATAGTAGAATTAATATATTCTATCACATAAAAATGGTTGTTATGTAGTCATTTTTCATTTTTTATGTTATCTCATTTTACCTGATTATATAAATTAATTTGTTCTATATAAAATTATTATTAGAATAATTTTTCCAAATTTTTTTATGATTATTTTATATTTTTTTTAAATTTATATTTTTACAGTTTCTTCATTAGTCAGAAAGTTAAAGCAGCAGGCTCGGGAGCAAATGGAAGAAAGAAGGCCAAATTTAGTGGCAGCGTTAAATCAAATGGGTGATTTTTATATGGAGTTAAAATGGGATTTCCAAAGTTGGGGTATGTATTCTATATATATTGACTAATATAATCTGCATCGTATTAGTTATTGCTATTATTTTATCATTTTTTCCTTATCTTTTCACTTACGGAAAAAAGCTAACTGGGTTGATGTAGTGGTTAACTTGTCTGAAGTTCAAATCCTAGTAAAAGTTAGTTGCTTTTAATACGAATTTGACTACTAGACAGTGGATACTGGTGTACTATGGTGGTTAGGGTTCAATTAACCACACAGTTCAGGAATGGACTGCCTGGGTAAAAGACTACATATCATACCCATACATATATCTCATTGGGCCATGGGGGGAGGGTTGCTTATTTTTCACTAGCTAAACAAATTGCAACGTACATAATAGTATTAAATATAAGGAAAAAAGCATAATTAAAAAATAACAGGGCATTTACATATTTATGAATATAATTTTTTGAGTAACTCATTTCTTTCTGTTAGTGTTTAATGATTATAGAATTATGAAAATAAAACCTTAAAAACATTTTAAATAATTCATTTTAGAATCAGTAAAATTTAAGTGTTTAATTACATTCATATGTATTCAGTTTAACCACAGAGGAGATAATGAATAAAAAATTTCTTACCATTTTTTAAAAAAAATAATTTTTAAACATCTTTTTTTAATGTAAAATTAATTAGATCTCATTTATTAAATAAAAGAAAAAAATAACTGGGAATTATAATTATTAATAACTTAAAATTATGTTTTAAATGTGATCCTGACTAGAAAAAAGAAAAATCTTTCTCTCTTTCTCTCTCTCTCTCTCTCTCATCATTGGCTCTGCCTATGAAATGATCTGTCATTACAGACCTATCAATTACTGATTGTTAAAAATGCATTAAAATCAAAATACAAGGTCTGTTAAGAAAATAACCGAAATTTATTTTTTTAATCTTTATTATTAATTTTACAGATCATCAATAGTCTCAAAAAAGTTTCCTTTCATCACTGATTTTAGTTTTGAAAATAAGAAAAAATTGTAAGGAACCAGGTGTGGTGAGTAAGGGGGCTGAGGGAGGACAGTCATCTGATTTTGGAACAAAACTGACAGATTGACAAAGCTGAGTGTGCGGGTGCATTTTTGTGGTGAAGGAACCATCTCACCGTAACTCTGGTCTCTTTTTGTGGATTTTTCACGTAACCATTGTAAAACGCTTTGATAGTATGCATAGTTCACTGTTTCACCTTGAGGCCAGAATTCAAAATGCACAATTCCTTTAAAATCGAAAAAAAACAGAGTGCATCACTTTTGTATTGGATCAAGACTGATGTGCTTTCTTGAGGTGTGGAGATCCTTTGCCAATCCATTGTGATGATTGAACTTTTGTCTCAGTGTCATAGCCATAAAATCAGCTTTCATCTCCCATTATGATCCTTTGCATGATGTTTCATCATTGGCTTGTTCAAGAAGTTGCCGACAAACATCCATTCAATTTTTTTTTTGCTGTTCGGTCAACAAACAAATCATGTTATGGCATGATCTAACCAAGATCCTAACCTCTCCTGCAAGTTCTCTGACAGTCAGTCGATGATTTGCATGCACTAGAAGGTTGATTTTCTAAACACGGGTATTATCAGTTGAAGTTGCAGGCCTTCCTGGTTGAGGCTCATCTTCAATTGACTGGCGATCACTTTTAAATTGTGAAAACCATTCATAACATTGCATAAAACCCATAGCATCATCTCTGTAAGCTTGCTTCAAAAGTTGAAACGTTTCTGTGAAACCCAGTTTCTCATAAAAGTTTACATTGTATTGTTGCTTCTGAAAATTGTACATTACAAAAATCCGCTATTAACATTTAACACATTGTACTCAAATAACAATAACACAAAAACTAAACAAGATACCAACCATCCAAAAATGTGTGGTTACAGAGGAGGTTATATGGAACACAATGTTGCCAACTGCAGCTCACTAAATCTTGTTGGCGTGTGATTAAAAATGTTGATAACCTCGTATATGTTGATAAAAATAAATAAATAAATATGTTTTTATTTTTCATTAATTTATTATAGGAACCATACATGTTACTTTATCACATGTTTATTTTTCTTGTAGTACCTATTGTGTCAAGAATTTTACCATCTGATATATGTCGGATACATAAACGAGGGTCATCAATTCGATTAGATACAACATTAGTGGATTTTAATGATATGCGATGGGAGCGGGGTGATATAAGCTTTCTGTTTAATGGAGATGTAAAACCTAGTCATTCTCTTACTGTTTTAGACAATAAAGCCAGTCTTTTTCAACGAGTACGATATGAGGTTAGTAAACATGTAATTTTTCATTTACATTATTGAATTATTTGTTTAACCTTTCTTTTCAGTGTGTCTCCTCACAACTTGTTACATATATTTCATTATTTTATAACATGTAAACCGTCCTTTATCACATACTTTTAAAATTAATCTTTTAAACATGTTTCCACTGAACTTAAATAAATTATTTTTTTCTTTAAGAAAAGTTTTTCCTGTGCATAGATAAAATTGATTATGAATTTAAATTCTTAAGGTAATGCTTTCCAGCCATGGCTCATGATCAGTCATAATATAAAATTTCATGTAAAAATTAAAAAATTAGTAATAACCATTATTATGTGTTGTTTAAAACCTTTCCCCTCAGCTTGTTGTTAAAAGTGTGTTCAAGTGGGTTTGAATATATGTAATATAATAAGTTCATGTTTGTTTAGCAATAATGCATTTATTGCATATGTATTTTCCTGTTGTACCAGTTATTTCCTTAATTTACACTAATACAATGCATAATTGTAACTTTGAAGTCCTACATGATGACGTTTTTCCTTGTCAATAAGTATGTAAAGAATACAACCTGAAATTTCATGTTTCAATCTCAAGTTTTATACATCATACATTTGACAAAAATAACTGAAAATTAAAAATTGTTATGTAATAAAAGTATGTTTGATTTATGTTAGATCTATATAGAAACCTTTCTCCTGTTTCAGCAGAAAGAATTTAGAATTTTTCACTTTGTAAGATCTAATGTAATAATATAAATTTAGTAAATCATGTTTTTGTTTCACTACATCTTTTTTTATTCAGTTCCTTAAAGCAGTAATAAAAATTAAGCTGATTTATCATTAAAGCAGATGAAGATAAGGCAAAGGAAAGACACCTTACATTAAATAAGTCTTTTTACAAAAAGTGGGTAAATTTTTTCTAACCAAATGGGTGAGGAAGTGCTACAGTGTAATAAACAAAAACAATTAATTTCTTCTTAATAAGTACAAGAATGTTGCTATCAGAAAGGATCATACTTTTCAAACTCAACAAACACACATGCGCACACACACACATATATATATTAAAATATATATATGAATATATATATTATATATTATATATGAATATATATATATATATATATAAAACTGTTAATGTATGTATTATTAAAGTACCCTTTAATTTAAAAAAAAAATGTAGTTGAAAAACGTTTACTTAAAATTATTCATTTTACTAAAATTATACTACTCAGTAAAAATAGTGAAGAGCTTTTACATACAAATTTAATATTTGCGTATCAAAAATTACTTAGGCTATAAATAATTTAAAATTATTATTAGATATAAATTTTCAATTTGACAATGTAATCTTTTAAAGAAAATACTTGAAAATTTATGTAGTATAAAAGTGTATATATATATTTTTTTTTTTG
The DNA here is from genome assembly GCF_047948215.1 of Lycorma delicatula. Lineage (NCBI taxonomy): Eukaryota > Metazoa > Arthropoda > Insecta > Hemiptera > Fulgoridae > Lycorma > Lycorma delicatula. Next base: position 31,858,732 of record NC_134462.1, read on the forward strand.
GAAAAGTAGTAGAAAATGTATATTAGAAGATTAAAAAAATATGTCCAAGAATAAATCCACAAATATTAGCTGAATCTTCTCTTAAAATTTGTTTTATGATGGTTACTAAAATAATTTAATAGGAACTATTGAAAAACAACTTAGTTTTCAGATTAATATTGATCAAAATTAAAAAAATTTGTAGTAAATCAAAAACTTAGAAATATTCGAAGAATTCAGAAATGCTGCCATCTACCTTTTTTTTTAGAAACACAAATTCATTAGACCACAGAATCGTGGCACATTCAGGTACGTTTATATGTGCATTATGTGGTGATACCACCCTCTTACACATGTAGGTGCAGAGCAGTGACATATTATAATGGCTTACCTTAATTTTTTTTTATTTGCTGGTTTTTAAGTTTATCTCTCAAGATGGTAGTCTGATTTTGAGGAACATGTTTTAAAGTAACGAAAAAACAAATAAATTCAAATTCAATATAGAAATACAGATTTAAAACCATATTGTAAAAGATTGAATTGTAAATCAATGAGAAAGATTATTTAAAAAGAGATTTTCATAGAAAAAAAAATCAGTAAATACTTGAAAATTAAAATATAACAGCACTTGGCAGGAAACAACTACATTGAACAAATTTACTGTTAGATGCAACATAATTTAATTGGATTGGCTCCAACAGAACCAGGAACAGTTGAACAGGAGAATCATCATTTTGGGTGTTGACCAATAAACAAGTGCTGTGGGTTAATAGCATCTTTTATATGCCAGATTTTAATTTCTTTTTGGTTTTTATGTAGAATATAAGAAAAAATTATTGCTTAACACCAGTGAAATAGATTTCTTCTGAAATGTTTTTATTAGTGAATTTTTTATTTTCTTCTCTAACTTTATCATATTTGCACTTTTTCATGTAGTTTTTTATAAAAGGGCATGAAATGGTTCAAAATTGATTCTAACAGTATGTTGGTGATAGAGGTCGTCATATAAATAAATAGTATTATTATAAACTAAATTTTTAAAAGAAACTGATAAAAAAAGTTATTTGCATTATCTTAATCATGTATTTATTTAAATCAATAAAATTATTATTATTGATTTTCACAGTTGAACTGCTGAATTTCAGCATTTAACCCTTAGCATGGTGCTCCCGTGGCAGGGAGCTCGTGAATATCACGCACATTTTAAGTTGTATGTATCGGCAGGTGGACGTGACAGTCTCGCAGCGCGCAGTGCTTGCTTCAGAACTTCATAAAACTGCCATCTCGTAATGTTTATTTGAACAACTGGCTCTGTGTTATCACGAGGCTTCGTTCTACCCCTCCGTGTTTTAATAACTGCGTAGGATTGCATATCGGTGATGAAATACGATTTTGTTCTACGAATTTGAATGCTCTTCTTTCAGTCAGTTGCGTCAGCTGTGAGTAATTGAAAATGGCCAGGTCAAGCACGTCGCGTAATCTTACATCGGAACAAATTATGTTTAGATGAGACGTGTGACAGTAACATTAGAATATTTGATAGTGGTAGTGAATAAAGTGATGAAAATTTTGTGCCAGAAAATTGTAATGAAAATAAAGAAGATTCTGAACAGAGTAGTGGCGATAGTGATGACGATATTGATATACAAGTGAAGCGTACAAGAAAAGACATAGATTGGAGATGGGAAAAAGTGGATGATTCTTCTGCTGAAAATTTGGTTTAAATTGGTGTAATAGTTTGGAAGCTATAAGTTTTTACTTTTAGTACTGTAATACAGCTGCTGGTTGGGCATTTAAATTACCGGCAGTAGGGTAGGGCTTTAAAAATTTAAATACCTGCATGAAGGGTTAAAGGAGTGGTACAGGCTTTCCTTACAGTTTTGGTGGTAACTGATTTTAAACTGTGTCTTGAAGTGCTCATACTGAAACACCAGTTTCCATAGAATAAATTGATCACATTTTTTATTTGGATATTAATGAGGAACTTTGTTGTACTTTTCCATGATCTGCACTAAATTCAAACTTGCTTTTTTTGTCATGAAAATCACCAGAAATTGTGTGCATAATGGCACGCAAACTAACATCACTACTATCAGTTAGTCTAACTCCATACTTGTTGGTTTGCTGATTGACTACATTTGCTAGTGGTAATACATAGCAAAGCATCATACTAATTATGACCAGTTTATTTAATATAGTTGTAGACTAGAAAATGTGGATGCCAATTCTTCATGTATATATACAAAATACACTGCTGATACTGATAAGTTGATAAGTTTTTGTGGTTAACTAGCATTATATTAATTGAAGTGTTGTAAACACATTTTTTTGCATATGGTTTGTTACTTTTTATTTTGTTTTTATTTTTTTGAAATTTATAATTAGTGGTAGGATTGTATTTATTCTGTGAGATAATGATGATAGAAGAGATGTCTAGGTTTTTCCAGACTGCTATTAATTCAAATCTAATGATGAAATATTATGCTGTGAAAAATAGATGAATCCTGATAATCTACTGAGTTTATTTTTACAAATTCAGAAAATCCTTTTTTACACACTTTAATTTCTTATAATATTCTTATTAGACAAGGACATTAAAGGATTAGATGAGGATGTTCAATTTTAAACATCCCTAGTTTCCCAGAAAATTGCAGAGCATCTCCTTAAATATTTTATGGATATCACCTTCCCAGTCCTATTACAATGTTTTATATCAGTTCTAATATCTTCATCATCATTTCATGAACAATTATTATCTGAATCTTTAAACTATTTACTGTTATTGCTTATGCAATAAATACAAAATTTATTATCTCATGGACTCTGATGACATCAACTTTTATCAGATTCAGTCAACTTTTTGAAGGATTTGTAAACAATATTAAAATACCGAAATGATTACTGCATTCAAACCAACACAAATATTAAATTCTTATAGAGAAAATTTGAACCAAAATTACTGAAACTTAAGTAATAAAACCATAGACATAATCTCACAGATATTAAAAATATGTGAAAACTATTTAGGAATTAATTTCTGTGGATTGTGTGAAAAATATCAAAGAGGTATGATGTGTTGTGATATTTACAAAGGAAATGTGAATTTTTATTTATAATGGTGATTCTGATATATTATTTTGGCTCCTTATTGATGTAAAAAAGAAATGTATCGGCAGAATATGATTGGTCTACATTATTATGGTTATTATTTCATGAATTATTTGAGTTCTTGATGGTGATTGTTTTTATTTATCTACTTCTTTTTTTTTAGGAAACTGAAATGGAAATTGAGGATGAAGTTGATATTTTAATGAGTAGTGATATAATGGCTGCTCAGATGTCTACTAAATCAATTACTTTTACCAGAGCACAATCTGGTTGGATCTTCCGTGAAGACCGAAAAGTATATATTTATATAAATCTTCATTTAATTTTTTTTTTTCTTAATGAAATTTATTACTTTATTTTATTATAAAATATGCATATTATTTAATGTTTGAATATGCTAGGACTAAATCTTTTTTTCCATCTTCCTGGAATTGCTCTTAAACTAAAAATAGGTTGAGAAGTACGTTGTTACTCCAGTGATAATTTAGACTTGTTATCGCCATTCATCATTGTTAAACAATGTAAACCATGTATACTTAATATCTATTGATTGAATACAATTTACTACGTACATAGTGTATTATTATTTATTAACAAATAAAATAGATCATGTTTCATTGATTTATATTTCCTTTCCTAATTTTTCTCATTAAAAATTTGATGAATAATTATGTTAGCTTTGAAAAAAAGAATCTAAAAAATACTCTTAGACTCTAGAATCTTAAGAGTTCATCACACTCTGTGGTAGTAATTGAGAGAACCCACATTCAGTCATTCTATATTTTGATTGTTGGACTAGCCAGATGGAAACTTCACTACTTGGAGTGAGATATTCCAATTTAGAAGTTATCACAAAATAATTTACAATTGATAGTCGATGTGTATAAATTTTAGAATAATATAAAAGATTTCAGATTGGAGCTCATTTTATGTAATGCGTATAGCTTTACTGTTCCTAGATTCATTTCCTTCTATTGAATTTTTTTTATGATGAGCTTGCTTTTTCTGATTGGAAGTAATAATCTCTTTATTCTCCTATGAAAATTTTTTCTGGTTGTGTTTTAAACTTCATATGGATTTTCTCATAATCTTTCTTCCAATTATCATTTACCTATCCTAAAGTACAATTATCTGGTTTCCCATTTCCTAGATTAATGATGTACTTTCCTTCCTCCATCACCCAGCATTGATATCAAAATACACATTAACAATGATGTGATCATTGTTTCTCTGTTCTGTAGTGTCAATCAACTAAGTTTACTATAGTCCATTTAAGCCCGAAGTGCAACATTATTAGTTCAAATTATCTTGATTTATAAAAAAAATTGCTCTACTATTCCATACATATATTCTGACCCTATAAAATGTCTTTGTGGGATCCTTTACAATTATAGTCATTAAAAACATTCGTTATATTAATAAAAAATAACGTTTTAGAGGACCAATCTACTGTTTTTGTTATCTTGGTCTTCATGTGGAAAATTTGTACCTTTTAGAAATGGGCAACATAAATTTTGAACAACTGAGATAGAAACTGACAGAAATATTTTACATTGTAACTTTGATTAATTGAAATACATTTTCTCTTTTTGACATATTAGTATATTCATGCCAAGCGTAAATGTAAAGATTTCAAATCTGTAATAAGTTTACTACTTCTGTTATGATACAGTTATAGTACAGTTATGAGTCAATAAAGAAAACATCTATAAATTTAGTCAGAGATACACCAACACTCACCTGAATATTCCTAGTCTGTCATTAGTATAAATGTAGGCCCCTAGTAACTTTTCTGATAAAGAATAATAATTCCATAAAAAATTGACATATCTGGTAAAACTTGTCATTACTATGGAGTATTATTAAAATATTTTCTTAATGCATCATTTAGTGTTTATAGATATTAATGAAAGCTTATATAATTATTATTTTTGTTGTTGTGAAAAGTAGTTTTAATTAATTAAAAATGTTTTTCTACAGGAAATGGTAGGGTCATTTCATTCTGAGTTTTATGTAATCAATGGAATGGTACTTGAGTCAAGAAAACGACGGGAACATCTTTCTGAGGAAGATTTACAAAAGAACAAAGCAATCATGGAAAGTCTAACTAAAGGCAATACTCAGGGGCTAGATGGAAATGGAGAGGTAGTTATTTCTTTGTGTGTTGTAGAATACAAGTTTATTAAAATTATGAGATAGGTTTTTATGTTGTGAAGTACTGAATTATTTTTTACAGAATTAATTTGAGATTATAACTTTTTAATTCCTTTTAAAGTGTTGATATTGTATTGTTCACATTAAAGCAATATTCTGTTTCTTGCCAAGTAAGCTGAATCATTTTTAACATGATTATTTCTCTATCTTGGAAAATCCTGTACCATTACAATTTAAAATTCAGGTTTTTCTTGTAGGTTTTATTTATCCTTGTATAAAAAGTATAATGCTGTGAGTATGAAGTATTTGGAAGCTAAGAGGTTAAGATACCTTTATAATATTACTTCTTTTGAAGCTGATCATTCAGGGTATAATAGGCAATAATACTGACTTGTGAAGACACAGACTAGTTAAATATCTTTAGAAGTTATTATTACACCTACAAAAAAAAAAGAAACCAGACACTCAATAATTAAGTGGAATAACAAGGAATTTAGCAAAATAAGGAATTAAGGAATATAATTGTCCTATATTCCAATTGGACTTAATCAGGCTTTCGAGTATTAGTTGAACATTTACTGGAGACAGTCTGGGATCTATTTTTTCGTGGTTGTTTCTTGGTTATTCAACATAAACGAAAGTCTGTTGTGTTTCTTATTAGCACTAACATTCAAGCATCTGTTCTTTAATTTGTGTTGTGTTTGAGGCTATCAACTGATTACAAGTTTTTGGTGGTTCTCTGATCAGCTGGCCCACTATTGTTTGTCCTACATTTTCCTATTGCTGGTAAAGATCTCAGTATAGATTTTTTCTTGTTAGTAAACCATGGTTTTGGTGTAATTTAATTCCTCTCACTGCTCCTAGAAAAGTAATACAGCTTATGCAATTAATTCTATACCCATCAATTTTCAGATTTGTGCTCCCTGAGACATTCCAGGTGAAAAACTATCAGATTGTAATAACACCATACAGAGTAAGACTTTATTTCAAGATAAAAAACAAGATTATCTTGCTTTAAAGTAAAATCTATAATTTAAATTATTTGTTTGAAGAATCAATATGACTGTTGAGCTTCTGTAGATTTTGCAAAAAGGAGAAACATTTTAATATCCATAAGCTATATTAATCCTCATTTTTAGATTGTTATTGACAGTGAAGTAGCTTATAATGTTTTTGTTAATTTAGTACAAAAAACTAAATATGATATACGTTTTTTTTAATTATGAAGATGAAATCCATTCTTTTATAACAGTTTTTGAAAAAAAAAAAGACTGTAAAATGTGAGTTACTTTCTAAATATTTAAAGATAAGATTCTTAACTTTAGTTCTGAAGAACTACTGCCCTGTCCCTTCAACAGAAGTGTTGTAGAAGGTACTATTGTAATGGATCATTTTAAAGTGGTTAGAAAACCTAAATAATTTCCTATTTATCTAAACAGGTTCTCTTTTTAAACATAAAGTTTAATATATAGACATTATGGAATTTACATACCATATATAGTATTTTTTTCTGTTTTGGTAAGTGGATAGATATACAAAGATCCAGTTATAAGTATCTATCTAGTTTGTATGAAGTGATTTATGAAGGTTCATTCTGTTATATGTGTATCCTGTCTGCTTATTGCATTGTTTAGATGTGTTAAAATATCAATATACATTGATGTGTTCCAATCTGCTTATAGCACTGTTTAGTATTGTTTAATTTATACATAATGTGTGCCTTGTTTAGTTTAATTTATTTTATACAGTAAGTGCTTTGTTAGTTTATCCTATGATCTTGTTTTATTTTTAATATGAATATGGTAACTTGGTTCTCTAAAAATGTACAGTGTATGTAGCAATGAATGTATAGTAAATATTTTGTTACTTTAAGTTCTTCATTTGAAGAGTTTAGTTACTACTAGGGTAAAAATTAATAATAGAATTGCTATTAGTAGAACTGAGAAACAGAATAATGTTTTTTTTGTAGTTATTCAAAAAAAATTTCTATAGCTGTGGGAAAGAAATTTTAGCATTGTAAGGTGATTGGATGGGTTTTGGATAAGCATGTCTGTGTGTTTTGTATGTTTTGAAAGTACTTATTTTTCAATTTTGATATGGTAAAGTTTGTGTATTGAATGACTGGTGTATTTATATTTTGCAGTGATGAACCACAGATTACATCTCATATACCTTGCTCCAAATATCCAGATCAATGTACAATCAAAAAAATTAAAAAAAAAAAACTTGTTTTAAGAACTTGCTTTATGTGCTTTATCAGAATGTAGTGTTCCTGAAAGTAATGACTGCAACTATTTTAATAGCTAACCATAGTAATAATTACCATCGATATAAAAAATATACTTTACTAAATATATTTTATATTTATTTTAAAAACACAATATTATATTAAAACATGATAAAATCTTACAGTTCAGTTAGCGGTGGGTGAATGACATTAGAACAAAGGACAATATGAATTTTAAATATTATTTCAGTACTGGACAGCAGAAATTGCATATTCATCCATAATAAATCGCAAAATTTATGAAATAGTAACAATTTTGACAAATTCACAAATTATAAAAACAATTTATTTTAATGTAATTGTAGAATTAAATAAAAACTAAAGATGCAGGATCTCATGAAAATCGATTCTTAGAATTAATATGGTAGATTTAACTTATCTATTTACTGTTTCGGTGGTTTAAATTTCACTTACATGAAATTATTAATGTAATAAATCAGTAACGCATTTATAAAAACAGTTGGAAGAAGCATTTTAAATATGTATATTATTGTTTACAAATAAAGTAGCAATTTAATTATTAGCATGGTTTATTTCTTCTTTCTCTTAACCGTATCTTGAATAAGAGGAAGAAGTGCTCTGATATAATTATTTTATATACATTTATGTAATAACAGGCCTAGTGCCCCATTACAGCTACTCTGATACTTTTTTTTTGTATAAAAAAAACAGATTGACCAGGATAATTCAAACACAAAATTTTAAATATGCCATTGTGTAGTTTATTTAAGTATTACTTTGTATTTTTAATGTTTCAGGAATTATGTGATATTAACTAGTATTTATCAGAAAAATTGGATCCAGTCTTGATGTCGTAGTATAGTTTGATGAGTTCATTGATTTCTAGTTAAACGTTTACTGAAATTGAGAATGTGATTTTGTATGAGTAAATGAGACAGAGATTTGAGATTCTGAATGATAAACGATTGAGGAATTTGGATTATGTCATAGAATTTATCCAGCAGTGTTCTTTAAAGAAATTAAATAATTTATTGTTTTGGTTGTTAAGAAATGTGTAGTACTTCAAGTATATTAGCTTATTTAAAGTTGGTGTATATATGTATATATAATGCTTTAACGTAAACTTATATTACAGTAAGGTATATTTGTTGATAGTCATGTTAATTTTACTATTTTTGCTAGCCAATGCGAAGGTCATCATTAAGTCCACCTCCTCCTAGTGGTGTAAAATGGGAGGAATATATATCTGCTCCTGTTGGGGAGCATCCTACTCTTGGCAGAGAGCTTGTACATAAAGAAACAAGTAGAGCATTTAAAGCTACTGTAGCAATGGTAAGTAGTTTGTAGTAATCATCATTTTTTATTTCATTGGCCGATTCATTTTCATGTGCTGTTGATGAATCTCCATAGCAAGTTTACATAGCACAGTCATAAGCACATTTTATCTTTGATAGTTACAAAACCATAGTTCCTGATCTTATTCTGTGAAATGCTGTAATTCAGACAATGAAACGTTTTTAGCATTTATATATAACATACTGATGATAAAATGCATGTTACGAATGCAGGGATATTGTAGTCTTGGATTATGAACATATCAGCTGTTGTGCACAAGCCCTTGCTAATGATATAAAAACTTAACTTTAAATGCATTTAAAATATTTATTTTTACAGTTCTGCGTAGTTCAGTACTTAAGTTTGTAAACAGTGATTTGATTGATATGTTTTTTTTACTCACTGGCTTTCTTGTGCCAACATCATTGACTTAGCTCATTATTATTAAATTCAGCAACTTTATTAAAAGAATGCTTACTGTATTTATAAAATTCTTTCCGTTTTGAAGTGTTATCTGGCTTTGAATTAATCGTAAAAAATTAATTGCATCTTACCTAATAGCTTAAATGTTTATTAAAGCATATAAACACATATACTGACTTGTGCAACTAGAAATAATCAGTTAAATAATAGTTCTTGATTAATTGTAATATTAAGTCCTTAAGGAATTTTTTTAACTATTTAAAAATCTTGAAGATCAGTTTGAGTAAAACAGGACAAATTTTACATACTATGAATAATTACAACAGAATGCAATGAATACCAAAATAAATTCATTCTCAGGAGATACACACAGGACCAGCTGCCCGTTTTGTATGATTTTTTGCTGCTTAATCGACATATCCATTTATTAGTTACATGAAGAGGATTAATTATTTGATTTGTGATTGGTTTGCTATGTGATGATCTTTTATTTTATGAATAAAATATGTCTGTTTAAGCATAATTGAAATGTATTAGATGAAAGTTGTATTATTTTAGATATTAAGTACAGATACAATAATTATAAGCATTGTTATGCGATACTTAAATAAATTTTATTTTTTCTGTTATTTTTTATTAATTTTTCTTTTTTTTTAATTATTTAGAGTCCTGACTTCCCTCTGTCAGTTGATATGCTTCTTAATGTGTTAGAAGTTATTGCACCATTCAAGCACTTCAGTAAGCTTCGTGAGTTTGTACAAATGAAACTACCACCTGGTTTTCCTGTTAAAATAGGTATGTTTAATTTATAATTCAGTTGTATATTATGTGTGTATATAAGTGATAAAGAAACAACTGCAGGAAAACACTATTGTAGACTGAAAATAGTAGCCCCAGTACTGTTTTATCATTCAAGTGGTGGAAAGTTTTTTCAGTGTCTTTTTTTAACATAATTTTTAATGATATAAAGATTTTGAAAGTTAATAGTATTCAAACTATGAAAAAATAAATTCTAACTTTTCTGAAACAGTATATTTGCAATTAAACTCTTTATTTGTCCAAATGTGTGAATAAAAATTCATTTTTATTAATTTTGCTATCATGAAAATATCAGGAATGTACATAAGAAATTTCACTACTGTCTAATTATCAGATCATTAATATGATTAGAACATTTTTAACAAAAAATGTTATTTTGATATACGTTAAAAATATTACTATGAAAAAGATGTGCAATACTATTTTCTTTAAGATAGGAATATTTAAGGTGATTTTTGTAATATAAATACAAAATTTTGCTTTTCTCTTCCAGGTTCCATCTTTAAGAGAAAGTGTACAGCATTATCTTATTTTTTCCCTAATGTGTATTGTATTTGAAATTTGTTCAACTAGTGAGCAATAAGTACCCCCCCCCCCACCTTTGATCAGTGAGGTGAGATGACATGAAAATGAGATGTATATATATATTATTATGTATATATAAAGGTAATTTCATTGAAGGTTTTGATTGCTGTCTCAATCCTTGAATTTTTTTAATAGATAATTGTTCTTATGAATAACACACAGACAAATTTAAATTGATTTATATAATCACTCAGCATTAGTTCATTATATTCTATTGATATTAAAAGTGTGTTTAAATTACTAGATATTTATTCGTAGTTATGATAAATGTTCTTTGTTAAAAAAGTTACATAAAAAATATTTATTAATTTTTCTCAATTTTTCTACAATAGTTCAGTATGGAGTATTTGATTTTTCAATAATTAATTAAGTATACATATATGATTAAATTGTTAAGATTATGCTGCCTTTGGAATATGTAATTATAAATTCCATGGTGATCAACAATTACTTTACAATAGCTAAAAAATAATAACCGCAGGTGGATGTATAATGATTATGTTGTCGGTGGTTGTACTGGTACTTTGTTGTTATAGCAACCAATTTATTTTCAATAACTTTTCAGTATTGGAATAGCATTTCTGTTTAAAGTGTAAATCATTTTAGAGTTTCATTAAATTGATTTGCATATGTATTTTTTTTTAGCTTGCTTGCTTGTAATTAATTAATTAATTAATTACAACACAGGTTTATAAATGTAAGATTCATAGTTAATTGTATACTTTTGTGTTTTAATTTTAATTTATAGATATACCAATCCTACCAACAATAACTGCCAAGATCACATTCCAAGAGTTTGGTTTTAGGAATGATATCAGCCCTTATTTGTTTGTGATTCCACCACATTATGAAGAAGATCCTAACAGGTAAATTAAAAAAAAGTTGATATATCTAGTAAATTTGTGGGGTTAGTAGATGATTTCATGAGATGGTACACTTAATATCATTGCTTTCTTTTTATAGATGTTTGGCTGCTGTTTATTTATTTATTTACTTTTTTTATAGTAACATGTGAATTTTTCATAACCTTTACTCCTAAGCATTTTGCTTTATACTTGCTTATTTATTTTAATTATGTTTCTTAACCTTGAAGAACTGCATACTAAGAATTAGTCACTTTTTAAAATCTCATTTACACTAAAACTTATACAAACTCATTTTTTACAGAAATTAATAATTTTTTCCAATGTATTCATAGGAATTTGAAAAACATCTAAAATCAGGTACCATTTCTCTATGTAAAAGAGTTAACATTTTATATACAGTATCTTGTTCATGATCTAGTAGTTTTCTAAGTATAAGTTTTTGGTTAAATTGTCCAGTCTAGAAAGGTTTTATTGAATATGTTATCTTACTGCAGATGTATTTGTAAAATTTAATTTAAAAAATTGTATATGATGTATTATGAAACAGTCTGTTAATATCACATTTAAATAATTCAGAGCAATTATTTTTTTACATGCTTTAATTAAAACATATAAAACGACTTATCTTTATGTTGGTGGCATATTTTGTGATGTCTCATAGCAAAATGTCATACTATATTGTGAGATCCCTTATTTACTCAAATTATTTATACACATACTTCTATAGGATTGTTTATATAAAAAATTCAGCCAAGGAAATTAAAGAATTTTTATAAAAATTTTTGAATAAAATAACAAAGTAATCTGTATGTAAAAAACTAAATTTGTAAGTAAAGTAAAAAGGTTTTGCTGGAACCTTAATTTAAAATGCATTTTATTGAAAAAAAAAAAAAATTAAATAGTAAATCTGTTAATTTTAACCATTTGTTGATATTCTCCATTCATATATGTTCATGTACAATATTTTGTACTATGCCATAAATTTATTTCTAGTATGTTCATTAGAAGCACCTCATTTTGTTTTTTTTCTTATTTTAATACTGTTTTTGTTTTGAATATGTCATTAATATATTCTGTGCTGAGTAGTTCCAGGTGCTTGGTTTACACATACATGCAGTCCGCTGACTGTACACATATACATGGTAGTACAGCAGCTTTTCTATCTGATAGGTGGGGGGGGGGGATCAGCATGTTCTTGTTGACTCAGTATCATAGCACATCAGAAATGTATATATTTTGTAACTGTGCAGTTCATTCATAGCTACATTGAATGGCTTTTTTTGGTGAAATTTTAAATTAGCATGAACTTTCATCACGTTTGAAAGAGAATAGATTTATTTTATAAATTGTTTATATTTCAGTTAATATTGATTAGACAATTATTTTTTACTTTTATTTTATAATTAATTATATATTCATACTATTATTTTTATTTTAAGTTAATACTTTTTGGTGATTAGTTATAGCCTTTATAATGAAATGTACTTACATTACATAAATATTTTTTATTTCATTATTTGTTTAAAACATAAATAGTATAGTTACTTTACATGTTTTTGTGACTATTCTAAATGTTCAGAGGAATTTATATAAAGACTAATTTTCAGGTCGTAAAAAAGTCAGACTGTAGACAATAGATGAAATCAGATTAAAATAAACTGTAAATTAATCTAACCGATACAAAAGTAAAATAAATAATTCTAAATCAATTATTGATGTATGGAATAAATTGAGGATATGCTGCACATAAATTTAACACAAACTTTTTATAAATAATATCCACAAACTTAGGTCTTACTGTTTTTAAAACTAAGAAATAAATTATTGTAGTAATGGTAGTAATTTTCCTGTTTAATTTTCATATACAAAGAGAAGTCAGAAAATAAGTTTTCTAAATCTAGTACTTTTTCAGAAATTATTTTTACAAAAATATTTACATGTTTGGAAAAAATGAATATTAACTTATTAAAGGATAGTCATCCTCTAAGTTGATGTAATTCCCAGGCCATTTTAATTGTTAGGATAAGATCTACTGACAAAGTATATCTATATCTTTGTTTGGCTATCACACTTGTTGACTTGTAAAATTTCACATCACCAATATCGGCCCAACCATTTGATAGATATCATAACACAAAACCTAAGCACAAAAACTAAGTAACAGATCACAAGACTTCAGTACAAACAGAACAAAATTTGCCATTCTGAATTAACAAAAATTGGTTTTATAATCAAGAGGTTATGTAATACATAACCAGGATAATACATAAGCAGGATTCAAATAGGTAAGAATATTTTCTGACTTAACTTATAAATGTTAACTGGTTGTTGGAATGCTTCTACAGAATAAGGTTCATTATTTGCTTAATATACTTGTGTATGTAACGCTGCCATTTGTTTTCTATGAGAAAATATAAAAAATCTTTCTTACAATTTTTTTTTATATATGAGAAAATATAAAAACATTTTTCTTACAATTTTTTTTTTGTGAACAAGTGGATCTCAATTCCTTAGTAATGTTAAGTGAATTCAATGAAAAGATTTTTTATAGTTAGTTCTGAGTTCTTATCACTAATCTACAATTTATTTTGTGCTTTTAATTTTTTTGCCAATTTTTGTTTGTTTTGTATATTATACTGAATATTAAATTACATCTATCATGGGATTTCCTGTAACATGAAATTACAAAATAAAATGAAGGTATCTAATCCCTCAGTTGATTTAGGGAGGTACAGTTTGATTATAATTCAGTAGAATTCCAAAATCATCATGGCAGTTTTACTCTCAGACTTATTCATCATCTTCTGTTTATTTCATTGTCTTATTTAACAGCTTTAAGGTAGCTAAATACTTTTTTCATAAAGTACAAACACTGACTCAGGATTAAAAGGTTATAAGCTGGACATATAATTTTCTTATGAATTTGGCCTGGTGAGATACTACTATGTGTCTCTAAAGCAAGGTATCACCTTTCAATGATCTTAGAATTTGGGTATGTGTATTTTATTTTGTAGTTTTAGGGAGCTGCTTCTTATCTTTTCATTTTTTACATCTTACAAAAATTTGTGGAGAAAATGTATTTCATATTTCACATGTGTCATTTTTTAAAATATGAAAGTTTTTTTTATATATATTTTTTTAATATTAAATTTTTAACTTACTCTTGTATATATTTTTCAGTTCTGTTATTTTATTCACACTTTAATCCTCTGGCATCTATCAATCATCTAAAGCAGTTCTGTCTAACCTTTTCACAACTAGGAGTATATCTGAATGATTACAAAGGTTGTGCGGGCACCAGGATTCATTTCACCTATCTCTACACTACTGCTGCTACTAACAAAATAAAAAATTATTAATTATAGTAGTGATGAAAACATTTAAAACAAAAATCAATTGTATATACTCACCAAATTTGACACTGCATGCTCACTGCAAGTTTAAGAAAATCTGGTGTGTAGCTGGAACAAGTTGCTCTTAACACATCAAGGTGGGAGTCTGTCAGGCAGGATCAGTTCTTGTTTTTGATGATATTTATTGATGAAAATGCAACTTCACAAAGATACATTGAACAAAGCATGAACACATTTTCAGTACAACACTAAGGAGATAGGGCTATTTTTCTATGTCCACCAGAGTCCATACATTGCTACACATTGCATATGAGGATTTTAAAGAAAGGTCTTCTTGAAAATTTAAAATTTCCATTTCTAATTCTTCAATTTTATACTTTCCAAATTCAGTTTCAAAGTTCACTAATGTCAGTGGAAGCAAATGGATTATTGACAAACAATACCACTGGTTCAAGTACTGAAAACTGGCTAAATCTATTGTCAAATTCAGACACTTGAGTTTTAAGATGCTTTGCATAAAAGGAAAGATCAGATTCGCTGTCATTAACTGTTTCTAGAATTAATTTGAAATTTGGAAAATGTGAAAGGGAATTTCTCTTTAAATGTGTTGTTAACTTCACTTTCTTTACAAACGCATTTATAACACTTAGTATATGTAAAATGTTACAATATTTCCATTGCAATTTGAGATTTAACTCTTTTAATTTTGAAATGATATCTTGCCAGAAAATGTAAATCTATTAGCCATATATCAAGTTCATGATAATATGGTCGAGGAGATGATTTCAAAAAGTCTCTTTATTTCATCTAGCAGACAGCAGAATCATTCCAGTATTTTAGCCCTACTAAACCACTTTATATCTGCATGACGAATTATGTTGCCATACTGAGTATCTAATATATTCAAAATATTTTGGAACAATCGATGACATGTAAAAGACAATGCGATATAGTTCACCTCATGAGGTACAACTTTCATGACATGATCAAACATTAAAACCTTTTCGCCTTCCTGGTGGATAATGCAATGATAAGAAATCAATTTTGGAAATGAATTCATCCTTAGCACAAAGAGATAGAAATCCATTGTTCCTACCAGTCATAGAAGGCTGTTGTTATAGCAGCAAGCTTTGAAAGTGGGAAGTTATTAACTTTGACAAGTTTAAGGAATGCATTAAATATGTCTACTCCCGTTGTTTGTCCATGAAGTGACTGCAGTTTGACAAACTCTTCCTTTATTGTGAAATCATAGAAAACCATTCTAATAAATACACACAACTTGGCAATATCAGACATGTCAGTACTTTCATCAAACTGGACTGAAAAATTTTCACATAATTGCAAATCCTGATGTAATTGTGATTTCAAGTTATTAAAAATATGTTCGTCTCACCTAGCAACAGTTTGGTGAGACAATTGTAGACCTTTAAAGGAAGACATAAGTACAGATTTATCTTTGGGACCTTCGAGCAGAAATTCAGTGGCACTGAAAATTGTTTTTACTACTTCCCCATCGCTAAACGGTTTTTTCCGTTTAGCATGTAACAGATTTTGTAAGAAGCCTCAGTCAAGTTACTGGTGTCCTGAACAGGTTTCATAAACACGGATTGTTGCAATTGTAATTTAGATATAAGATCTTTCACTTTGTGTTTTCTTAGTTCAGAATTCACAGGAAATTTGTTATTAAACTGTTTGTGATTAGTTAAAAAATGTCGCTGTACATTACTTTTTTTACAGACACGCTAGCATTACACAATAAACACACAGATTTTCCACTATATTCAACAAAATTTTGGTTTTCCCATTCACTGTTAAAGCTGTAAGTTCTTTGCTTTTAGCCATGTTAAGACTGCATTAGATATTATGTTAAAATAATATCCAATAATTTAAAGAACTTCACTTATAAACTCTGATAACATGTGGAATGTATAACATATCATAACACAAGACAACGTAATAAATTGTACCAGCAGAATGTAGGCCTACTTCACTTCTCATTTACAAAGTTATTCTGAAGTTGAAATATAAGAATTGGATGGCACTCAAAGAGTCAGAATTGTTAAAATGTGTGTCTTCATTTCATCTCCTTATTGGCTGAAGACTTAATTATGTTGAAAGTTAGAAGCTCATTGGTTTTTCTAAATAAAGAAAATTCATTGGCCACACCCACATGCTAATTAATTAAAAAACTCTCTCATGAGAGACATCTGTTTCTATTTTAGGAAGATCAGGTTAAAATTTATTAAAATCGATGTTAAAACAGAAAAGAATGTTAGTTTGAAATTTATTACAAAGAATGCTAGTAGCTTGAGTAGAGAGCAGACCACCAAATGAGTTATAATTAGGTAGTTTGTTCTGTCCAGTTAGACCACCTGCTGCTAGAAAGGTCTTACACCTACTTATACCACTACAAAGGAAATGAATTTATTGACAACAGTGTCAAAGAAATGAACACGTGTTACAAAGGCCGGCAGAATTACTTCTGTTGAACTACTGGAAAATATAACGGCTAAAATGTATTTCTTATATCCTTTTTATGTAAATTCCTTATTATAGATGTAAAATATTATGTTACTTGAAATGTGAATTAGTATTAAAAATTGGTAAATACATGTGGACGCCAAAAGGTGAAATAAAGGATACCATGGTGTCCGCAGGCCTTGGATTGGACAGCACTGATCTAAAGTATTGCTACATTTCCTTGTTAAAATATAGATTATAATATTTATTTGTTTTGCTAATAAATTAATGTATATTATTGTACTATTTTAAATTAGAAGTCTGGCTTATTATAAATATTTTTAGAGAATGTCGATTTTGTAATGAATCATTTTATAATTATTTTTTTACTTATATTTTGTTTTGTATTCAGTAGTTGGATTTGTTTCTGTTTTAATATTAGTCTAATTACAAATTTTTTAGTTCATTTATGCAAGACTGCAGATTTCTTACTCTACTCATACTGTATGTATTACTAATTAATTGGTAATGCTACTACGTGTTATTTTAAATATAAAACATACTTTATATTATATATGACTTTTTATATTATATGTATTTGTTAGACATTATCTCATTATCAGTTTTCTAACAGAAGACATAATTTTTAAAACTTGAAATTCCATTTTGAGGGAGTTGTCAGTAAAGAAACTGAATTTTAAAACGAGAACCAAAATGTTAGGGCATGTTGTCATAGCTTTATGGTTTTGTTATTTGGGCTCTTCTGAAACTTATGTATTATGTTTTGTAAGGGTTTGAATGAAGTGTTAATTAATGGTCACTTACTTGGACAAAAAAAGTATAAAGGGTGTTATTGATTTTTAATAGCGTTAATAATATTGCTTTAAATTGGCAAAGACTTTTGTTGAGACTTATGCAATGGTTACAACATACGTTATACAAGGTCTGTTCAGAAAATAACCGAATATTTTTAATTATGCATCAACAAAAATGCAGTTGGCAGAATTGTGTTCTGCATAACCTCCCCTGTAACCATATGTTCTTAGATTGTTGATATCTCGTTTAGTTTTTGTGTTATTGTTATTTGAGTGCAACATGTTTGTGTTAGTCACAATTTCGTAATGTGCGATTTTTTGATGATTGAACTTTTGTCTCAAATGTCGTAGCCGTAAACCCAACCCAGCTTTCGTCTCCTGTTATGATGATACTTTACATGAATGTTTCATTGTAATCAGAGTTTTCAAAAAGTCACTGACAAACGTTCATTCGATGTTCTTTCTGCTGTTCGATCATCAAACGAGGAACAAACTTTGCTCTGCAATTTGATGCATGTTTAATTTTTCAGTCAAAATGTCATGGCATGACATCATTTCATCACTTCAACATTGCATATGACCCAGAGCATTATCTCTGTAAGCTTGTTGCTCCTGAAAATCGCACATTATAAAAATCACTACAAACAATTAAATACATTGTACTCAAATAACAATAATATGAAACTAAATGAGATATCAACAATCCAAGAACATACGGTTACAGAGGAGGACACAATGCTGCCAACCACACATCCTAAAATATCTCCATTGGCGCGTAATTAAAAATGTTCGGTTA
The DNA here is from genome assembly GCF_047948215.1 of Lycorma delicatula. NCBI lineage: Eukaryota > Metazoa > Arthropoda > Insecta > Hemiptera > Fulgoridae > Lycorma > Lycorma delicatula. The sequence continues at coordinate 31,877,673 of NC_134462.1, forward strand.
TTTTCTGAACAGATCTTGTACTTGATTAAATCATTTATAATTAAACGGAACAACAAACAAAAGTCTGAATAACCATTATGTCAAACAAGGATGATTTGTTGAGAAAATAGATGCTGTTATCAAGGAAACCGATCATTTGACTGACTAAAAGTGAGAAATTGTGAAAATTTGTTTTACTGGATATTTACTGAAAAAACTGTACTTAACACTTTGTTACATACAACTTTGGGCTCCAGAACTAAAAGAGAAATATGTTACAGATTTAGAGAGCTTTTGGATCAGACAAGTGATGATGAAATATTTTATAAATTTCATTATTGTCTATGGTATATAAATCACATTATGCAGTTATGACATGGAAACCAAAGCATGTTACCATAGTGCAGTTGGTCAGAAAATCATTGCTACTAAAAGGTTTTTTTAAGTTTGCCCTCCAAGGTCATTTAATCATACTTTATATATGATCTTAATGCTTTAGTTAAAAGAGAAAGTGAAAAAGAGCTTTGCAGTGTGCACTGCAACGATGCACATACATATGGATCACTACTTGTTTATGAATTTTTGGTAGAACAAATAACAACTCTTTTTTAAAAAAATAAAATCAGGCAAAGAAGCTATTATTTTCAAACACTGGAAAAAATTAGGGAAAATTTAATAATGAACTTATATATTTAAATGCAAATAAATTCCTGGAAACTTACCAAAAGTGGAGAAATCACTGAGCGTAGTGTTAACATTGCTGAGTGGTCTTGAAAGAGATAAGTCAGAATAACATATATGTCACTAAACAATTACTTTTTTTTTTAATGTTTGGTTTGACAAACAGCCTTTGTACAGTTTATTATCCTAGGTATACACAGTATGTTGTGTGATACAATAGCATTTCTATTATTCTTGATTACTTGTTTGTGTTCATAAGTACATTTATAAATTAGATTGTAATTGATGTGGTTTGTCTGTGACCAGTTTGTTGGTATTTTGTGGTATAGAAAATTTAGCCCATCTATATACAAAACAGCTATAACAAAACACGCATTACTAACATTTTCATTTACAATAGCTTCTTTTTTTATATTATTTTATATCCACCTTCAAATATAAATCTTGACTAATTGTAGCAAAAATGCATTCTACTGTTATTGAAAAAATTATATGCACTAGAATATGAAGCATTATAAAAAACTAACTATCCTCATTTCAAAACAAGCACATCAAAATATACATAATATTAATTTGCATTGGTGATGTTCCATTTTAATTTTTATGAGACATATTTTGGCTAAGCGATCAGAAATGTAGGAGGTAAAAGTTAATAGAGTGGGCTATTTTATACAAAGATTTGAGAAGGATTTGTGTTTAGTTGTTTAATGGAAATTAATCAAAGTCAAGCTATATGACAGATGACTCAAAAAATCGTGTCTTTTCCATTGTCATGTCATCATGGTGATTTTTAAACTTACCACCAAATGCAGACTAAAATTATGTAAATTTTGATATGACTTATTTTGAAATCTGATGGGTAAATAATTTTTTTTTATAAGTCTTCAAACTTGAGTGCATATATTTTCTGTGCTGAAAGTAGTTGTTTTCTTTTTGAGTTCCTGTATAAAACATTTTTACACTTGCCTATTTATTTTGTTAAACCACATCAAATTATCCAGTAAACTTTGTCATTGGAATTGTTAAATTTATCTTTAGTTCTGTACAAAAATAAAATTATTTATACAAATGATTGGATAATCGATATTTTATGGTTAAAAACCTTCTTTGAAATTTCTCTATTATATTTAGGCTTGAATATCAAATAAAGTTCCCTGAGGTGTTTTTATAAAGCGTACAGATCCTAAGGAAAGTATATTTACTTTTTAATGAAAGTTGATGGAGAAACTTGCATGTGAGCAGGACAGTTATTTAATTTCTGTATAATAAATAATTTTTTTAAATTTATTAACTTAAATTTTTACATTATGAAAATGATTTTAATTTTTGTTTAAATCAGCAATATCAGTCAAGGCTATTTAGATTATCTAACAACACTCACTAATTGAATAACTTCCTTCTACTTTCTGTAGTTAATAACTTGAAATAGTCGTGCAACACAGCCATATTAGATAAAATTATTGTTGTAGGTTTCTGAACAAGTAGAGGTAGTTAAGTTTACATTACTGAAATATTTAAAAGTTTTGTTCTTAGAAATGTGCTGTTTCCTTATTTTTGTGTTGTACATGATTTTATATATAGAATTGTTTTGATATATATAAATATATTTATATGTTTATGTTTAACTTTACAGATTTCCTGATTTATGACGTCCGGAGCAGGTTACTCTGCTGGAATGGGCATGGCGTCCGCAACTGGCCCTCGAGTTTCCTGTGGGTTGTGCCCATTGTGTCCTTTACCTTGAAGAACCCACCACACAGTCAGCGTGATTTATATTGTCGTGATAAAACTATTGTTTGTACATGATAATACATGACACACTACATAAGTACACCTTCCACTACAGCAGTGTACCAGCCACTTAGTCTTAATTGGGTAATGTAAACTGTAATATTTATTTACTTTTTCATTATAAATAATTATTATTTAACTTTAATTACATTAACTTTTAAATTACATTAACTTTTGAATTATATAAAAAAAATTGTTCCTTGATAGTATGATAGGCCATTGTTAAAAAAAAAATACAGTAATAAATGAATAATGATTTATATAACTTTAATCTGTGGCATAACTAATGGATGAAATAAATTTATTTAGTTTGTTATTGCTTACATTTTAATTTTTGTTACTATATTGTATGTTATAGATAAATATTTGTACACCAGATAGTGTGCTTGATGTTATCCTATGATGCTTGTGTATTACAAGATATATTACACACAAAACCTATTGTCTATATGGACATTTAATGTCATCTAAGACAATAAACTTTCTTTAAATTTAATCCTTGATATTTTTATTGTGATTTATTTCTCAAGTAACGTTTAGTGTTCTCTGATCAGGCGTCTTCTGAATAAGGTTAGCAAAAAGAAAACAGTGGTTCCTTTTATTATTAGTTTTCTTTTATATATATATATATATATATATATATATATATATATAGTTTTATGTAGATTCATTCAAATTGAATTGAATATTCACAAGTTCTTTCTGGGATTTTAGATCATTGAAAGTAGTGAATTATTGGTATGTTTCGTCTGTCTTTCTCTTAGTAAATATATTTTATTTTTAGTTATACCATGTATAATTTTGTTAAGATTGTCTTTTTTATCTTTAAAATAAGTAATATAGTACAGTTGCGTTTGTTCATAAATTTATATGTTCTGCACTCTTTGATTAAGGTGTCCTCTGGTTTTGATTTGCTTAATTCAGTTTACTATAACATATTTGCAAAGCAAAAAAATATGTTATTAAAGAATTTGTATATTTCTTTTTTATTAATTTACCACTTCAAGTATATTTATACGTTAAAATATAATATTTATATTTGTAGCTCTATAAGTTATCATAAAATTGGGTTTCATTACTAGAATGAATTTCCTCAAATTCAGGAAAGAGATAAGGTACTCCTCATAGAGGTTTTGACATTGAAATTTAAAACTTAGTTCTGTCATAGCTAACTTTTAAAGGAGCAGTTTAGTCAGTTAGCATGGATCATAGAAAATAGCTTCCAAATAATTTTTAGAAAAGCAGTTGCTGTAAACCATAGATGGTTTACATAGATGGTTTTAGCTTAGAAGCTAAGATTAAGGATAGAGGCAATCCATTAAGATTAAGGATAGAGGTTGCTGCTTGCTCTACTAAAAATATAAAAATAATATGTACCATTTTAATTAACAATATTGTGTTCATCCCATCTCAATCTCCCAACTTTTATTTAACAATAATAATATAATGTAGAAAGAAAAAATTTAATGATCTAGATCAAATTGTAAACTTTGTTATAAAATTAAATAATTGCTAAAGGATAAAAAATGGCTGATTGGCATAGAACAAATTCTGTTACATTTGTCTAATTTATGATTGTCCTTTTTTTTAGAAACATAAATAGTTTTCTTATTTTAACTGGAGCAAGCAATATTTGTAACATTTAGATGGATAGATAAGGCTGCCTCAACTTGAGATGGCCATAGGAAGATTGTTGCAGCTGTTGTAATTTTTTTTTCTAATAACAGTGCTCAGTAATAAAATCAGAATTTTAACCACATAAATATTTCATTGTTTTTTAATTAGATTTGAATACCTACATTAATTTTTTTTTATTTTTACTCTTAGTACTATGAAAATCACTGATATCAGGTCTGGTCAGCCTGACCCCAAAAATATTTTTAAGTGAAACTAGTGTTGTCACTTTAATGAAATTATATTCAGAATCTGTGATTTATTATGATTTATAGTATTTGCTGAAACATGTTAGTAATGTAGTAGTAACTAAGAAATTAGTTACGTATACACCACATGAAATTGTGGTATATATGTACATTTATGATAGTAGATAATGCATCAAAGAGTTTTGATAGAGTATTGATTTCACTCTGTATTTGTTTTTTTAAGTGATAAAACTCTATAATTTCCATTAACTATGAAGTACAGCACTGTTGCAATACAATTTGAATGAATGATGTAACTTATTTTACGATACTTTTAGATCATTCATACCAAATTACTTTTTTTTTCTGATATTTAATATTTGATTTTTTTGGTAACTAGATTATTCTAAAATATAACTTCTCGTTAATATTGTTATTCTCTTCTTTTTTTAACATTACTTTAATATTATATAACAAGTCATTAAGTCTTTTTTAACAGTATATTGTTGCATTTCTTTTTTACACATTTTGTGCCCTATAATTTGTCAATAATTAGTGGTTATAACATTGTTTTATTTTTTATTTGTTATAATGTAGCAGATAAATATATTTATGTTTAGAATAAATGTGATTTACCCATTGATTACTGAGTATAGAAACAGTAAGTTATCTCTGCTAACTGATCGTTTTTGAATGCATTACTTTTTTGGTATTTCAATGACTTAAATATTTTGAAAAATGTACATTTTTTAAAACTTGTGCTACTAGTACTGGCATACTTAGTTTCCTACGTACCATTCATTCAGCCTACCTTTGAAATTGTAATAAATTAAAAAGTAGAAAATATTAATTTTATATCAATGTGTAAACATGACCTGACCCATATCATTCATGTTTATTATTTACTTATATATTATGTACATGTCAATTAAAAATATAACATGCAAAAATAGTTGTGAAAATTAACAAATTTACTTGATATTTATCAATATGTAGTTTTATTGGAATTCTAGATATTTTTACTTAAAATCATATATATATTTATTTTATTAAAAGCAATTCTTTTAATAACCATACTCGTCTGTACCAACACAAATTAATTTATATTTAATAGATCAACCCTAAGTACAGAATAATTGAAATAGGATGACTTATCTTATTTCATTACACAAACAGAAGTGATTTCATGAACTTAATTCGCATCATCAGCTGCATTCATTTATATATATATTACAAAAAACATCATAAACTTGCAATCCATGATAATATACCACTTATTCACTTATAATTTTATGTTAAAAAATATTTTTATACCAATTAAATTGTATTAAAAATGTTTAAATTAAATTTTTTTAATTATAATCAAAACAAGAAATAAAAAACATAAAATATAAAAAATTGTTTAAAATTATAAAGACTAATTTTAAGTTAAAATTAAAATGTAAAAATATAAAAATATAATTAAAAACAAAGATAAAAATTAAATAATTAAAAATTAAAACTTTTAAAATAAAAACAAAAACTTAAGCAAAGCAAAATCATGTACCAGCCATTTCATTGAATTTATTCTACTAACTTATTGAACTAATATATATAATAGTGTGTACTGATTGGGTGTCATTTGGGAACAGCATGTTTTCTACACATTAATTAATAAAAAAAATTCATATTTTTATTTCCTAAATTGGGAAAAATTCTTCTATAGTTATTTACTTATAATGTTTTGCCATAACATTACAAATAGCCCTGCCTCCATGAAAGCAAACATTCTTTGTTAAATTCCTTGATGTCTGGTAGTAAAGATTATCCTGTTCAGGATGATCTGAATAAAATAAATATTTTCATTACATAAAGTTTGTAGTGATGTTATACACCTGTCATTATGAAATTCTACTTTATTTTATTCTATATACATTTCTTGGTTATGGTACCAAAAATGGTTAATTCCAAACACTCAATTTCTCAGTGGAGTATTCTTATTTTATAAGAGTTTCATAAAAGGTGTAATCTCAAGATTAACCCAGCAACAGGCACGCCTCCTAAAGTCTGAAAGAATGATACCACAATTAGAAAGTCGCATTTTTTTGTTCATTTATTATTGATATGTTATTAATAATGAAGGATAATGAGATAAACATTTATTTCAGTAAAAGAAAGTGTTGTTAATAATAAAAATAAAGAAAAATTCAAATAAAATTAATTTCTGATAAACTCTATATCAAATTTTCTACTAAAATATTTAAAAACAAAGAAACTATATTAAGTTAAAGTTAAGAATTAGGTTGTAAGAAATGAATTTAATAATAGACGTATGTAAAACTATATAATATTAAAAATATCACAATATTTTTAGGAATAATATTGTCAGTTATCACATTATTCAGATACAATGATTTCTTGAGGAACAATGAACACTAACACTAATGATCACAGGAAACACATATATGTGTTAAAACTCTAGTAATACGAACTATTTAATTGTAAAAAAAAAATGAATACTATAAGTTAAGAAAGAATTAGTTTTAAGTATTTTCCGGATGACTGTCGGCTGTTACTGCTTTAACGCAAACAGTGCACATTTTTTTAGTATGTGGTCCAGATATTAGAGTGGTGCAAAGAAAGCTACAGCTTTGTGTAAGTCTTGATATTTTTTATTTTTGACAAAGTTTGCACCTTTTGCTCATAGACGGAGCTGCAACATTTTCACCCTCATCTTCTTTCTGAAACTCTGCTTTGCTTTTTGCACCGATTTGTTATAAGTCCAAAGATAAGTTTTTAAGCCGCTGAACATATTCCTTAAAAAGTCTATTAGCTAATAATCTTGAAAACTTTCTCCTCTTATTGGCTTCATTCTCATTGCTCATGTGAAGGATTTGAGTATTAATTCCTGCAATGTTAATTCAACATCAAGAAAAAAAACAACCATAGACCAACTTTTAGTGTATCTTGCCAAATTGTATGTTGAACATAATTTGTCTACAGTGTCTTCTTGACCTTCGGTCAAGTTATAAAAACTTAAAATTTCGGGTTTGAGTTTTTCCATCATTTCCATATCGATTTGGGCATCATCACGTAAACTTGATATGGTATCACGTTTCTACTTTATCGGGGCACATAAGAAGCAAGAGTAACGTGTTCTTGAAAACCAAAAATGCTAGAATAAGAATTTCAGTTTTAAAAATTTTTGAATTCTGTTGGAATTCTTTTTTATGTATTTTTCATAGTTTCCACAAATGAAATCTTCTTTTCTGCTAAGTACTTTACTAAATCGTAGCGGGAAAACCAGTTATTGGCAGGGATATTCCTTTCATTCCTAAATATTCGGGCAGCAAGTGTTGGTTCTAATACCTAAAAATATTCATTTAGTGGACTGTATTTCCAAGAGTGAATTCATCCGTCGGGTGGATAATAAATAATGTGCGGAATTGCCCAAAATCTTATTATTGTTGTTCATTGAAAACCATTAATACCTTAATGTTAACTTATGCAGAACTGTAATCTTACAATCGTGAATTTTAAATGTCAACATGAATTCTCTTGATTTATGAAGCATAAGATTATAAGAAGAAAATCAAAACATAATATTTAAAGAATTTTTATATTACCTTAGATTCACATATTAAAACATAACATAAGATATTAGATGGATTAATTGAAACATATTAAATTTTTGACAAGCAATTATAGAGAAAGAGTTTACATTTTGTTGTGTCTTATACGTTAGATTGAGGTGAACTAATGAAACATGGTTTTAATATCTTTAAAGAAAACAATACAACAATTCAAAAGATGATTTTCTTTTGTTTTTAAATTAAAGTTCTTCTTATTACCATAAACACATGAAATCTTAATAAATAATACAAAACTTATTACATTGCTAATACACAGCTACATAAATCCGAACGCCTATCGTTCGAGTAGCGGACTGATGCGAGCATATCCCGCAACAGAGAGTAGTACTAACTAACCAGCACTACGCAAACCATATGTTCGGTAGAAACACGCTGAACATACTCCCCACCTAAATATCTCCTACAGATATTTATTAAAAAAAAAAAAGATACAAAGATTTACAAACATAAATATTAACTACGTAAGTAATTCAACATGAAAATATTTGTCAATAGAAAAATAATAAATTATAATGTCCTCCTTAGTGATTGTCTGAAATAGACAAAATACAAATTTTATTAATATTCCTTTTCAGTTCACCAGTTGCTGTCCTTACAGTCATTACTCTCACCAAATTTTCATCACCCTTGTTGATATGCAGGATTCTTCCTAACTTCCACATTAGCGGTGGAATATCATCGCCCTTGATAACAACCATCATACCAGGCAGAAAGTTGGATTGAGTGTTCATCCACTTGGTTCGAATTTGAAGGTGATTAAGAGATACTCCTTGGACCTCTTCACCAGAAGTGCTGCTGCAGTTGCTGCATTCGTTGCCATCGAGATAATGAATTTAGTTTCGCTTCTGCAATATCAGGCTCAGGTATTGCAGTAAGAGAATCACCAATAAGGAAATGAGAAGGAGAGAGATAGGATAAGTCATTAGGGTCATCACTTAAAGGCAATAAAGGACGGGAATTGAGACACGCTTCAATTTGTGTGGTTATTGTAATCATTTCCTCATAAGTTAAATTAGCCAAACCAACAATTCGTTTAAAGTGAAATTTTAAGGATTTTACTGCCGCTTCCCATAAACCTCCCATATGGGGTGATCGTGGAGGTATAAATGACCAAGAAATACTATCCTTTAATAAGAAGTCATTAACCTTGTCTAGATGCTCCTTTGATCTGAACCTTTAATTGACGCCTTGCACCAATAAAATTGCTATCATTGTCTGAATATATCTGCTGGCACCTTCCACAACGAGCGATAAATCTCTTCAAGGCGCCAATAAATGCTTCAGTCGTTAAATCATTGACAACCTCCAAGTTAACTACCTTAGTAGAAAAACATACGAAGACACATACATATGTTTTTAACAAGACTCGTTTGCGACCTTGGCTGATGTAAAATGGTCCACAATAATCTATTCCGACAATCAAAAATGGTCCAGATGGCTGAATTCTTTCCTTTGGTAGAATTCCCATTTGCTGACTTGAAATTGTTGGATTCACCTTAAAGCATTGAATGCACTTATGAACCACGTTCCTCACTAAACTTCGTCCGTGAAGGGGCCAAAATTTTTGCAGAGTAGCAGCCAATAGTCCCTGTTGTCCAACATGAAGATTCCTTATATGCTCATTAACAGCTATAAGTTCAGCAAGTTTGTTGTTATTAGGCAACACAATTGGAAATTTTGTATTAAATGATATAGTAGAATTTTTTAATCGCCCACCTAGTCGAATAATTCCATCAGAATCTAGAAAAGGGTTAAAATATTTGAGTTTATTTCATTTTTTGCAATTAATGACTGGTATTCCTTACCAAAATGCAAATGTTGAACGTATTTTATAACTGTACTTAAGGTATGGTTGAGTTCTGCAGCCGATAATGGACGACTGATCTTGATTTTGCCACGACAAGATTTTATAAATCTGTGGACATAAGCCATCACTCGTAATAATTTGGTTAAAGAAGAAAATCTATCCACAATGTTCCAATCATTTTCCTGAGTTACCAGTAACGACACAGTTTTGCGTTGTTCAGGAAAATCCCTTGACAAATCTTTAGAACATTCTCGAGTAATAGGAAGAGTTTTGACGTAAAACCAGTCTGGGCCGTTTCACCAGAGGTTGTTGTCTTTAAGTTGAGTAGAAAATACACCACGAGTTATCAAATCTGCCGGGTTATCTGAAGATGAGACGTGATGCCAAGTAGCGTTTTCAGAATTTTCTTGAATTTCTGCCACCCTATTAGCTACAAAGGTTTTCCAGCGCGACAAAGGGGCTGAAATCCATGATAGAACAATAGTTGAGTCTGACCAAAAATGTACTTCATTGATGTTAATATCGATGATTGAGTGAACCTTACGAAACAGACGGGTTAAAACAACAGCACCACAAAGTTCCAAACGTGACAACGAAACCCTTTTAAGAGGGACTACTCTGGACCTTGAACATAATAATTTAACAGTAATTATTCCTTCCACATCAGTGGTACGTAAATAAATGCAGACACCATATGCCTTCTCAGAAGCATCGCAGAATCCGTGCAATTATATTGTCTTTGGAGAACCTTTAGAGATTACAAACCTGTCGACACGTAAATTAGTAATAACTGATAAATTATAAAACAATGATTTCCATTCCTCTTGGATTTCACACAGGAGCTCCTTGTCCCAGTGAAGTTGTTCCTGCCAAAGTCATTGCATAAAGATTTTACATAGAATTGTTATTGGTGAAATTAAACCAAGAGGATCAAATATAGCTGCTATGGAGGAAAGAATGTTTCTCTTTGTGAAGTTCTCTCTTGCAACAATGTTAAAGGAAATTTGAAATTTATCAGTAGCTGGGTGCCATAATATTCCTAGTGTTTTTACGTTTCCTTCATTACCAAGTTGTAAAGGCAGCTGCGTTTCCCTGTCACTCTGTGGAACGTTTTGCAATAAACTAGGTGAGTTGGAACACCACTTTCTGAGGTGGAAGCCTCCCCTATGGAGTAATTCAATTAATTCATTTTGAATTTTACTTGCATCTTCAATTGTGGCAGCACCTGTTAAGCAATCATCCACATACATATCTCGTTTTAGAGCTTGTGATCCCAAGGGAAATTCTTGACCTTCTTCCTTAACTAATTGATGTACACTTCTAACTGCCAAAAATGAAGCCGGAGCAGTACCATACGTCAGTTTTTAATTTGTATTGTTTGATTGGTTCTTCTGGATGACTACGCCAAAGAATCCGCTGCAATTCACAGTCAGCATCATTTACTCTTATTTGGCTATACATCTTCTCAATGTCTGCTGTGAAACATACTTGGTGTGTTCTAAACCTGAGAATAATTGAACACAGATCCTGCTGAATAGTTGGACCAGTGTGGAGAGTATCATTTAACGATAATCCAGAAGAAGATTTAAATGAAGCATCAAAAACAACTCTGACCTTTGTTGTCGAGCTTTCCTTGAATACGGGATGGTGTGGTAAGTGGTAAACCAAAGTAGAACTCATAAGAGAATCAGCTAACTCCATATGTCCCATTGACTCATATTCTTTAAAAAATCTGATGTATTCCTCACGCAGCCCTTCATCTTGACTTAAGCGCTTTTCGAGGCGAAGAAATCTAGCTGTGGCCCCATCCAGTGTTTCTCCAAGATCATGTATGTTTTCCTTTGACAGAAGACGAACTATGAAGCGTCCTTCATCATCTCTAGTAGTATTGTGACAAAAATGATCCTCGCAGAAGTTATTGTTATTTGTTTGCAGCTGAAACTCTTCCAACTCCCAAAAGCGTCGAATTTGGTCATCTAACCCACCATCAATAAGAAGAAAATTTTGTTGTGTGCTGGATGATGCATTATAATCAGATCTTAGAATGGGTCCCGACAAAATCCAGCCAAGTTCAGTATTAACAAGAGTAGGGTGACCAGGTTTAGTGATTTTGTCTGCTGGTAACAATAAACTAAAATACAATTCAGCACCAATTAATAGATCTATTCTACCAGGTATATTAAATGCTGGATCAGCCAACATGATGTTCGAATGTAAACCCCAAGAAAAAGGGTCAATTTTAGCATTCGAGCTATTGCTACTGATTTTTGGTACAACTAAGCAGCTTATTGTTCTATCGTAAGAGCTGTGGTTGCTCATAATATTAACGGCAACGCAATGAGACATTTGAGTTTTAGTGTCATTTATACCATGTATGGGTACGTTATTCTTATGCCCTTTCAAATTCAGTTTAAGATCTAACGACTCTGAAATGAAATTGCATTGTGATGCACTGTCAAGTAATGCTCTACACTTATGTATTTGGCCGATGCGATCACGGAACGTGAACAATGGCAGTTGCCAGCAAAATGTCTGCGCTTTGCCCCTTTAAAAGAACAATAGTTTGCGTTTGATTTTTCTTCAACAGTATTGGATGAAATATTAGAGATCTGAGTTTTATTTAAATCTAACTTATCCTTATGAAGTAGAGTATTATGATGCAAACCACATTTGCGGCATCCTTGGGCAGAATTGCATTGACTAGAAAAGTGATTGGAGCGTAAGCAGTTAAAGCATAAATTATTTTTGCGAATTATATTCTCCCTTTGAGAACATTAAAATTTAAAAATTTTGCACACTTTGACAAAAAATGAGGTTGAGAACATAGAATGCAGGTAACCTGAGTAGTTACATAGGATTTTCTAGGTTGCTTATTATTTTGAATAAATTGTTTGACTTCACGGCATTGTAATGTAACTAAAGACTGACATCTATATTCTAAAAATTATAACAGATCTGACAAAGGCGGAATATTTGTTCCAGAACATTTACGCTCCCATGCCCTTTTTGAAGACATGTCTATCTTATGCAATAACATTTGACTTAACAATAGTTCATGAAGTGGCACCTTAACTTCCTTTATAGCTTCAATAGCATGAATATTACTCTTAACATTGTTAATTAGCATACGTAAATCGGTGCCTGATACCTTCGAGGCAGAAGGAATCAGTTCACTTTTTCAACTATATAATAATAATAAACAATAATAACTCACGAAAAAATACCAAAGTGTACTGTTCTGACAGATTTTTTTTTAATTGAAATTTTTTAATAAAGTTAGTTTTTAAAATCTTTCTTTGTGGTATTTTTCGAAGCATAGTCCAACACAAAGGTTCGGTTTGAATTCATAGGTTTTGCGATAGAACTTGCTTCTTTTTTGGGTCTCTATTCCACTTCGGTCACTACGCACAGCACAGACTTTGGTTTTCCTACCTTCAACGGAGTACATGATATGCAGTTTGCCATCTAAGCATTCCTCTTTACAAAATTAGACCATCTGTGCCATTTATTGAAATTTCATACTTGTACTAATTGCTTGACTAACTGCTTTTTACATTTTCTGTGTCTATCTTCCTGATTTTTTGGTTTTTCCTTGTTAAACAGTTAAAATGAATCCACATTCAAACAACCAAAACCTTCCTTTTATAGATTTGAACGCACAGGATGATATATAGTGGTCTGCTTTATCTACTACACCCATTGACCGATTGTATTTGCATACAATTGGCTTTATTACATTCTCTATAAGACCCCTTTTTTCTTTGTTTGTCTCACGGTCTGGGTTGAGGCATCATACAGAGTTGTAAGCATAGTGACATCATTTGCATCTCTCCAAAGTACTAAGGATAACTTGGCATTTTTTCGAAATAATATTGTTGTGCCAAATTTTATAGTAATTATATTTTTATCGTTTGATGTTAAGTTTAATTTTTCTTTTAAAAAGTCTGTTAGTAGATGTGATGATTCTTCAGCAAAATTAATATTGAAGTTTCCACTTAAAATAATAGGCATTTCGTGGAAATTTTCATTAAGTAATTTTGATCTTTCTTCTGTGTATATTAGTTAATTTGTATGAAAAAACTTTATAATTTCTTTGGAATATTATTTTTATTTCTTTGTAAATATATCTTAGTTTGGATCATTGCACAACTGTTCAAAAGGATTAATTTCTGGAAATCTGTTTGTGACATTTTGTATTTCCTCTTCATCACATGGAGTTTCTTTGCAACATAATTCACGGCAAATTTGTAAAGTTTTTTCAATATCTATGTTTGATTCAAATTCTTTTCTTTTTTGCAGAATTATATCTTCATTATCATATATTTGAATAAATTTCATATGTTAAAATTTCAGCCTCTTCATTGCTGAATGGAACATGCAAAGTGACCATTTCTCTTCTATATTCATTAAAATCTGTAGCCATGCCATAATTACTATAACATATAATCTTTGGTTCATCCTGAAGTACATATTCTCCTATGCTATTTTTTCTGTATTTTGATACAAATTGCGCCAAAGAAGTATCTTCCAAATAATCTGTCTTTTTTCGCATTTGTCAAACCAGTTTTCCTTCCATATACCTGTACAATCATCTTCTAGATCACTTAATTCTTTCATAGTTTTCTTGATTCTCTGTCTTTCAGTGGGCCATACTGCAGGAATAAAAACAATGACAGTCGATGTTTTTGACATTGGCTCTCTTAACAAGTTCCATGCTGCTTCTTGACTTGTTATTTCTGTCTGATTCAAAATATTAACACTTATGTTCTTCGTTACTTCAACAATATCAAATTCTGGATGTTCATTCATTGTTTCAATAATTTTCTCTTCAAATTACTAACGCCTCTATTGGTATTATTCACATATTCAACAACATAACTTGCACATCAGTATTTATCTGTAACAAATTGAAAATCTGTATTTGATTTTACTACATGTAATAAAAAAGGATTAAATGGATTGTGCCACTTTTATTTGGTTGACGTTTTAAAAAAACTCTTTGTCAAATAATGCCAGCACGGATAATATTAACATACTCGTCTTCATGCGATTGTATATTATTTTTTGCATAAAAATCATTCATATCAATGTAATCAATATTTTCCAAATTATTTCTGATGAGTGTATTTTTTTTTATAATTTGCAAACCCACCTCAGTATTTTGCATTGAAGTTAAAATTGTTTTCTTTGAAGGCATAAAAGGAGCATCAAATCTACAATTTTGAGCTTTTTTTGATGTAATTTTTTTTATAACAAGTGAACGTATGTTTATGGGTTTGCAATTTAATATTACCTGATGATTCAGATTCAGAAACTGATATCAGTGTATCTATCTATAAGTTCTATAGTCTTGTCGTAGTCCTCATTAATTGCATTTTTAGGAGCATTATCAAGCTATGCTAAAATGTGAGCATGAGGACTGCCTCTCTGTGCTGAAATTCAATCCTTTTGAAATAGTGTAGTACTCTGTACTTTTTGAAAGGACTTGACTGTTTAACGTTTATAAAAGTTTAAGTAAATTTGGCCATCCTATTTCATTAACAATAATTGTGAAAAAACTGCAGGCTCCTAGTTGCCTAATCATAGCAAAAAGGTCCTTTTTTCTTTCAGACCAATACCAAGTAGAATTTGCAATAGATCACAAAAAAACCAAATTACTTTTAATGTAATTTTTATTTTCAATGTGTTCTTTTGTAATTTTAGTATCTTTACCAACGTGCTGAAATGCAATTATTAGTGCATCCTGTTCTCTGATTCTCATAATTTCATAGCCATATATAACAGATGATGAGGAGTAACTATCCTTCTATCCAATCATCTCAATTTGCTTGTTGCCATCATAAATGGTGTAGCATTAATGCCTTCCTGAAAATTGTGGAAGTGTCCAAAGTATATTTGTGGAAATGATAATTCTTCTGTATATTCATCAAATAAAATACTAATTGGAACATTATTTTCTGCAGGGGCTATTGGTAAATGCATTTCATCATTCCACATTAATGTTTAATGTTTGTTGTTATGCTATTAAACTTTCTTCAATTGGAATATTTTCAACAATATCATTTTCATTAATTGCTGGATGATTTTCTTCGGAAAAGTTTTCATTATAGTAACGTTGTAAACTTGATAAAGAGGAGTTATTATTAAATATTTTAACCATTCTTTGAGTTCTTTTTTGTTAACCAATCCCCATATACGTAGCTTGATTTATGAATTTTTTTTCTTTTTATATGAACAGTCATTACAACATTTCTTGGTAAATGATTAATCATTGAATTTTCTTCTATAGGAACATTAATAATTTGCCCATAGATGCTAAATTGACCGTGAACATATCTTAATCTTCTAATCTCCTGAAAATTTTTTCAAATTTTCAGGAATAGGAGGAGGGTATTTGAAACCATTATATGCAGATAATGGTGGAACATGTTGTTTTTTGATTGATAAACAAGTGGAGCATATCTTTATTTCTGGTGTTTCAATGTTAGTGAGCAGTGTTCTTATAAATTCAATATTATTAATCGATGTAACCTCATTTTTAAACCAGTCTATCGCAAATATCACATACATGATCAAAATTGTTTTGAACGAATTGCTTGTGAAACTAAAGATGCTTGCTACTATGTTTTGGAAGGAAGGATGTGTATTGTTACAATGCTGAGTATTATGTGGTGATTTCTCATTGTTATTTGGGATATCATTGGTGATGCTCTCAACAATATTCGATTGCCAATTAATAACTTCATTTTGCATTGGTAGATCTATGTTTTGTGGAAGTCCATTTGTGAATCATTACTATCTTCAATTTCTAAATTATTTTTTTCACCTAAATTGTCAATATTTTGCAAAAGTCATCACTATTTGACATTTCAGAAATTCATGAACGTTTAACTTGATTAGTATTTTCAAAAATAAATGGAGCATCTACGGTTGATGGTCCTGTAATTTGTGAAGTATGAATTGTATGCAATTGTTGAATCCTGTGCTTATCTCTGGGAATTCGTGAACGTTCAGCTTGATTAGTATTTTCAGGTATAAAAGGAACATCTACGGTTGATGGCCCTGCAATTTGTGAAGTATGAATTGTATACAATTGTTCTATCCTGTGCTTATTTCTAATTCTCTGTGAATTTTTTTGCAATGACTTTTCTATTTTGTTTTTCGTTAGAAATTTTCAATTTTTTTTTTTATCAGACATTTCTGATTGTGAAGAATTGCTCTTTTGCCTTTCTCTATATTGCTGAACACAGAATCTTGTGAATTCATTAGAATGTTCAATTTTTTTGAGAGAATGTTCTGTATGCCTTTCTCTATACCACCGGTTACGCAATCTTCTTAATTCTTTTGAATGTTTATTTTTAGCCATTACTTTGTCACTATTTTTCATCATTTTCTTCATTATTACTGTAATTCTCTTCATGTTTTCCTTTTTTGAATATTTTATAAGTCAAATTTTCATCTTCGCTTTCATTATTAGTACCTCTTTTGAGGCTGTTTATTGAACAATAACATCTATCTTCATTTTCCTCCATAACTGATCCTAATAAAATATTTTTTTTAATTATTATAAAACTCTGTCAGAATATATAGTGTAACCTATTATAATATTTTACATGCGCAATTCTACGTGAATTAAATGTATACAAAGGAAATTTGTATTATGTATTAATTTGTTAAATTTAAAAATACGCAGAGTATAAAAGGAAATGTTTAAATCTGCTGAATTTCAGAATGTACAATATACATGTGCTGGTCTTGATTCTCTTAAAAGAGATGGCATTGATTGATGTGAGATTATTTTAATAGAGTTAAAAATTATTAAGTAGGTATTTATTTAATTAAAATAAATTATTACTGCTAAAAATAAATATTTTATCAGTTCAAACTAATTTTTAATTGTTAAAAATTATTTTATCTCTAAATTAGCTGGTGGAACCAACAATTTTTAAAAAAATTAATCTATTTTAAGGTACGCAGTCACACATCAGTGCCATCTGTTGTATTTTGTGAGAACTAACCCATTTATAATAATGTGTAAGAAAGAAGGAGAAATGGAAAAACCGCCACTAAAGTGTAATGTATTACATGTATACACACATACACGCACATCACACATATATAATTATATACTTACATAATATTATGCCATATATGCTTTTTGAATGTAAGTGTCATGTGCACACATTATAATAAAAAATATAAAATAGAAACATGAAATACATTTTTTATGTACTCACATTTTTATCCAGTATTCTTCACAAATATGTTACACTTACAATGAATTTAAACAATTTTTTTTTTAATAGTGCATATTGAAATATTTCATATAAACAAACACTTTGACATACAATAAACAAACATTTCAATATATATATTTTATCAAGCACAATCGAGAAGCAACGTGGTATGGCTAACCATAATTCACAGTCTATCTTTACCATATACTAATCTATACATATACGCGTGTATGGACATGCATATTGAAAGAGAGCTATAGAGAGGGAGAATTATTGTAAATCACTAGCAGTTTTTTTCCCACCTACCATCCTCATATTATATATTACATATTATACACATATTACACTATACACTCATATATACGTGTATATATATATATATATTCTCGCTCTATGCCTTTTACTCTTTCATATATATATATATGCTTAGCATCTTGCATTACGTTACAGATTTTGATTATGAGTCAGTGATTTTTTCCCCATGTTTCCATGTAATTTGTATATACAAAAAATTCTGACACAACGTGCCTAGAGAAGTTTTCACTTCAAAAAAATGCTAAAGAGAAACTAAGACCTTTCAACAATCAAAATGTAAACAAAAATACATGGTCCACATTACAGTTTTATTCCTTGAGCTGAAACCTCAAGGAATTGGTGGCAAAACCTCTACAACAAATGTAGAGAAACAACAAATGTAATAAAGAAAAAAAACGTGTTACAAAATTGTA
Source organism: Lycorma delicatula (assembly GCF_047948215.1). Classification (NCBI taxonomy): domain Eukaryota; kingdom Metazoa; phylum Arthropoda; class Insecta; order Hemiptera; family Fulgoridae; genus Lycorma; species Lycorma delicatula. Next base: position 31,896,390 of record NC_134462.1, read on the forward strand.
AAAGATCAAGTTCATATCATTTTTCATTTACAAGATTGAAGCGTATGAAGTTTATGAATTTTTGAATGATAAAACATCTGTTGCCATGAAGACAAGGTGTTAAATTTTTTTTAACCCAAGAGGGGTTGCATGCTGGGTGTAACTTGAAGGCTCACATACAGTCATTTCAACCAGCAATAAATAAAACACTCACTGCTCAGAAAATGGTTTTTATTGTTACAGCATTTATAAGTAAATGCTGTTAAAAATTAAGACACAAAATTATCATTGTAATAACATTGTATTTTTCAGTTAAAACAAAGAATAAAAATCAGGCTCTACTTTTAAAAAAAAATAGTATTATAATTATGTTAAAAATAAACTTACTAAGAGTAAAATGAATGCAAATAATGATGGAAACTCATGTCATAAGAATAAATGCACAAAATTTCCATAGAGATATCTAATCTGTATCTGAAGAGCTCTTGCCAGGGTCAGCAGGATTAGTGATACTCCTGATACACAAAATAGTGCTGTATTCTTTGCAGATGAAATATTAGCAAACCTAACACTTAGTTTTTGATTTTCTATATTTAATTGAGTCACAGTGAATGCAGCGACTTTGTCCTTCCCCTTCCTTTGGAACTGGTCTTTCTTCTTCCATTCCTAGCATTTGTGTGATATTTCTTTTCAGTGCTTGATGTAACTTCACCTGGACAGCACTCTGAATTAAATAGTTCTGAAAAAGCTTTCTTGCTAGCTGCTTGAGGAACACTCTTTTTTATCTCAAATCATCCTAGAGAATGTGTGTTAACAATAAAAGAGTTTAATCCTGTGATGTTCAGTAGGGAAAAAGAACAACATGAGTGGCCAATGATTACATGTTCTTGATACAGACTATGATGATTTGTACTAGTCAACAACATCTACTCTTTTCTAGTAGAGATGTAACGGTAGGAATACATGTTTTTTTTAGCATCACCTGACTTTGGGTCAATATCATATGAATGAGACATTATAGACAAAAGTGGGACTACTTTTGTTTTACTAGCACTGTTAGACAGTAAACTTAGATTACCCCTGTGGAGGGGAAGCATAATATACAGTGTTTGCTGAAAGATGAACCTAAATAAAGTAAAGCGGTATAAAAGACCGGACGTGACACCCCTCCCCCCCTCATGGGTTAACATTATTTGAAAATATTGATAGAAACCAATTATACCAGTAATAAGAGCACATTTCAAAGATTCAAAAACATTCAAAAAAAATGTTTGTGAAATTTTTTTTAATTTTGTCTGATTCCTCCATCAAACAAATGCAAAAAGGATTGTTCAAAGATCTTTTCTGGTTGTTCAGAAAAGTGTACCTAAATATTAAAAAATATTAACAGGTTTGACTTCTATGGTAAAAATCCTTATTGGATCCCTATGCTACAGATATATTTTTACACACTCAGGTACGTTTTCCTTAATTTAGAGAAAATTAATTTTGACACCTAAATGTGTCTTGCAGCGATAAATGATAACCTTCCAAGACATTAGTGAGACATATCTATCTCACTCTACAAATATAAGGTTTTTACAGTTATTTTTATCAAACAAATAAAAATAATTAAAATTAAAATCAATATAACCTTACCTTTAAATATTTCACTTTTCTGAAGTAAAGTAGTAGTAGTAGTAGTAGTAGTAGTAGTAGTAGTAGTAGTAGTAGTAGTAGTAGTAGTAGTAGTAGTAGTAGTAGTAGTAACAGTGGTAGAAATTATGAAATAACCACCTATTTATAAGATTGTTGCCATATTTATTAGTCCAAAAAACAAAGATTTATTCCTAAAACTTAATCGGCAGATGCTTATTCACTAAATGAAGAGCTTAGATTCAAAGCAAGTTATATCCATTTTATTATATTTTTCAGGAAGAGCAGAAAACTTGATCTACAAAATGGGTCAAAGACAAAACTTTAAAAATTAGTTAAATTATATTATCCTAAGGAGTTTTAATTAAAAGTTTTAGACTGAAAAAGTAATAGCTTATGATGTAATGCTAATTTAAATTTTGGTTTTTGCTTGTTTTGACTTAAAGTTTGGATGTAGCTTATTTCGAACAAAAGATTTTTTTAAGCTAAAATGGATAAAACTTATTCTGAATAAATTGATAGCCAGTTGATAAAAAAATGAAACTTTTAACAGGATACAGTATAAGTTTTACTGGAAAGTTTGAAGAAACACTTAAAAAAAAAATTAAAAAATGTAATCATAATCCTTTTGTTAAGAATAGTATGAACATAATTTGCTTCAATAGCTACAAGATTATAACGCTAGATAACAAGATTAACACAAATAAATCTCATTTAAAAATATAAGAAAAAACATCAGTGAATACACTAACAGTACCTTATTGAAAAAAACTTTACATGCAAGAAATAGTTTTTTTCAATATCAGCGTAGTTGCAATCATCATGAGGTTGTCGAGCAGAACTAGTTGAATCAGCTGATAACGCTTTCTGTATAACTACAGACAGTGAGAAGGATCGCTGTCAATATCTAAGCCCAATTTATTGAGAAAGTTATTACATAATGAATTTTCAGTTCTGCTGTTTGCCATTTTGTTTCACTAGCAGATGGTACAGCACTGGTGTGTTGGTGACATTGTGGTTTTAAAAGTGATACAGCTTTTATGTTATTATGTGAATAGTATTGTTCATTATGTACTTCAATACTGACCTTGTAACTATTCTGTAATTTTTGAAAAATAATCCTCTTTGTCAACTGCAAAGAGGATTATTTCAATCATTTACTTATTAGTCAACCTGATAGATAAATAGTGAGTCAGTGTGTTTTCTGTAAATGTTGTTAATCTTCAGAGAGGATTATAGTTTCTACCAATTTGACATCTTTTTGAATCCTTCCAAACAATCTGCCACATGGCAGCTAACTATGACCTCTTACAGGATAAAGCATAGTGACAGATGTGATGGTGCTTGGATAGCTTGAAAACCAAGACTGAATTATTGTTAGCATTATATTATTTTTATTTTGCCCACCGCATTCATCAGTAGTAAATAAAATGTGATTATTTTCCAAATTTTTAAGTTTAGGCAAAACATTTACCAAATAATGATGTTACATAACTAGAGACTTCATTTGCTCTTCATTCAATCTGGTTTTCTATCCATGAATACAAATAGTTTTTATTGTATGAAACATCACAAACTGCTAAATTGTACTGGCCTATCTGATGTGAATAGTATGCCTCTTGTATAGCAAGGTCAGGCAAAACTTGCACTTCTTGGAGATCAAATGCAACCACAAGTGTATTAGAATCTTCACTTTTGCTTCTAGTGATTTTACAAAATATTTTGCCTAGTTTTTTGTGGAAATAAAGGTCCGTTTTAAATCTGTCAGCTTCTTGTGCTCTTGCGTTTTTAATTTGATTATGAAGAAATTCACATGTTTTACAAACATCCACTATAGGGTTATTAAATCCTTTATTAAACTCAGAATTAAATTTTCCATAAAACATAGAAATATTAACTTGCAAAGATTCTTGTACACAACTATTGTACATCTTATGAAGGCGAATATTTTTCAGTTCTGATGACAGATAAATTTGTACACTCTTGTTGTGGCCATAGTGACTTTCTCTGGCTTGCAGACTATTGTTGAAGGCTCTTACTCTGTTTTTCCTGAAGACATTATTATCCTTTTTCCTATCACCTCCCCTAGCTTCCTTAGCTGGTTGGTCTGTTGTAAAATAACGCTTTAGAATACCAGTAATTCTGGTTTTTCCAATGGGATTCACTAAATCGTCACATAACTGACGATATACATGAAATTTCTTTCCTTGTTGGGTACTGAAGTAACACTCAACAGACTGTGTTATCTATTTCTTTTAGAACTGTCAAAAGTTCTATGTCTGACTGCACCCTGTACTTTCGTATTTAGAAAGATAAAATTATTCTGATATATTTTAGATCTGTTTGTGAGTTTCTAAAAGAAATTATATAATCTTCATTAACATTAAAACACTGGAAAACAAGACTTTTCAATAGGCTTGTGTACAAGAAATTTGCCATTGCAAGGAGTAGAATAAAGCCTAAGGATCCACTGTACCTTGCTTTGTTTATGTTTGTTGTGTTTGGTTTCATTTCTACTTCATTTTCTTGAATCTTCATTAATGTGCTCAACTGTTAAGCTGCTTTCTACATTAGATACAAAATAACAAGCACAAGTAAATAAAATATCACTTGAAACTCAGAAACTGTAAATTAAACTCACAATTAGAGGTATGCAAACATACCTAGATGTTAGTTGCAGCAGATTGCATATGCGTCAGACACTACACCAAGAGAAATAGGATATAACTTGATTTGAATTAAAGAGATTTTTAGATATAACTTGTTTTGCAGGAAATTACTGCATTAAATGAAGTGGAATAAGTAAAATATAACTTGTTTTGTACCAAACGTTGTATGACTTGATGTATTGACCTTACAAGAATAGTTTATAATTATCCCGCAAATTTAAAAAAATGAATATAACTTGTTTTCAATCTAAGCTCTTCAAATAAAGTTTTATTAGCAATTAACTTTAAACTTAAAGAAATATTTTTATTTGAACAATTTATGTTTTCATTATTCATAAAACTTATAATTTATTCAACTTTTATAACATGGCTTTGAAAGAATCGCTCATAGTACATTTGCATGCCACAGCCAACGCAGCGAGTTTTCACTTTAGTAATGTTCCGGTGAGCTGCTGCTTTCTTTTGGTAACACACTTTACATCGCAGTGATTTATCAGTTTTCATTATGTGGAAATTAGAAATTTGCATAGGTTTTTCATTTAATAAATAATGATCTTACAATTTCTTCCTTGAAGGATGCAGAGCAAAGAGCATTTATTACTGCAGTTGTTAAAAGAAGCTCAAACATAATTTTCCTACCATTTAACTGGAGGAGTTGAGAGAGAACCAGTTTAATCAGTTAAATCAATGAAAGATTTGCCTTGATAGTATTCAACTATGGCATCTGGTTTCAAAACAGTTGTTTGTCTACTTTACCATGGAATCATTTTCACTCTTTGCTTTGTTGAAAGCATTAAAATATCTTTTAAACTTAAGCACAACAATTTTGTTGGCCATTTTTCATAGAAATCCACTCACTTCGTCACAATTTTTCTTTGAACACTTTTGGAGGATTAAATTTTGTTTTCTTATTTAAGTCACCAAATAAATGCATACCCCTATCCATTAATTCTTTGGCTAATGATATACTAGTGTACCAATTATCAGTGATAATTGTACATCCACATTCATTGTAAGGTTCAGTCAGCTCAAGTACAAATTTTTAAAAACACTGCCCTTTTATTATCACCCTTTTCTTTCCCAGAGTATACTTTATTCGACAAAATATAAAAATCCTTAATTTAAAAATTTTCATTCTACATTTGTGGCACTTACCTTTTATATATTGTTTGAATAATATCTGTCCCTTAGATGGCATCATAATCTCTTCAGTACACATTTATTACAGAATAAATTGCTGGCTGTGGAGTTACAGCCAGCCTGAAGTTTTCAACAACTACATCAATAATGCCTTGGAATTTTTTACAACCTCATCTAATTGTGCTGTGTTATTATTTGCATACTGAAACATGCTGAGCATTAATTCAAACCTATTTCTGCTTATTTTGTGGGGTAGGAGTTTGGTATAAATCATCAGTCATCTACCAGTAGTGTGCCATAGAAGGCAATGGACTTAAACCCATGTATATAATGATACCTAAAAAGTGTTTCATTTTGATAATGTTAGTATCCACTGATTTGTGTATCCTAGCATTAGGAGCAGTATTTAGAAAGTTTCTGCTGCATGGCATACCAATTAGTTTCAATGATAGTGTATCTAGTATTTTATTAGTTATAAATTACTGAATATTGAAGTGGAGAGCAATCTACCATTGATGCAATTATGTCCAGATTCAAACTTAAGGGATCGTTATTTGGGTTAAATTTAATATCGCTTACTTTAACTTTGTCCACATTAAAATGCTTCCATTTTTCATTTGGATCTTTCATTAAACTGTGTAATTTATTCAATCTTTCTATCAAAGAAACATCATCTTTGCTCAAATCTGCATCATTGTCATTATTCTCATTAAAACTCAATGAAAGTCAATTCATCGACATTATCATTATCATCAAAATCAACTGACATACCTTCATTTCTTCATCCAGTTCCACTCATGATTGTAATCACTGTCCATCAGGAATAAACTTTCCTGATCATTTAAAGTTGAACTTGGTTCTTCTAATTGATCTGTATCTCTGTCATTCATGATTTATAAATATTTTCCATAAACTACAAAACAAATTGTTTTCAACCAACACAATCACTTCTCAGTAAACAAACAACACTTAGATTAAGATTGAAGCTCTACAGATGTTAATAAAATCAAACGGGATTACATTCATAATCTACTGAATGCAAAGAGAAAAACGCAAGTTTCTTTAAATAAATTTTATATTTCAGAGGAAAAAACCAGTTTAGTATAAGTTAAGAGGAAAAAAATAAACAGTTAGTATAAGTATTTTTGTAAATGGTCTACAAAAAAGCTAATCTCACTGATGGTTAGAGAATTTATTTTTTTATACTTCAGAATAAAAATTGTTCCGAAAAATGAGGCATACAATGTGGTCTCACATGAAATGTTAGCCAGTAATCTGAGAAATAGATTGGTGTCTCACCTTGTAGTTAGGATAGGAAGGTGAGAAATAATTATGTGTCTCATGGCAGTTAATGTGTTAAGATACAAGATTTTTAGGAAATCAACTTTAAAGATTGAACTGGGGACTTACCTGAGAAGAACAAAGAATCAGTGTATACCAGCAGTATAAAGATTGGTTGTCAGGATCCTCCTGCTCTTCATAGTGTTCTAACATTTTTCTTTTTGCTGAAGACTGTTTGCATTTTTTTAATTTTGTAGATTTCTTTCTCAACCTCCCTGATGTGAGTTTCATAAAATTTTTGTAAACTTTGACAGTTCTTCCCATGATTTAACCCTACTAGTGAAAATACTCAGTCCAAATAGCACATCTCATGTCATTAACACTACTGGTGTTTCTCAAAACAGCTAAACCATAATAAGTTTTTATTTTATCAACAATAATCTGTCAAGTAATTTTAGGGAACCTTGGCAAAATTTGCATACACTTATTTCTGATAAAGGTTATGCCAAAAGTAATTTTAACTCATCAAAATTGAATATTATATTCATTCTTTGAATACTCATATTCAACGCATTAATAGGAATATCATAATTATTCCATATACAATGATTGCAAAGTTTAACTTGAAGGTTCACTGCTTTTAGGACAACCGCTATCACTAATAAGACTATCTAAGTTTTCCTCTGCCTTTCTTTTGGAACCAGTCATCATTCTACAGACAGATATTCCTTTGCTTTCCTTCTATTTTTTTCGGTTGTTGAATTTCTTAATTCTAGGCATTCTTATAAAAATTAAACTAGGCTTGTTTACCAACAAATTACGTTAACAGAAATGAAACTGCAAGAAACTCAAAATAACTCAGTGTCGCACTAAAACTACAGTAAAGCTTTATCCTTTGCCGCAAAAATCAACAAACTTTCACAGACTTATTAGAATAATTATACAAAGCATAACCTGTACAACTCAGAAATAAAGCACATGAGCAGAATAGGAACCAGCTAAAAAAAAAATTCAGTTGCCACAAAATTCGAGGACAGTTTTTTTTTCAACCACCGTTGGGCTATAAAAGGACACATTGACATAACAAAATGATTTTATTACTAAAAGTTGAATAGTATCTAACTTATTTTTCTACATAATTGCCAAAACAATTGAGGCATTTGTCGTTCCGTGGCACCACCTTTCCGATGCCCTCTTCAAAGATATTTGCTGCTAGTGAGGTAATGTACGTCTTGACAGCCTCCTGAAGTTCTTTGTTGGTGGTGAAGTTTTGTCTGTCCAACCATTCCTTCAATTCTCAAAAGAGGTGAAAATTTCTCTGTGCTAGGTCTGTACTATATGGTGGATGGTCAAAAACTTCCCACTTGAATTGCCTGAGAAGGTCTTGTGTCACATTGGCACAGTGGGGTTGTGCATTAACATGTTCAATTGCCTTAAGTCAACTTAGACTGATGCAATGGAGCTGGCAATGGCAGAGATTGTGGTGGAGGGTGGTGCAATCACACAATGTGCAGACCTGGCTCCTGCCTATCTCTTGTTTACTTAGATGCATGATCGGAGGTTGAAAATAAGGCAGTACTCATAAATGACTAAATCAAATGCAGTGTAAAATTATTTTTAGAAATATTTTTGCAGCAGAAATCTACACTCAAATAATCATAATTTTTTTTCTTCAGTCATTTGACTGGTTTGATTCAGCTCTCCAAGATTCCCTATATAGTGCCAATCGTTTAATTTCAGTATACCCCTACATATCCTACATTCCTAACAATTTGTTTTACATATTACAAACATTGCCTGCCTGCCTGCCTGCACAATTTTTCCCTTCTACCTTTCCCTCCAATATTAAAGTGACTATTCCAGGATGCCTTAATATATGGCCTATAAGTCTGTCTCTTCTTTTAACTATATTTTTCCAAATGCTTCTTTCTTCATCAATTTGCCACAACACCTCTTCATTTGTCACTTTATCCATCCATCTGATTAACATTCTCCTATAGCACCACATTTCAAAAGCTTCTTTTCTTCTCAGGTACTCCAATCTTCCAAGTTTCACTAACATATAAAAGCTACGCTCCAAACATATACTTTCAAAAATATTTTACTAATGTGTAAATTAATTTTTGATGTAAAAAAATTATATTTCTGACTGAAAGCTTGATTTGCCTGTGCTATTCGGCATGTTATATTGCTCCTGCTTAGTCCATCTTTAGTAATTCTACTTCCCAAATAACAAAATTCTTCTACTTCCATAATCTTTTCACTTCCTATTTTTATATTCAATGATTCATCTATATTATTTCTACTACATTTCATTACTTTCATTTTGTTCTTGTTTATTTTCATGAGGTAGTTCTTGCGTAGGACATCTCCATGCCATTCATTGTTTCTTTTAAATCTTTTTTACTCTCAGTTAGAATTACTATACATTAGCAAATTGTAGCATCTTGATCTTTTCACCTTGTACTGTTACTCCAGATCTAAATTGTTCTTGTATTAACAATCAAATGTTCATGTATTATATTATCAAGTTAAACAGAAAAAGTGGGAGAATTTAAAAATTCAAGTCAATTTTTTTCTGTTTTTTTTGTGTAATTGCCCTTAATTGGGGAATATAGTAGTGGATTATATATGCTAGGGATTTGGTGGTCATAATTATTGGTATAAATTTTACTCTAGAATTTTACTGGTATTTTGTTTGATTATAAAAAAGAAACTTAGAGATTTTTTTCAAGGTATGTTGGTCATCAATTGCAACACAAACCAGTCATAAGAGATATGTTATTAATTGACATCTATTCTCAAGTGTTTTTTAAAAGTACAAATAGAAGGAAAATCATCTAGTTTGTACATCTGTGCATGAAAGGTATAAAAAATTATCCCATAAAAACATAATTTTACAGGAGAGCCATTCAAAGTTTATTCCAAACTTCTTTAATCCTACAACTTAGCTATTTTACAAATGAATAATTATGACTTTCTGATTGGAAACTTATTTTTGTCTGAAGTTTTTATAACAATTTTTTTTAAAAATGTTTTAATGTTCTTTTTGTCAAAAATTTGAATGTAATGTTGTATGTATGCATCTAGTACTAGACAAATACTGTTTTTTCTATAATGATCTAAACAAAATAATTATTGCATTTTACTTTAACACTATCATTCAGTATCATTATTGCCCTCATCATTTGGATATTCACCTGTACTGGTATGCTCAATGTTATTATAATATGAGTGAAATTCTTATGATAAATAAGGTAGTAAATCCATTAGGTTGTTTTACTTATGATGTACAACAGACCATTACTGGTTGTTCAGCACAAAATGTGATTCTCTGTTTTTTAAACTGAAACAAATTTCTTGAAGTCGCATCAGTCCATATTATATACAAAGTACTTTCATGAACATTGTCCAATTAATCTTTGTCAGTCCCATTACGTTGAAATGGCCATGTTATTCAATATCTTCTGCTTTTGTTCAATTATGCCATGGATTTTATCAGCCTCCATTTATATGTGTCCTTTTAATAAAAAACTTTTGATTTGTGAATTTAAGCTGTGGACACTTTTGTAATAAGTAAAAAATGCCATATTTTTATTTTGCCCATAGCAATTATCTGTCCACAATGTTATTTCTTTGACATTTGAACTTGGAATAACGTTGTCTGCCCATTTAAATATTGCTGATGCTATTTCAATACCAATCCACCGCCTTTGGTTTCATCCCACTATGCAATGCTGATTAAATCAGATTGGTCTTATATAGTAAAATTTGCAATCCACAATTTACATTTTGTAGAATCTTATGCTGGTAGACAACATTGGTGTTTGTTAACAGCTTTGCAGATCACCAGTCAGCACTTTTATGTTTTTTATTCTCTTTTGACATTTTATAATGTTGTTCTCTTTTTAAATTGTATCTTTTTTGTCTCAGCAAAATGTGTATTGCATTCGGTATGGATAACATTTTTCTCTGATTTGACTCTAATCACTTTTCAATTTAGCACAGAGTCCCTGTATTTCAATATACCTGTTAAGATATTATATATATATATATATATATATATATATATTCAGTTCATTGTGCTTTTTGTCATCTTCCCTAATAAGCCTGGAATGAGATAATTGTTATTTCTGATAATCTCTGACAGTTTTTATGGCTGCTTGGTTATCTCATCTTTTCATAATTCTTTTAAATATTTATAGACTTTAATCTCTAATAATACAGAATGTAATATGTTGACAACCTCAATTGGCTTTTAATCCCACTTTAATGATATCAGTTTTTATTTTGATTAATTTGAAATCTCTGTACAGTTATCGTGAATGAACTCCCTTTAGCCATCTTTCTTTCACTCAAATAACAAATCTTGTTACCAAAACACTTTTCCATAAATTGAAGTATTCTATTTTAACAATCTTATTTGACTTTTTAATATGATGTAGTTAAGTTTTGTTACAATTAGCTTATATTTATAGCAAGTAATATAGATGTTTTCTCAGAATTAGTCTGTCAACCTGATACTTTTTTAAAACGTGATAAAAAAAGTCTTGTTAAAGAACTTTTTCATACTTATTAAGAAAACCAATTTATGAACCAAAATATATTGAATGCTGTATAAGGTATCTATATTTTAGAACAAATTTGTTTATTGTAAGAATGAAAGAAACAAGATAAAAATTAGAATCTATTTCAAAAAACCTCAGAACTTATATTTCAAAAAATAAGACCTACAGGAAATTAATAAAAAATGAATAGCTGTAAAAAAAAGAGTTCTTGCATTTACATTTGATGAGGTAAAGTAAGGCAGGATGAGTAACAGTTTTACTTGTAGTATTATTAGTAGAAGCTAGTGAATAGTAATGATATTCTCATAATATCATCAGCTCTGATCCTACTTGCAATGATTATATGATAAAAATGTTACAGAATTCCTCCATTGTCATACTTCTCAATTTACATGAAAAAGTTGACGTTTCTTTTACACTTGATGTGCTGCAGATTAAATTGTATAAACCAGTTGCTTTACTGTATTAACTGATTTAACTAGTATGAGGTTGTGATTTTTATGAAAAAAAATTATACATTAATTTTTTTAAATTTATTTTACCAATTGTATCATCTTATTTCATTAATTTTTCAATATTTTAACCATTTTATTTTCGTTACTGTTATATGTCATTTTAGAAATATAATATTGATTGCAATCATAATAAATATTCATATATGTATGTATGTCTGTATGCATGTATGTGTGTATATATGAATGTCATAAAATTACATTAATATATTCTTATATGTATTATTTTTATTATCAATATTGTGTACTATTATTATATGTGATTCATTATTATTAAGTCATAAGGTATATGTTTTTATGTATTTTTAATATATTTATGTGACATTTGTAAATGTATAGCCTGTTAAAATTATGTTTTTATTTGTTATCTTTTATTAAAATATATTTCATTATTTAAAAAAATATGTATTAAGTATTTAAAATTAGAATATTTTAATGTAATTTTTTTTTTTAATGGAATCTCTTTAGTTTTTATTCTGTAGTTGGTGAAATTTTTCAACTTTATGAAATTACAATATAGTATTTTTACAATGTATATCTTTAAATTTATTTAAGTAATTTTTAAATCGTATATTATCAGGCATATAAGAAAAATGGATCTTTTCATTTAATAGAAAGTATTATTTAAAATTATAATTATTGCATTATTGTTTTTTTTTTTTTTTTTTATTTATTCATGGCCTTGATTTTAAATATGATGTTTTATTTATTTTTCTTTCTAAAGCTTCCCAAAACTTTACTATGTAGTATTGAAAAACCTGATAAAAAAATCCCACACAAAAAAAGCATATTAACGCTGTCTTGATTAAATAAAAAAAAAGAGTAAAAATCATCAAATGTTCTCAAGCAAAGTTAATAATAAAAGAAATGTTGAAGGGAAGTAGTAGGATTATTTGTAGCTTAATACACAACGGCCAATAAATTTTGGAAAAACAATTATCTAATTAATTTGAAAGCAAGTTATTTATTAGTTTATTTACCTCCACATCATATTGTTAAGTAGGGATTCAAATCCCAGTCAGGAATGCAAAATTTTGCAAACTTTTTCCATATGTTGCAAATTCATCTTATCTCATAAAATATTAATGTATTTTAAATCAATTGTAATTGGATATGAGTATGTTATTACTAAAAGAGTAAAGAAAATCATTTTCCTAATAAATCATGATATTAATAAAATTATCTGTCTGCAAATGAACATATTTTGGAATCTTTACTTAGATTTATGGGGTTTTTTTTTAACAATGTATTCAATCTTTTAAGCTCATTCTTAACTAACAACTGACATCTGCCCCTAGATGTTGGTGTTGTGGAAATGATCTTCAATCACAAATAACAATTTTTAGATAAACATTTTTATTTCGGTTAAAAATAACAACAGATAAAAAATGTTTGCTTTATTATTCATATATGATTATAATCTATACGGTGTGTCCTTACCATCGCTCAGTTAATTTTTATTAGGCATGAAAAAGCAATGTAATTAAAAGAAACCTGTTTAGTATTTTCTCATTAAATGCTTGAGCTTTATTTTCAAACCTTGGCTTTTTTTAGCTCCTTTATATGAAATTTAATTTTTTTTTTTATTGAAAATAAAGACTTTCTCTTTTAGAATTGTAGGTTAATTTTCATATGCCACTATAATAATCAGGATATGCTGTTAATAGCATTGAAAGTTTATATGCTAGGGATTTGTACTTTTTAAATATTGCTTATATTTATATATATACACTTTGAAATTAAGGCCAGATAATCAAAAATTTTAAAGTGCCACAAAAATTATCAGCTTGATATATTATTGTTTTATCATATTTTTCTTGATAATAGTACTAGTTATTACTCAATTAATAGTACAGCACTCAAATATAAATTAATAGACATATCTAGTTTATAATAGTAGTTAAGAATTTTATTATAGTTTTTTAGGATCCACCATTTTACAGTAATAAATTTTTTATAGGAAATCAAATTTATCTTTTAGCATAATTAAACTTTATTAACTTTAACTATGAATTGTTATTAAGTCTTAACAATATTAAAATTACTCGCATGTTAATGAAATATATATATAGATTTGTGTTATTAATTTGTTTTGGTTTTATTGCAGCTGTTACGTAAGTAGATAAGTGAAGCCTTCCTGTGGAGTTGATCATCAGAATAATGAGAGATTCCATTTTAATACTGTAAACTTGATTCCAAATGTATTTATTTTTTCTGAAATATGATAAAAATTCCATAAATTTGTATGCCTGTGCAATTAATATCTTGTATTTTTCTTTTTATTAACATTTAATTAGAACTTAAATATTTAAAATGAAAAAATAAAATTTTGTAGTTCTGTAACACATTTGGGAACATGTTGAATGCTGGTTTCACTATTTAGCATATATTTATTGTGTTCAGTACCTCATCCACTTACAATACAGTAGCAAACAATTACTTTTATTTTGTGAGTAATTTATTTGAAAATTGTATTAGTGGTTTTTTAAGTAATATATTTATAAGTAGTAATATTTTTTATTACTTTCACATTATCTTCACTCTGTTTGATTTTGTTTTCAATGTATATTAATGAATCTACCTACTTGTTGCTTTCTTAGAAGTTTTTTCATTCAAATTTTTCCCAAACATTCACAGTACCATCTCTACCATTCACCCAGAAACATTTGTTAATTAAACTAACTCCCAAACAGGCATATCATCTTTCATGTGCCTCAGAATTTCCATATGGTGAATTAATGATTTAAAAAATAAATCATAATTAAATATATACTACTTTTTTCCATAACCTTATTCAGAATTGATTTTTACATGAATTTGAGAGCTAGCTAGTAGTATCAACAATTAAATTTTTAAAATACAAAATAACCATTTTTTCTCTATAAAATATAATATGATTGAGATATATTTATTAGCTGTATTAAGTGTAACAAGATCTCTTACTGATTTATGTTGATAAATTTTTTTGCAAAATTAAAATTAATATAAAACAAGATTTTTTGACATTTTTCTTAAATATTGACATAGAAATGATTTATATTGCTTAAGTAATTATTAAAATTAGTTCCGATTGAAGAAGATCTCTTAAAATAAAAGGGCAATATAGGAACATTATTATTATAGCAACAGTATAGAAGTTCAGATGTTACTCATTCAGACAAAAGTCCTTGAGGACTTGGACCACTCTATCCCCGTAAAGTTAAATTGAACAAGTTTATGTTCCTTTTTCTCAGCAACTTCTGAACCAATTGCTCTGAAATATATTGAAGTTGAGGTTGTACACCAACGCATTCTGAACAATTTGAGGGAAGTAATCTTTCAAAATTTCACTAAAAAATCATAATTTTATTCTTTAGTGAAACACTTAAAATTGGTAAAAAAATGGGTGATTTTTATTTTTTAACTTTACTTAGGTTGATAATCTACAATTTTTCCCTCAAAAGTTGAACTGAATACCCAAAAAAAGTCATTCCTCTAGCTTTTTCAGGAACTGAGAATAGGGTAAATAAAATCTGAAAAACTAAATTTGCTAAAAAGAAGGTTTGAAATTAAACGTATTTAGTAGAATCCTGGGATATAATATGGTCCTGCAGCTTGATCCTCCTCTTCCAGTGTTTCCTCCAGCTTTCTTTTGGCCTTCTTTTTTTCTTCTGAAGCTTTATTCAATAATTCTTGCAACTGATCAGCTTGATGATGCAGTCTTTCTCTATCTAGCGATTCCATAACCCTAGCATAATTGACAACAGTAATTATCCCCAGAACTAAGCACCTCACTATATTTACCTTATTAAAACAGCTTACAGCAGTTTGCATCCCTTTGTGGTTTTTGAAAATACTCAGCCCTCACAACTTTGTGCATAGCATACCGGCTATCAGTATTTCTTCTTATTGGTAAACCATAGTATTTTTTAATATTAAGGATAGCAGTGTCTGTAAGCCTCTTTCTTCCATCAAGAGATCTGTCATCATTTAATTTCACTCCTGTCTTATATAATTTCAGTTGTCGCAGATGTGTGCCCATTCTCTTTTGGATGTTTCCTATACATTTCATTTTTTTAATGTGGCAATCATCTCCATACATTTTCATTTCTTCGATACATGGAAACACTTTGGAATCACCATCTTCAAGGTAGTTATATAATGTACATTTCTCGTCTGTGATCGCTTGGTTATAAATTTCTTTCGCTGCCTCAATCTCCATACCACTGCTTACACCACTGTAATTTACTTGACAAGATATTGTGGGCACATTCTCTATTCTATTCTTACATCTAAAATAGTCATTATGGACATCAATGACTGCCAACTTATATGACATCAGTCATATACCAACTTCAGTCAACTTTTTAGTGGTAAAACTGAAATAATGATATTTTGATCATTGAAATTAAAAATTGATGATATAAATGAGATTATCTGTAATTTTTTTTACCAGAACTCTTAGAAGGTTTACTTACATCAGGTTCAATCAGTATATTTTTATTTTCATTAGGCGAGGTTATGTTTTGCTTTTCGGTTTTAGCATGAAAATTACCTTGAGTTTTATGCTTTTTAAATAGTTTTTGTGACCTCAACATTTATAAACAAAAATAAAAGTAACACCAAACAAAAGAAACCCACACACAATTTTTTTGAACACTACACCACTCAACAAATTCTTTCCTTATATAAATGAAATTAAGACATCAAACCACCACTGGTCGGTTAGAAGCTATTGGATTATACTGAGTAATATACTGCCAGCATAACATTTAAAGACATTTTATCATTTTCAATTTTTATCATGTTTTATCACATGCATAGTACTTTTTCAGTCAAAAAACCATATTTATTTTTATCGTACTTGCATAAATTATAATCATCAAATTAAACAGAAAAAGAAATAATACAGTAAAGTAAAAAACAAAAAATTTCTTAAATTTTCTTTTTGTGGTCTCGACCCCCTTAATCAGATTAAGAGTATGTAATTTTTGATTTGTATAAAATAATATTTAATACAATATTGTCTGTGTATCAGTTTACTAATTAAAATTTCTGGCCTTTTATGGCCTATACTGTTAAATGACTAATTGATTGATTTAATCAATTAGTACTCATTTTGATATTTTTGTAAATGTGTTTGCTCTTGTTCATTATGATCCAAATTGTTATTTATAGTTTGAGTAAAAAAGTACATTGATCTAATTTAAAATATATATCTGTTTCATTTTAATAACTATTTAATTCAAAAGCATTGTCAAACTGCAAAATTATTTATAAAATTACAATAATTAATTCTCAGTTGAAAAATAAAAACAAAGTTACTTGATACCACACTGTTATATCAGTCCTCTTTTTCCATTTTTATATACGTTTCATCTGGTTTGTTGCTATTTTTGAATTAATGTAGTGGAATAACCTTTAATGAAAATAAGGTAATGATTATGGACTGAATCAATGTAATTAACAGCTATTTTCTTCAATCATGTTTCTCAGTCAGTAAATAAAGCTAGAAAATCTGTCATTTAGTATCTAATGTGAAAGTAAGGCAAGATGTCATAGTTGGTAAATAATTTTTTTCAAAAAAAATTGGTATCAGTATTATAAATAAGCATCAAAAGTAGTAATAATGTTTGTATGCTAATAGAAAACTAATTTTCTTTAAATTATATATTTTCTTTGAAAGCAAACAATTATTTTTCAGTACAGACAGTTTAGATATCATTACCTGCATATGAAGAACAAAGCCAAACAGTCATCATTAAATGTGCTTAAAAATACAAAAATTCAGCTTTTGCATTGCTTTCTAGTAAAATTATCTTTTATTATGTGACTGATTATATTTTGTACAATTGACAATAAACTATATGCCTTATATAAGAAAAGTAAAACTTGTTATTACAGTGATTTAGTATTTTTAACAACATTGCATATATTTTAATAGAAACATTTGACTCATTTTTATCTGTATTGTTTTCACCATCCTCAACTGAAAATTTTTGCTTGTTCTCTCTCTTTTTGTTACTTTATCAACGCAATCATCTTCACCTGTACTAACATTTTATCTTTATCTTCCTCCGTAACTCTTGAATTTCAATTTTTTTTGTGTGTATATTCAAGAATATATTGGTAAATTTTTAATTAAAAATTTGTTTATATCTTTCTAATTATTTACTGTAATAAGTAAATTTTGTTTTTTCCTATAACACATTTAAATGTCTGCTTTGTTATCTCAACTATTGTGACCAAACTCATGGACCAATTTTTATTTACAACTAATCCTTTTTGTTGTTAGACTGTTTTTAAAAATTCTGTAATGGCAATTTTTTTTTGCAAAAAATTGTTTTATGCTTTGTAAATTTAAATAAATTAAAAAAAAGTAAATTTATTTATAAAATTCATTATTTAATAATAAAAAATCATATGGAGTCAATATAGTGTGAAAGTGTCAATTATGTTAATTGTAAATTATTTGTTTAAAACGAAACAAGAATATAGTGCACAAATATTTTAGTTAAAAATTATTTATTAAATTAACTTAACTTATTTGGCCTAATTTTTTTTTAATAAAATTTTATTACATTGTAAATTATGTATATACAATTTTATAAAATGGTTTTGTTTATAATATTATAGTTTCTATTTCTATGTATTCAGGAGAATATGTTTAATTGCATTGTTATATAATTAAGTATTCATTTTTTTTTTTTTTTTTATTAATTTCACCTAATTATTATATTTATTACCTTCTTTTTTATAATTATAACTATATTATAATATTGTCATTAGTAATAAAATAAATAGTTGCATAAATAAAAGTAATGTTATTTATTGTGCAGTAATGTGCCTAAAATTGTATTAACAATAATATTAAACATTTGAATATATTTTACTTTAGTCTGATACGTATAGTACTTTTTTCATATTTATTTTGCAGTTTATTATTTGATAAATCCTTTTTTTCAATTAAGGAATTGTTAATGATTGCTCATTTTATTATCCATAATAGAAATGATTACAGTGCATAATTAAACAATTTTTTATTGATTTTTACTCTTTAGATTTCTTGTTTTGTGAGTTTTTTTAAATAGAAATTTTAGTAAATGTATTCAAAAATAATTAAACCAAAGATAGTTAAATTATTGTAATTTTTGTATATAACCTGGTAAATGTGAACATCATAATTCATTGTTTTATTTAATCCTTGTATTATTTATATTATTTGTTTGTAATCCAGATTGCAGCTTCAGTTGAAATCAAATTAAAAATAAAGGAGTAATATTCTTGATTTTGACCCTGGAGCTACCTCTTCATCCCTTTTTCCTTTTTATAGTCCTGTGTTGTATCTCTAATTTTTTGGGGAATTATCTTATTCTCCATAAGAGATGTCATAATGTCTGTAACTAATCATTTTCTCTTTTTTTTCTGACAATCTCCAGAGCATTGCACATAATAAAAACATGGCACATTTTTAAAACCCTTTTTCCATTATTAAGTTTATGAATTTGTAATCAGTATATGAAAAGAATATGCTTTTAGTGTTCAGATGACAGTATACTTTTCAAGAAGATGCCCTTCATTGATAAGGCAATCTGTAGTTAGTTAGCCAATTAGTCGCTGTAATTAATCAGTTAGTTAGTTAGCCAATTAGTCGCTGTAATTAATCAGTTAGTTAGATGGTGCCACTGAAAGGCTATCGCTTAGCTAGAAAATATAAACTTGATATTTGAATACTTAAATGGACGTACTTATTTATACATCCTGAATATCACTATTGCTTAGCTAATAAAGATAAACTATCGCTTTAATAATAATATTAATAACAACAAAATCTATCGCTTAGCTAATAAACATAACTTGATAACTGAATACCTAAATAGGCCGTAAAATTATAAATATAATCTAAACAAACTTAACTTAGGCTCGCTTTGCCCACTAACCTTCACTAGCGAGCATAGGTTGTTATATTTCAGCGACTAACCAACTAACTACAGATCGCCTTATTGGTGGCAGGTATTTTCTTTAAAAGTACTCAAATGACATAATAACTATGTTCTCTTCTTCCACTAACATAATTTGTATCTATGGTATAATATTTTGTACTTATTTAAATCCCAATGTGCAATGTTCAAAAGCAACAAACTAGTAATCCATTTCCTTGCATAGCCCTTTTACTTTACAGATTGTAGAATTATGGTTATAAATGATTGCACGAGGAGTATGACAGTTTAAAGAATTATGTATTTGTTTCTTCCATTCTGTTGAAAATCTTAGAAGCTGCAATTGATCAAGAAAGCTAGCTGTTTTCCCCCATGCACAGTAATGCAATTTTTTTTATCTAAAACTTTATACTTCACTTTTTGCAGTACACCTACATCTACATCTTCAAAGTTTAGCATCAATAACCAATCAAGTTGTGTTGCTAACAACTTGTTCCTTGTGTAGGGCTGATTCTTTTATAAAATTATTCATGATAATCTTACAATTACATTATCCTAACGTAACGTAATACCATGTAAGATAACGTTATCATTCTCTTCCTCACATTCATAAAAATGTATTACAGGTCTCCAATGCACATAACACCTTCCATATTATGGAAAATCCATCAGGTGACAAACATTTGCCCCTTACAGTAAATGTTTATATTCTGTTACTGAGTTTGCCACATAATTGCAAATCATCATTACCTCCCATTGTATATTATACAATTTTACTAGCTGTCATCTCTCCAGGTTCCAATCACTCATGTATATATGATCAATCTGCTCCTACATTTACTATCATTTTTCACATAAGGTTTTAGGCTATATTTGGATATTGCCTGACTGCTACTTTGTGTCACTTATTTCATTTTACAGTATAACATTATAGACTAGAATCCAATGGAAATTATAAGTTTCAGATCTAAAACCTCATATAATTATAAATCTATTTTATTTATTTATGTATTTAAGTAATAGTTATTAATTACAAATGTTAATTTGTAGTTTTTGTTAATTGTAAACTGGCCTTTTTTAAAAAAAAAAAGAAAAATAGTTTATATACATGCTGAGGGGAAATAGGAATTATTGATTAACTTAACTATTATGTATTAATCTAAAAAAAAACCTTTTAAAAACAGTAAAGTAATTTTATATCGTTGATTTTAATATTGCATAATCTGCTCTGGCTTCTCCAGTTATCAGTTATATATATTAGAAGCATTAAGAGAATAGTATAACACTGCATTAGAATTTAAAAATTAGATACAAATCTGTTTACTACTATTTATAGAAAATTTGATTTAAGCAGAATATTTACTGTAAGAGAGATATTTATTTGGTGGAGGATATTTATACGTACGTACTCTTAATAAAGAGCAGGTAATTTTTCTATTAGTCCTGTAAACATTTACATTACTCATGACTAGTTGAGATTGTTTGATTGGCCATGTATTGTTTGTTTAATTTGATTTCAGGTAAAAAAACTTGAGGTTTCCTCAAGTTGTGTTTAATTAAGCTGTTTTTACATAGAATTCATTTTACTTCAATTTTTATGTTATATACCTGATATTTTTCTTCTAATATTAAAAGGTCCATATATAATTTTGATTATAGAATAGCAAAACGTGCTTCAGATTTTTTTTCAGTTACAACAGTACATCATAAAGCTGATGTACAGATTCCCCTAAAGAAATCAGTTGTTATAAATTTATACTTATGATTTATATAGATATTATTTATTTCATTTTTTATACTTTTTTTTAATAATTTTATTTGCTTTTTATGTGATAATATATATGAGTTAATAGTATTATCTGTCTATATTTACTGCTTTTGAGACTAATGAAAAGTGGCCACTGTATAGAAAGTACACAGTATGCACTTTTATTAAGATACAGTATAGCTTTTTCCTACCATGCGTGTACTCATTTCATGATTCATTCTTAAGATTATTCTTCATTAATATTTTTCACTCATGATATTATATGTACTTCTTCTTGAAGCCAATTATTTAAGAACATATTCTGTCTCAATAAAAATATTAATAAAATAAACTTTAAAGTATTAAGATAAACTTGAAGTGAACAACCAATCAAATGTTAAAATAATAATAATGTTTTTTAATATATATATATATATATATATGAAATACAACTTAATCTTAAAACATTAATTTAATTTTCTTTTAAGTAACTGCCATCACATGAAGTACAAGGATTTATCCGAGCAATTAAATGTAAGGAGAGAATTGTATAAATACTAAAATATTAAATATAATTTAAACCTCCCTGCCAGTCTCCTAGTAAAATAGTCATCATCTATAAAATCTATATAAAATCATCAATCTATAGTCATATCATCTCCACCTATCATTTAGAAGGTTCTGAGTTTGAATCCTGGTCAGGCTGGTGTCTTTCTAATGCTATAAAAATCATCAAAGAAATTGAAAGGTAACTGTAGTCAAACCTGTTGCAAAAACAGTATATCTGTAATAATAAAAATAAATGTAGAATTCCATAGTTTTAATTCCATAGAATTCTGCCAGTACCAATAATAAGTTATCATTTAAAGTCATTTGAGTAGATGGTAATATTATACATGTTACAATAACTAACATTTTACTTAATTTGTGATAAATTAACAACTTTGCATAATTTAATATCTTTAAAAAATGTTGGTTTTATAATCTAATAATATGCATTATATTGTACTTCATCCAAAATTATTTGTTGAGATTAACCTTAGGATTACTCCAGTCAATAGTAGTATCATTATAATCATGCACATACAGTTACTTACAAAGTTTATGGTGCTGCATACACATATTAATGAAAAATGGCTGATAATGATTGTCATTTTGTGACTATTCTTTTATTAAATTTCTTGTTGAAAAGGGAATTTCAGCCATTAATACTAATCAAAGGATTCAGCATACATTTGAAATGAGAGCCAGATTTGTGATAAAATGGTAAAAAAAATTTTAAATTGGAAACTATATGTAAAAAAATCTTATTATGTAGATTTATTATCTTATTATAAATAATTTAACTTGTTAATATAAATCCTAATCAATATAGACATGTAAATACAAATGAGATCGCAGAACATTTCTAAATCAGACAAATTACAATTTAGATGTTGACTAAATACTTATATCTGAAAGTTAATGTGCATTGGATTCTAGGTGACTGACAATTACAAAATTCGACAGAATTAATCACCACAATTACTAGAAAAATATCAAAGTGAGAAGATTTTGTGTTTTGTAGTAGCGAACCATTTTGAACCTAAAACA
Organism: Lycorma delicatula; assembly: GCF_047948215.1. NCBI lineage: Eukaryota > Metazoa > Arthropoda > Insecta > Hemiptera > Fulgoridae > Lycorma > Lycorma delicatula. The sequence continues at coordinate 31,919,433 of NC_134462.1, forward strand.
AACTGTCATATTATAAAATGGCATCATCCAAATATATTAATTTATTCCAGAATTAAGTATTCATACCTGTAGAAACTATAGATAATGCAGGTTATGTTCAGGTTCTAAGAAACTTTAGCAAGCCCTTGGGAAAGTGTCATTGTGTAGCATTCAAAACAGTTCTTCTCCGTATGCTATCTGTGAAAATTATAGCTTCTGCATTATCCCTATACTTAGAATTTGAAGTATACAGAATAAAAATTCAGTTCTGCAAACTTTTAGAATTCTTATGTAAGTTAGGTGAAAAAAATTCTGTTGCAAGGCATTTTCAAATTACCATGTTCAGTATGGTTCAGTATTTTATTAAGGTGAAATAGTACAAAGAAATTTATACTATGTGAAAAAATTAAGTATTATACTTATTATAGATCATATCATTAATATGGATAATTTATCACTTATATGGATGTAAGATGATCTACCATATGTTTTGTTCTCTAAAAATGTTTTTTTCCATTTTTAAAATTGGTGTCCCTAATTCTAAACTAAAATTAATAATGATGGATGACTGAGATACTGTGTTATGTAATATTTTATCACAATACATATTGTCATAATAAAATTAAATAAATTATTTTTACATGTTACCAATCAAATGGTTTATTTGTTTATTGTTCAATTAATCATACATTTGTTAAAATTTTTGTATGTAATTTATAAGTTAAGTATATTTAGGTTTGTTTTTATCATTTATTTAATTGTATGACCTAAATAATAATAACAAGAACAAAAATAAGATCATAGTTGTTTTCCTAATTAAAGCATTAATAAGATATTTTACACCCTTCGTTACATTAATTTTCGTAGATATATTTATCAGGTTATATGTTCAAAAAATTAATCTATAGAATTCAAGTGTGATATATTTATAAATGAATAACATAAAATTTTTATCATTTTTCATTAATGAATTGGTTAATTAAGAAACACTACAAACTACAATAGCTTGCAAATTAATCCAAGCACAGATGTAATTTAATAAAAAGTAATTTTATTTAGAAAAGAAAACCTCTACAATTTGTAAATAATTAATCCTTTATTCTTAATCACTACACATATTTGATTTGGCATCGATTCAACAAGTAAAACATTTTTTTATTTCTTCATCATGAAACTACACTGATAATATTGTTTTAATGAGCTCAATTTTTATGGTATAGTTTGTTTTTTGACTACTGCCCAAAGATTTTCAATCGGGTTAAAGTCTAGGGAGTTATCTGGCCACAGGAGCACTTAATTGTTTTGTTCTTTGAAAACCTTTTATTCTTTTTTGGCATGACATCAAATCTTGTTGGAACACTCTGTTGCCTTGTGGAAATTTGTTTTGAAGTTTTGTCACAACCCTTTCCTACAGAATCTTGATACAGTCACTTTTCAACATACCATCTACTGGAAGTAATGGATCTTCAAATGTGAAACAACCCTAAAACATTTGTTTCTGGGGTTGTTTAACTTATTATTGGATATGAGCCAGCGATGTATTTTCATCTGATGTTTTTCTAACGAGTAGAACCCATTGCCCTTGGAAATAGAAATGTGAGTCATCGGAAAAGTAACATTTTTCTAGTCTTCATTGGTCTTCATTTTATCTGACTGATAAGCTTTCTGGTCAGCAACTAACAGTTGTCACATATAAATCTCTTCCAATGGCTACTAATTTTTTATTTAAGTTCACAGCAGATAATTTTGGATCAATTCTACTTTTCTTATTAACTGATGCTGTGGTAGAGTAGTTCTTTTATAGCCACATTTGCCTTTCTTTAAATTGTCATAAAATAGCATTCATGTTCCTAGTCCAACACCACACACAGAATCTATTTGTCGTCATACTGGTATGTTCACAAAGAGAAACAATTTTCATATGCTTTCTTGGAGTTATGTCCATTATTATATATTCAAGATACAGAACATTTTTTGTAATAAAAAATGAAATAAATTTATACAAAACATTATTTATAACATGAAAACTGCTAAATACCAAATAACAATAACCTCACATTACACAGACAACTTAAAGAATGAGTGTGGGCAAGCAGTGTAGCCACAACATAGAAATACACAAAAAATTCCCTGGTTCAGATTAAATTGTTGCACGCGATTGTAGATATATCGGATTTGTAAAATTTTAAAACATTTGTTATAAAAATGAGTATATATATGTATACATACGAGGTGCGACAATAAAGTAATGAGACTGATGTGAAAAAAAATGTTGCTTACCGTTTTAGTCATGTTTAGTATTGTCTTCTTCAAAGTAGTTCCCCTCTGATTGCACACACTTATTCCAGCGCTTCTGCCATTGATGGTAGCATTTCTGGAACTCATCTTCTGTAATATCCTCCAAGACCCTCGTCACAGCTTTTTGGACATCTTGTGTTGTTTAGAAATGGTGTCCCTTGACTGCCATTTTGACTCTTGGAAATAGAAAAAAGTCCCACGGAGCGATATCTGGTAAGTAAGGTGGCTGTGGTAGTACTGAAATTTATTTTGAGGTTAAAAATCGCTATACTGACAGAGCAGTATGGGATGGCGAATTATCGTGATGCAGAATCCAATTATCAGCAATGTTGGCACGGACACGAAGAACTCATTTACAAAGTCTTTCTAAAATTTCTTTGTAGAAATATTGGTTAACTGTTTGTCCAGGAGGCACCCACTCTTTATGAACAATTCCCTTGGAATCGAAGAAGCACACAAGCATGCATTTAACTTCTGACTTTGACATGCAAGCTTTTTTTGGTCTGGGTGATCTCTTTGAGCACCATTGTGAACTTTGGCGTTCTGTCTCTGGATCGTATTGAAAAAACCAACCTTCATCACTAGTGATAACACGGCTCAACAAATCTGGATCGCTTTCCGTTTGCTCTAACAGATTGGCTGCCACATTTTTCCTTGTTTCTCGCTGTTGTTGTGTGAGATTTTTGGGGACCATTTTTGCACAAATCTTTCTCGTACCAAGATCTTCAGTTAATATTAGACGAACCGTTTCTCGATCGAAGTTAAGTTCTTCTGCAATCATTTTCACGATAATCTTCGATCAGATCGTACGATTTCACGCACTCTGGGCAAGTTGACATCTGTCCATGAGGTTGATGGTCGTCCACTGCGGTCTTCATCTTCAACATTCGTTCTGCCTTCACTAAAAATTTTATGCCACCGAAAAACTTTAGCTCTTGACAAAACCTCCTCTCCAAAAGCCTTCTGAAGCTTACCATAAGTTGTCGTCGTGTTTTCACCCAATTTAACACAAAAAGAAATGGCATACCGTTGCGGAATATTTTGCGGTTTCATTTCTGTGACGAGAGACACAAACACGTGTTCACTTATTACAGCACAACTCACGACTGAGCAGTTGCATCAATGTGCCGCTTGGACTAGAAGTAGCTTATAGACCAAGGTCGAAGATGATGTGCCTATGCAAGCTGCAGGCACAAAGAAAAATCAGTCTCATTACTTTATTGTCGCACCTAATATATATATATATATATACTTGTAAATGTCCCATGGAGATTAATGTGCTGCTAGATTCACCTTGCTAGGTTTTGAAGAAACTGTTTGTCTAAAATGGAAAAACACTCATGTCCATTCTGCTTTGAAAATACCTGTAACAAACTATATTTATAGTAAGATTTATATTGCCAAATTCTTGCTGCTTTCTGTAATAATTTCAATTTCATTTTATTATCATATATGGTTTATTCAGATATATCTTCATAATATTGATTGTTATATCACCATATTATTTTTAATTGAGGATTTAATTAAATTGCTACCCGGCTGTAGTTTCTTTTAAGTTAATATTTTCCACAAATTCAGTTTATATTATCACATTAATTTTTGAACTCTTTCTGGTCTATTTATGCTTATCTAGAATCAATCTTGTGATTGAGCTGTTATAAAGTTTACTAATGTTTCCTCTACAAAATCACTAGTGATAAGTTTTATGGCGTATTTCATCCTTTTTGTGACAGTTTAAAAGCAAAAAAATCACCATTACTGCTTGAAAAGCAGACCATTAACTATTAATATTGTATTTTGTAAATACAAAATAAAGTTTGTTCGTCTTTTTATATGCTATGTTTAGGAGTAATGGAATTTGTAATTGATAGCAAATTTTTAAAATAGGTGAAAAAGGTTCCTTGTTCTATTCTGAACTGTGTTATTGGTGGAAATTTTGTTGTGTAACAGGATGCTGAAATTTAAATGGCACATTTTCCATCTGTATAACCTTAATAGTAAATGGTTAATTTTGACATATTTTGAACATCTGTTCGATTTTGGACTAATTGATTTAACACAACACATTAAAAATATGTAAATAATTTATTTATTTTTTCTATTTTTTTTTTTTTTAATAAAAATACATAAATTAATTATTAATTTAGATTAGACAGGATCATATAAATTCAGAATTGTCTGGATTTTTTAAATGAGTTTTAATGAAGTCTTAGTTATTCATTTTGTTATTAGGTAGTATAGTTTTTAAGTATACAGAATGAAATGTTTTATATCAACATTTTATTGTTTTATGTGTGTGAAATAAAATGACTTAAAAATTATAACTTTTTCCTAATGTAGGTATACGAGAAGAAAACAATTTTACAAACATGTATCAGAAATACTTTTGAGTTTTATCTGTCTGTCAATTTAAAAACTGACAGACAGATTATATTTTTATAAAAATAATTTTTTATAACTTTATATTTTCAAATTTCTTATCAGTAATTTGGTTTATTCATAAATTATTAATATCAAGGAAATAATTCTTTAAAAACATTTATATTTGCTAAAATTAAAGCCATTTTACTATGAATAAATAATATGTTCAGATATAGAGTTATTTGTTGGAAACTGGGTGAATGAGTTATTGAATATTATATAGTTTAAAATTAAAATAATTCAGTCTAAAGGAACAGTATTGTACCAGATTTCATCTCTTATACTAAGAAATTGAAGTACTGCAAATGAAAGATATTGTGGCCAATTGGCAATATCAGTATGAATGAATAAAAATTACATTAAATTATGTAATGGGTGAATGAGTTATTGAATATTATATAGTTTAAAATTAAAATAATTCAGTCTAAAGGAACAGCATTGTACCAGATTTCATCTCTTATACTAAGAAATTGAAGTACTGCAAATGAAAGATATTGTGGCCAATTGGCAATATCAGTATGAATGAATAAAAATTACATTAAATTATCATCTTTAAGACATTTATGATTACTTTGCTTTTAAAATGCTTAAAAATGATTACTTGGCTTAAAAAGTGAAAATTCAAGTTGTCTTTTTAAAATAAAAAGTAACTAAGTCTAAGAAACTGTCTAGTACAAAATTATTCTTTTTCTAGTGAATTATTTTGTAATTGTATAATTCCATATTTCCATATTAATTGTCGTAATGAACATCAGATTAAAACGGTTTACGTAGTTTTATGTTGTTAATATATTTTAATGTAAATTTATACAAGGAACATGGGTTCTGCAATACATTTTTTTTTACACAGGCCAAGTGTTTGGTAACGTTTCTTAATTAACTGATTAATTTTCATTTTCTTCATCACCATAATTGTTTATTTTTTTTAAAAAAGGAAATTTTTTTATAATAAAAACTTGTCAATAGTTTAGTCATATTTTTTATTCTTAAGGTTATTTCTTTCAATTTTATATAAAATTTTTGTTCAACTGATAAATAAATTAGTGAGTTATTTATTGTTTGTTTGATACATATGTTTATGTATATATATATATATATATATATATATATATATATATATATATGGATTAAATTGAATTAATTTGAAAATGGTTTTATGTAGAATTACATTTTATCTTCCATTTGTGATTTGTTTAATGAAAATCAGTCAAATTATTATTCTTGTTCAATTTAATTTATCTTCCTTTTTTTCAAAAATGTAATTCTATCTTAATGTGTGATTTTATTGGTGAAAATGAAATTGTGTTATACAAAGTAATGTGTTAATTTTATTACTCTAAATTATTTATTTGTTAATGTAAGTTGTTCAGGGTTGTGTTAATAGCGATTTTATTTAACGGTTTATAGAATGTGGTATTTCCCCTTAATCAGTTTCATTAGACTTTCACTTACACAGACAATAAACCGTTAAACTTACGTCAGTTATCTTAACATTAAGTACATCCTTAAAAATGTTGATTTATCAAAATCCTACAAATAAATTGCTTTTTGTATCATTTAACAAAGTTCCCAAAATTTTGTTGTGATATAAAGTTGTTAATTCCATTAGAAGTGAGAAACAATACACACATTAATTTCCCAAAAAATTACTTTTTGTTTTTATCATAAAAATTTTATTACAAGTTTTTTGATGTAATAATAATTTTTTGTTGAAATTTTTATTGCATTGAAAAAGAAATAAGATTTTAAATTCTGTAAATAATTTTCTGACAAATATTTTTTCACTTAAGATTGACAATGCTAGGAATAGCAGAAAATTAAACTCAAATCAATTATGATAATCCTAGCAGAAATATAGAATATTGTGAAAATTAAAATTTTTGTGAAATCACGAATATCTTTTTTTTCATCCCTCTTATCTATCCATCAACTTGGCATAATCAGATCACAGAAAATTATAAAATCTTAATTTTACTTCTGTTGATTATAATTTAAAAATTATAAACTGTTCATTATCAATGAACAAGTCTAACAAGTTTTTTAAATATATAATCAAAGAATTACACTGAACCATATTTTTAATATACATAGATATACATAGGCTCAAAGAATTAATTTTAATTTACCATTATTTTTTTTTATTATTATTTTTGCTGATTTGCTGATTTTAGTAATGAATTTTTAATTAATTATAAATATCATTTAAAATATATGTGTGTGCTATTTTCATAATACTGAATAAATTGAATTTTTTAAAAATATAACCATTTTTCAACTGCTTTCTTGTAAATTTTAACTATACCAGCCATCTTTAAGGCAATTTTTTATGTTTTCAATTTTCTCATAAAAAATCATTACAATTAAGGTACAGTATTTTCTGAACTTGTAATAATTTTTTATGTTTTGTAAAAAATAAATTGAAATAAAAAAGAGTAGCTCTGAAAGGTTTATGGAAGATATAATAAACTTGCTTTTATAACAACCTGATACTGCAATCATGGCTTAAATCATTTCAATAGTTATTATAAATTGCTGAAAATAAGAATGCAGGATGTGTAGTTCACTCTGTGGTGTTGACTAATAACCAAAATTAAACAAAAATGACAATTATATGATGAATAAAGAGGCAGGTGTTAAATTTCCTATTTCTGTATACAAACGCTTTGTTAAATCAGAAATACTTATACAGAATATTAAAAGTATTAAAAAGTAAAATTATTTAATTCTTAAAAGAGATATTACATCAGATGTTAGTCCATAAAACCTTAACCTAAAACCTGCAAACCTGCCTAATTGGTGAGTTTGTACCTAAATTTTTTTTAATGATGAAGTAAATTTTTAATTCATTACATTATTAATACTGTCATTTGTGTTTACAGGTAAGATTTTAAAGATTTGCAAAAAAATGAACTATGTCAAACCCCATATTGTTGTTTATTTATATTTATTCAATTATGATAGAATATCTATCATAAGAGTAAACAGATTTTTATTATGAATGAGTAGGTAGAAAAAGTAAGATTTTAGATTGTAGAATTTCTACCTGAAAATTATTATCAAGGTTTCATAGATATAATTTTCAACATTTTATTTACTATTTTTATTTTTTTAATAAATTTATCTATGTATATCCAGGAGATTTAATAACCTTATTCATAAAATATTTTTACATAAATTATTATTTAAATACATTTCTATATTTAATCTCTTTGTAGCATATGGCCCTTGTTTTTTGCATTCTTCTCTACCAGTATTTACAGTGATTCTATTTAAATATATTTTTAATATTTAGAAAATTATTTTTAATTAATTATGTATTAATATATTTTTATTACATGAATTATGTATTAATATATTTTTATTACATGAATTATTATTTAAATACATTTTTATATTTAATCTCTTTGTAGCATATGGTCCTTGTTTTTTGCATTCTTCTCTACCAGTATTTACAGTGTTTCTATTTAAATATATTTTTAATAGTTAGAAAATTATTTTTAATGAATTATGTATTAATATATATATAGTGGTGTGGTAAGGTGAAAAGTTCCATACCTGGATAGGAAAACAATGTTTTTCTGGTTACACTTTGATTTATTTCTCAACATAGTCACCTCTAATATCTACACACTTAGCCCAGCATTGCCCAGTGATTCTATTTAAATATATTTTTAATATTTTAGAAAAATAAGTAAATTATATACTTATTTTTTAAATCTGCTTTAAAATCATACTTTTATTTGATATTCCCACATAATCAGCTTTTGGCATTGAAAAAATGGTACTGTTTTGTTTTACTTTACCAGCTGTAGCTATAATGGGAAAGTATTTAGATTATTTATTAAAAAAAAATCAAACCTTTTTTTTTTAGCCTTAAGGAGATATTTTAAAAAGAATTTAACAAAAAAACAAATTTATATAATTGTAAATATTGTGCAAAAAAAGATTTAATACAGTGCCAAAGTTTAAATAATATAGTTTTCTCAGACAAGTACTACCTCTGGGGGGGGGGGGGATGAATGTATTACATTTTTACAAAAATTGGAAAAAGGGGTGGGGGTGTTATGACCAAAATAAATTTCAAAGTTTTACTGTGGCACTTATAGCAAAAAATTGTTTTTACAAAAGTTTTTTTTTATCAAGATTACAAATTACTAAAAAATTTAATTTAATATTCACCCCCCTCCTAAAAAAGATTTTATATATTTTTTTTAGCTATATCTTGCTTCAGAAAAGGAGTTTTTTGTATCTACATTTTCTATATGATTAGGCATTCAAGCAGTATAATTTTTTTTTAATTTTTAATTTAAATCCATCTCGTAAGTTACCCAATGCTTTTAAAATGTAAAAATCTTAATTCTTTGATAATCCTTATTCTTTAATATTTCTTTTAAAAAAAGTAGTTAAAAATGTTCACCCCCTTCCTAGAAAATTACTACTTTGTTTGTATAGAATTATGGTGTATTTCTGTTTATTTTTAAACAATTTTAGAAAGTTATTTTTTTTAAATATCATCACTTAGGGATTATTTTCTTAAAAATTAGTTTTACCCGAATGCGTTCCCTTGAGTATGGGAGTGCCTAAAATGAAAAAACAATTTTTTAGTTTTATAATTTTAATACCCAAACCATGTTTTTCAAAAATGAATTACCTGGCTTTTTTTATTGTCTTGCAAATCCATATTTCTCAGGTAACAGAAAAAATTTACTCTAGTACATTTATTGAGGAGAGGCCAAACAAAGGAGAATAAAATTCCATATCTTTCTCCTCAAAGTAAAATTCAGGTAAAACTGATAAAATGATTTCACCTGCTTCTGTTAGTCTTCACATTCAGTATTAAGCACTTTGTGACTTTTATTTTATGACTCAGACTCAGCCTATCGCCTATCAATTTCCAACAGTTGTTAAGTAGCAGTATGGTTAGTTCTTTTATATAACATAAAATTTACATTACCCAAGAAAGAATGGTTTTTTTTCTATATTTATATAGAAAGTACCTAAAATTGCAATTATATAGGAATGTCCTCATTCACTACACTGATTTGTATGATATGTGGAGAAAAGTCAGAATCAGTTTTAACCGTATGTGAAAAGAATGAATATATGTATTAATGTAAATAATGTTACTTATTTCTAAAAAAACAATGTTTAATAATTAAAATCAAAGGCAAAATATTTATATTGTTACATATTTAACTATTTTAAACAATATAGGTCTTATATTTATTATGTTTCTAAATCTTTGTCCTAAGACCTCATGAGCATCTCAGATTGTTTTATGAAGTTCTGTGTTGATGAATATTCTTAATTATAATGTAATTAGTAGGATAGTATGATTTTTTTAAATATTAGAAAACCCTTCTTTATTGCAATCATTCTTTAATAAATTGTCTTTAAAAATAAAACGATAATATTTACAGTAAAATATGAGAAAATAAGAAATCATATATGTCTGATACGAGGATTCTATAGACCAGAGGTAGGGTCACCAAAAAAACTGCAGATCAACTTCATCTACTAGCTATTGCAGATTTGAAATGTAGAATTTTATAATGATATTAAGATTAAAATTACTGTTGTATTGGATGGTATAGTGAATTCACTATATCTCCCTTTTACAATATGGCATGAAAGGAATATCAAAGTACTTGGATTGTTTTTTTAAATGAGATCTGCGAATAACATTGTATTTAACAACATAAGTATTGGGATCAGAAAAAGTGTAGAGAGACTCAAATTAGAAAAAAAAATGTTGGCAGTTCTAATTGATGTCAAACTTTGATCTCTAACATCTTTGTAATATACTTTCTAATCTACAATTTGGAATTATGTATATTAACATGAGGTCTATAGCTTGTGTTTAGTGTATTACTTATATCAGTATATATTCAAAAGGGTAAATTCTGAATTTTTTTTGTTGCTGAAATACACATGGACATATGCACCATTCGTTGCACTACATAAGTCCAGATGACAATCCAGCTCTTCCCACATACTAGCCTGCATGTTGGGTATAACGGATGGTATGCTGCAACAATCTTTTCCCACAGGTGTTGTAATGGATTTTCTCCAAATGTTTTTCACATGCCCCCCACAAAACTATGGTAATGTCTGGACTCCTTGTTGGCCATGTAATCAACTCCTCTCTTCCAATCCACCTATTTTGAAATGAATGTGTAATGCAGCTAAGTGCCATCTAGCTGATAGAAAATTAATCATTTTTCTTCTTCAATACTGTCAGTCTGTGGAAAGATATAAAGTTTGAGCATATCACAGAAAGTAACCCCATTAAGTGTGCTTTTTACAATGAATGGGCCCACAATTTGGTCATTCAACAGTGCACACCAAACATTAACTTTGGGAGAGTCTTGCTGCTGTTAAATAATTTCATGTGGTGGCTCTGATCCCCAAATCCTGCAATTGTGACACTTTACAGACTCACTAAGTGGAATATCGCCTCTTCTTAAAACGTGACATTTTTCTTCAGATAGTCCTCATTTTCATCATTGTTGTTAAGCATTAAAACAACAATCTTTTCAATTTGTCATCAGGTTTGATTTCATGTAAAAGTTGTATCTTGCACGCACATAGCCTAAGCCTCTTACAAATCACTTTGTACACTGTAGATTTAAGTATTCTTAATTAAACTGCACCTTGGTAATGACTTTTTTTGGGTACGGGTACAAGAGCCTCGGATCTGTTAAGATATGCCTGGTGACTTCCTCTTTAAGACAGTGCTTGTTTTCTTAAATTGATTAAACCACTGGAGCATTGTTTTATTCATGGGCACAACACCACTATATTCTTATCAGTAATTACACTGTACTGTGATAACCGCCTTTGCTTCAATAAACAAAATCATGCACTGAGCTTTCTGCTCTGTTATCATGACTGAGTGAGACTGCCAACTAAATATGCAGTAAACTTCATTTTTTCCTTGATGATTTTTTGGACCAAGGAATTCTTTATTAAATATCCTGTACAGTATAATATATTTAAATTTTTAATTTTTAGAAACACCTCGTACAGTACAATACATTTAACTTTTTTACTTACAACTAGTTCTACATAAATTTCAGCTCCATCCATATTATCTTAGATAATAGAATGTAGTGAATGAAGTTTATGTTTATTTATTATACAAATAATTTAAATATGGCATTTTAAACTGGTAAATGCAATTAAAAATGTTATCACCAGAAATTCTGAAAAACAAAAATAAAAATAATTTGAAGTTTGTAATAGAAAAAATTGAAGAATAATTGTGTCAATTAATTTTTCAACAATAAAAATCATTCTAAAGAATGTTGAACTACAAAATATTTAATTTCCATTTTTAAGGTAACAAACTATTATTCTCAGTTCTGAGGCATACTGTGTAAATTACAATTTAAAATTATTTCTTATTGTGAAGTCTGTGTAGTTATTTTTAGTTTAGAGAATCCTACTCAGAAATCACCTATTTTCTACATATACATTAAAAATAAATATTTTATATATTTTTTCTATAAATATATCATGTAGAACCAACAGAATTGGAGAGCACTTTTTTAAAATTAGCTGTCCAGTTGTAGTGGTTAGTACAGTGTATCAATGACAATAACGTTTTGTCATTGATACTGTACCTCTTCTCCCCACTCCTTATAATACTATATACAACAGATGAAAGAATAAAATTATACTACGTATCTTAAAAATACTTTCCTGTAATTTTTATTCTTTAAAGAATTAAACTGTTTCACCATTTTTCTTATTCTTGTTGATAAAGTGTAACTATTCTGAAAATGAATTAAGCCTACTACTGAAAATAAATTTTTGTTGATAATTTATAAGTGCCATTAATTAATTTTAAAGTTATAACAACTTAGATATTTTTAGTCATATAATGTTTACAGGTACAGCCAGTCTTTATCCTCGTTTCCTTGTGCATTGTTTTCTGAAATGTATTAATTGATAATTAAATATCTGTTAGTTGTCTCATTTTTCCTTGGCAATAAATTAAGTTTTATAATCTTATTTTTCATTTATAACTTTATTATACATACTTATCTTTCTTCTTTTGTGACAATTTATTAGTTTTTTTGGAAATTAGTTGATCAGTTAATATTGCATAATATTAAGTTAAATAGATAGTTACATAAAATATAACAGTTAAATAATAATAATAGTTGGTTTTTGGGTTAGTTGAAAAATTTCAACTCCGTATTAGCTGATGTTCTATGGCACCTAAGAAGTTTCAGAGAGTGGAAATTGAAGGGTATGAAATAAGATGAATTGTCAATAGCCAGTCACATTCAATGAACCAATCTAAGTAGATCACCAAACTTAGGAATTCTAAGTTGAAATTATAATGTTGACATGTTTTAGTGGCTAATGACTGCAGCAGACTACCATTTAAGAAAGTTTTTTTGTTGAGTATGCTGTAATTAATAAAACCCATCAATCAAATGCTAAAATAGCAAGCTTAATATACAAAAATTAACAATTTATATAATAATCTTTTCAAATATGTGAATTCATCAGTTAGAAAATATTTTCCCAATAAAATATCTTATATCATGGATCAAATCCATGGATTTGAAAATATTATTTTAGAAATTTATTGTACTAAGCTTACTATATTTTGGTATGTTCAAAGATGGTTTATACAGGGTCTGTTCAGAAAATAACCAAACATTTTTAATTGCGCGCCAATGGAAATATTTAGTGATGGGTGGTTGGTAGCATTGTGTTTCACGTAACCTCCTCTGTAACCACATGTTTTTGGATTTCTGATATCATGTTTAGTTTTGTGTTATTGCTATTTGAGTGCAATGTGTTTGTAGAGATTTTTTTTTAATATGCAATTTTTTGATGATTGAACTTTTGCCTCAATGTCATATCCATAAACCCACCTTTCGTCTCCTGTTGTGATCCTTTGCATGAATGTTTCATCATCATTGGCTTGTTCAAGAAGATTTTACCGACAAAACCCACTAAATGCTCTTTCTGCTGTTCGGTAATCAAACAAGGAATAAACTTTGCTGCAACTTGATGCATGTTCAATTTTTCAGTCAAAATGTGATGACATGATCCAATCAAGATGCTAACCTCTTCTGCAAGTTCTCCGATAGTCAATCAACAATTTACATACACCAGATTGTTGATTTTCTGAATGTGGATGTCATCAGTTGAAGTCAAAGGCCTTCCTGGTCGAGGATCATCATCAATTAACTTACCACTTTTAAATCATGAAAACCATTTGTAACATAGTGTTACGACCCAGAGCATCATCTCCATAAGCTTGTTTCAAAAGTTGAAACATTTCTGTGAAAGTTTCCTCCAGTTTGACGCAAAATACATGATATCCTTGCTCCCAAAAATTGCTACTTGCACACACACACACACAACAGTTAACTACAACAACGTCCAACACTTAAACATGTTGGACTTGACAATAACATCAAAACTGAACAAGATATCCACAATCCAAGAACATGTGGTTACAGAGGAGGTTATGCGATACAGTCTAGATTAACACAGTGTGCCAACCACACATCACTAAATATCTTTGTTGGTGCATAATTAAAAATATTTGGTTATTTTCTGAACAGACATATGCAGCTTTTTTATAAAATTTTTCCCTGTAAAAAATTGAGATAATTCACAGTCAGGCCAAGCATCATACAATCCAGTATAGTAAAACTTAAGTGTAGCTTTTTTTTTTAATAAGATATAGTCATACACAGAGAGAGGGATATAATTTTCACTAACTGTTTTGAAAATGTTGTTCATTTGTTGCCCTGATGGGGGCAATATAACAGAATAACTGTTCTTTACCAATGGCAGTATTTCTTCAGAACATTATGATTTGCAAAACTGCAAATGAGAAAAATAAACAAATGGAATATAATCTTGTTGAAAATTTTATTACAAATTCTACAGCTTTTTATTTAGTAATGGTATCAAATTAATGCAGTAATATTCTCAGCAGTAAAAATTTAATAAAGATATAATGACGTATTTTATATTAAACATGTTTTCAGAAGTACTACCATTTTCAGTTCTTTAATAAAAAATGGGAAAAAAATTTAAAGAATTAGGTGTGCAAGTTTTAATATATTGATTCATATAACTGTAGAAATTATATATTTAAGATAGAGGAGAGGTGATACCTCCAAAAATATATTTAATATTAATGTTTTTCTTAAATTTTTACTGCTTAAGTGGATTCATTAATTGGAATAATATGTAAAATAATATAAACATTAGTAAGTGAAATAGTAAAAGTACTAAATTTAATACAATACTCTATTGTTATAGAGTCAAAAAATATTGAAGAATGAATATTTAATATGAAATAAAATATTAAGTGTACAAAAAATAGTTGAATACCATATTATACTATTTTCCAATGAAACCTTGGAAGGACATTCAATCTAACCATCAAAACTGTCATACGCTATACCTTAATTGTTTATCTAACCAAGGACCTTCAGCCAGTGATGGTACTAAGGCAATCTTAATATTTTTAAAGAAACCCATTCACAAAATTACAGTTAAGCATAATAAAAGGTGATTTAAAAATAACATTTGTGTGTTTTAATATGAAAAAAAATTACCAATGAATTTTAAGCAATTTCACTACACTATTGCAGAATTGATCAGAGTTGAAAATATGGTCATTCAATAATAGTAAGGTTACTATCAACATAATCTCTGTCTACATTTGAGCTCTCGTATTCCAGCAGTAAAGAATTTATTAACTTATTTTATTAAGCAAGAGTCATTCTTAATTACTTGTTGTCGAACTTCGTACTACTTAAAAACTTTGAGAAGACTAAACAAAAAAAAATGATGGTGTGAGATTTGGGCTATAAGATGGATATGATCTTTATAGTGTTTTGGTGGCCAAAACACCATTGGCGTATCATTTTATCTGCTGAATATAGGTTTTCAATTTTTCCTGGTAGGTGAACTTAGTTTCCATTCAGATTTCCAGCTCAAAATGATGAATCCATATTTCATCTCAAGTTTTAATGCAATCTAAAAAACCATTACCTGTTAAAGATTGCTGTTTAAATTATGTACAATTATGAATTTGAGTATATTTGTAATTTTGAGTTGACCGTTGTAGAATCTATCTTGAACATGTTTGCTCAATTCAGTTAATCATGAATAATGGAATGGATAGTGCCAATACTTTCACTACAAATCTCAGCAAATTTTGTTGTATCTGTCCTTGCGAGTAATATCTTTTGATATCTCAATATAATTTTGAAAAGGGCCAATTAAAACTTCCACTACAATGAAAATCTTGTGACACATGCCCTTACTGATTAAAACTGTTCAATCTGCTTATAAAAATTTGCATGGTTATACTTTTGTTTTAACATCTGTGAGTATTTTTGGCTGATTGTTCACCTTCAGAAATAATCTTATCGCAGTATGCTGTTCTCCTGTGATACACATTTCAAGTGGAGTCAACATTTTGAAATAAACAAAAAGGTTATAATAATGGAAATTCTTTTTGAACAGCTGATATTTTTTGTGCCAAGGAAGAAAAGTTAAATGTCAGTGATTTTCAGTTTATTCTATTAAATAGTTTTCTCTCTGTTAATTATTGAATAACCCTCTTTTATTTTTTCCTTATGGGTACATTGCAATCTGTTTTCATCTAGTGAACAATAAGCAACCCCCTCCCCATGGCCCAAAGCAATAATATTTATGAAATGTAAATGAGGTGTAGTCTTGTAGAGTCTTGCACTAGTTGGGAAATTACATTGCAATAATAAATAAGTTCCACTACATGAAAAACTTTTGTCTGTAAGTAAATAGTAATTACATGTGGTTGTATCATAGTATATAAAGTTAAATTTTCTTTGACTTATATGATTAAATGCAAAATAATTATATAGAACAATAATTCATTTACAGAATTGTAGAATATAAATTTTTACTAAAATAATTTATATTAATCAAGATTTTTTTTTAAGTCTGTATTTATTTATATTGACAGTATATATACAGGAAATATCATAGAATTTTTTTAACTGTACAGGTCATTGAACTTAAATGAACTGATAAATAAGTATATACAATGTATTATGAAAATAATTAAGACACAAAATTGTAAAAAGAAAGTGATAATTGACGTGAATTTTATGAGTTCAATAAAACCTGCTCAACTGAAATAATTGGGGCCAGCGATAAGTTTATTTTTGTCAATAAAGATTGCTCTTCTACACATTTTGTCATTGTTTATATTTATTCTAAAAAATAAAATGAAAAAGTAGTTTTTTTTTCACTATTACTTCAGCTTCATTAAAAATAGACTATAATAATTCAGTAAATGAAAATGTTAACTCTAAATTTCCTGAGTTTCAACAGCATAAATTATGAAATAAATATGTTGATGAGGTATGTGGTAAAGTAGCATCTGGTTTTACTAAAAATTTATGAAGTTAAATATACAAAATAGAAAGGAATGTGGAAATACTAATTAGAAATATAAGCTTTTAATTGATTGATGAAAGCTGTTACTTGATGAAAAACATAACAAAATATATATATAAATGTATATGACTGATTTCAAAAAATTATTTAAAAAATCACAACAGTGGTTTCAGTGCACTGAGCGGAATAATCCGTGTATTCTGTTTGTACATCTGAGAAAGGTATTGTGTGCTGAAACAGCTGTTGTGATTTTTTAATAATTTTATGAAAATCAATTTTTTTCTTAACGTTTGTTGAATTAAGTAGATGACTATTTATTAAAATAACCTGATATGAAATAGAAAACATTTCAAAAAGTATTTTATAATATATTCCTAATGATAAAACTTATATCTCTAACTGTTTAATTCTATAACACTTGGCTTTCTTCTGCTCGACACACCAGCTCATTTTGGTCAATCTTCATAAGTTTTAAGGAATACCACATTTTCGTACAGGATTAATCATTGCTTTCTGTCAAGATATTTTATGCCAACCTTATTTATTCCTCTGTTTGGAACCCATTCATAAAGTCACTACACAAGAGCAGTAACATGCCTGTCAAAATCCTGATCAGGCTTGATATTTCCAAATGCTACAAACTTTATCTCTGATATGCAACTACAATTAAGTGACAGCTTATTGTTGTTTGGAAAATAAATAAGTGGAACCCATTCCTTTATGTACATCTCAATTTGTCATTCTATGCCTGTTTCATCAACTGACAGTAATTAATTTCTATCAAGTAAGCTTCTTCTGTTAAACAATATTATTTTTTCTGCTATTACCTAAATGTTACACATCTTTTACTCAGTACGTCAGTAGCTTTAGATACTACATTCCATTAGAAGTACTTGTACTCCACAGTAAGGATTATTTGTCAGAATTATCTCCTTAATTTTCTTGAACAAATTTGTACCTTCCATCAGTGTAATTCCTAAAAATTGCCTTTGCTAATAAAGTTTTGTGTAAATCTAAATTTATATAAATTACTAAAGCTGCTGAAACTTTAATAACATTGTTATAAAATTCTCATTACTTTATTTAGTCAATTTACATGAGTAGAATTAATTGAGAAATGTTTACTGAGCCTTATTTCAGGAGAAGTTAAATCAATGCTCCTTGGAACTGCATGAATGGTTTGATGAAGAATTTGTTTCTTATATTGGTATTGCACCCATAACCTGTTATATAATTTGAAAAAAAAATATTAACAATCCCAAAAATAAATGGATAGAAGCTTACCAGTTAAAAAAAATTCATGTAGAACATTTTGATTAAAAGCAAGAATGAATTTCTGTGCAATAGGGATACCATTTGAGGTAAGAATAATTTCCAGAAATACTCGTATGTAGTAACTGACTTTCAGTGTCTCGGAAACCCTAGAATTGAATGAACATTTGAAAAAGTCTGTAATCAGTTCTGAAAATCATTGCTTAATCACATATTGATTTTTCTATTAATATTACAATGTTGAATCTATTTTAACATGGAAAATGAGATAACAGTTGAAAAAATACCAGATCCTTACCTGGCATCCAAACTCTTAAGCTATTGATCTAGAAACTAGTTTCATAATAGTAAATATTACACCAACTAGGTGGTGAAGATGATATCCATATTCAGTATATTGTCACTGTTTATGTAGCTATAGTGAGTAAACACTACTCTTATCAAGAAATAAAAGTACACAATTTTATTTATTTTTGTTTATGTAAAGAGAGATACTTTTTTTAATTTAAATTACTAGATAGTAAATCCAAGTAGTGAGCCAGCAGTTTGATGAACTAAACTTGTTTATATGTATCTGACAAAATTAATAAATTCACCTTATGATAAATAGACCTCTACAAAATATTTTTACTCTTGATATCTTTCATTATAATTTAACACTTCTAATTCATCATTACTTATATAATCTTCAGATACACTGTATATTATTTTATGTATATTTTGATTTTACTGTTAACATCATTACTACATTATTGTAAAATCACTTTCTGGCATATTATGTATTTTGTTATTATTTAAAATAATAGCATGGTAATATTGCAAATAAATCAATATTTACGCAATTACTGTAAATCTAAAAGGAGGCTAATATTTTTTTTTGTGTATCTACAAGTGTGTATGTATTAGTGTTCATTAGTTTCATTCTAGCGTCCAAATGGTTAGACTGAATTTGACAAATGAGGTATTGTTGGATTCATCTTGACATTGCAGGCGACAGGATAAGTGATGTAACAAAATTATCAATGTGGTAGAGGCTTGCTGATGTAATATCAGACCCAAAAAAATGTTTTTCCAAACCCCAGCAATATGGGTATCAAATAAAAGCTCTTTGCAAAAGGGTTCCAAAAATACGTAATAACACAGTATCTCTATATAAATTTATAAATATGTATAACAATTTCTATATGGTGAACAGTAGCTATCACAATGGCAGACTTATGGACATTGTATGAAAGTTCTTGGCTAGAGGATTGTGAAAATAATATAAAGGATAATAAATTAATTACGCATTGTTTTTTTTTCTTGATGATATCGTCACATAAGCTTGTGCGAGGGATATGGATATGTTTATTTCTTGATATATAACATTACTATATAAGACTAGTCTTTGTCAATCACAGTTAGCCGGTTGACATATACCTGTAGATGGATAAATGAATTACCTCACAAGGGTTTTGGTCATTTTAAACTAAAAAGTAGGAAATAATAAAGTTAATTTAAAAAACTGACTGACAAAAGTAGATACATAGAATTTATGCGGGCATAAATTAGCATGAAAATTAGCATTTTCATGATCTAAATTTTTTCTATTCAAGGAATTAGAGAAGCAATTGTAAAAAAAGATATTCATAACAAATAAGACTACTGTTACTTGGTTCTTTCTTACAACAGGACTTGATTCTTTTATAGAACAAATAAGTGTCATTAAATATAAATACATAAATGCCACTCTGTGGCGGAATAGTAATGTCTCACCCTTTCATTTTGAGCTTCCAGGTTTGAATCCTATTTTTTATTCTTTAACAGTGATAATACATTAAATGAGGATTTTTTCATGAGATACAATGGCTGAATAATTTTGTTACATTTATAAATTAGTTGTAACAAATATTAAATTTAATTATAATGTGAATCTTCAATGGCACATTAACAGCTTTATATCTTGCACTAGCTAATTAGTTAGTTTCAGGTATCAGTTCTATAATACAACTTTTCAATTTTTTTTTTGTTTTGATATAGCATGTGACATAAAAAAATTGGTATTTCTTTAATTATAAATTGAATTTTTTTTGTAGAGTTTATTAGGATCAATAATAAAAATTACGTAAACTTTTTCATTTTTGATAAACCAAATTTAAAATATACATTTGTCGGAATGTTTTCAATTACTTGTAATAGTCATCATTAGAGAGACCTATGTTGTCATTATAGTATAACTAAACTGAAAATATCACTTGAGGGGTTTTTTTTTTTAGTCAGGAAGGCATGTATGTTACTGAAATGAAGAATTTAAAACAAAAATAAATTTTGCACTTTGGTTGTTAATTAGATAATATATATCCTCAAATAATTTCCATTAATTTATTTTAATATCAATTTTATTGATTTTTCAATGTCACTTATTTTGCTTACTAATTATTATTTGTTATTTTTTTTGTAATATGAACTTCAGTCAGTTTTATTACTTTACAATTAATTTTGTGATGCTGCTCTAATCAAATTTTTATCATTGTTTCTTCTTGATTATTCTGTAGTTCATTATTATCCATATCATCTGGGCAGCAATTCATTATTTTATCCATGAAGTACACATCCACATTCTGTTGTGGTTTATAAAATAAATTATATATTTTAATAGTAATAATAGCATATAATTTGCTATTACATTATATTAGCATATAGTATTAATAAAATATTTATTTTAACTATGAATTCAAAAAATATATGATTTGGTGTATATATATAATAAAAAATTAATAAAACTTTTTAATCTAAACAATGCGTGTTTGTGCATGTGATTACAGTTTTTTCTTATGTTTTTATTTTTCCCAGTAAAATAAATAATTTTTATTTACATATTTACTTCATGAAAAGATTTTTTACATGAGAATTGTAAATAACACTTGTGTGTATACGTTTTTTTTTGTTTGTAAATGTGTTTATTTAACCTTTGATTATTATTACTGTCAGTCTTTGTCAACAATGATATCTGAAATCCGTTTAATTGATTACATTTTATGGTAATGAAATATTAACATACTACACATAATATTCATGAAATATTATACAATGAAATATATTTTTGTTGCAGTTAATATTTCTAGTACATAATTCTTTTTTAAAATATTGTAAATTAAATTTTTTAATGTTGAATCAATGATTAATGAATGTTTAATGTAAATTAGGATTATAAAAATCATTTACATGGCTGTAATAGTAGTTAAAAATGGATATTAAAAAAAATCATTTATGATTATTTATTTATTTCAGTGTAAATCGGTAAATGTTAGGTGTTTTGTTGGTAACATTTTTTATGTATTGATGTTATATCTGTGTAATAAGTATAAAAAATTTAATCAGATAAAAAGATTTTGTGTTATATATTCAAGTGTTCATTGCAACTGATATGTATATACTAGATTAAATATATATATATTATTGTAAGCCATTAACTATTATTATCTTCATACTAGATATGACTAGTATATTCTGGTGTAGTCTGTATACTTAAGTTTATACTTTAAATTTTGACTGTCAAACACCATTTTACTCATGTAAATTGCAGTTATAACTAGAATTAAAAATACATCCAAGTGATGTTGGATAGATTAACAAAGAAATTATAATAAAAGAAAAGGTAGAAAATTATTTGTTTTAAAAAGAAAATTTTTTTAAATTGCATTATTTTTTCATGCTTATCTTCATAGTAGAATGGTTACCTTTGTGATAAAGGTCTGGATCAGTCTTAGCATTTTTCAGCCACTACAAAAATTAACTCTCAGTATTGATGATAATTGAAATATTGCCTGTAGTTAATTAAACAAATAAAAAACTGACAACACAGTTGTTGGACTTTCCCATTACACGGCTGAAGTCACGTTCCAGGAAGTCCTACAACTGGTTTGTTTTCTGATGCATGGCTTACACACACAACTTAATTAAAAATATTTGTCATTTTATCTTCTCATCAGGGTATAGGCGAATCACCTGTTCTGATCTTAAAGAAATTCTATATTTTTACATTCAAATTTAACTATTGATGTCTATGAACCAATAGGGTATAGGTAAAGCAGTACTTCTCATAAAAAAGGGACTATATTATCTTTCCATCACCATACTTATGAAAATTCATATTAATGAAATTATTATAGATTCATTATTGTTTGATTTATTAAAATAAATGTATCTTTGGGACTGTTTATCACCATTGTTTATTTGGTCTGGTAATCATTTTATTTAAATATAATACATTTTTGTTTATTTGATTTAATGATTCTAACTAAAGCACATACCCATACTTTATTTAATTCGCATGGGTGTGTCATTACTAGCGGCGACGGTTGGCACTAAAACTAAACTAATGTAATTTCACAATTTACCTAGAACAAATTTCACAAGTACAATCATAGACTGGTGTAGTCACTAGGCTTAACACACCAGCTACCAAGTCAACCAGGTGAGACCCAGCCAAACTGAGTTACTTTTTTTACACTTAAAATATTATTCATTTGTTTAATTCTACAGCTCACCTGTGACATTACAACATAGCAGTAGTTTAGAGAATTTTTTTGGGGGTGCAATTATGCAAATATTGTTATTTTCCAGTTGTTAACAAATGTGCTTAAGAAAAATATGTCCTTAGTTAGGCGAAATCTCGAGGTACTGAGGGTGACTTCCCTACAGCCTCACCCCCATGACATTTTAAGTTGAAAATTTAATGGCATCAATGTCCCATATATAGAAGTAAAAATGGTCAAGTTTGGTCAAAATTGGTCCAATAGTTCTGAAATATAAGGTGATTTAGACGTCAACATTGAACACACACATGAACATGCAAACATTAACATACAGAAAATTTCCATCTTGATTTTTGGGTTCCTTAGGTGTCAAAATATCAAGATCCGGTGAAAATTGCATATGCCCAAATTGAAACCACAATTTTTCCCTTCTAAAGCTATAGCTCTGCTATATGTTATTTAGACAGGAAAGTAAAAATGAATTACAGAGGAATTTTCAGTAGCAGTATATGGAATTATTGAAATTCTTTATGTGACTCATTAAGAAAAATAATAAACTGGGAAGTAAATCTAAAGGTAACATACAAGGTTTTCATTATTCTTGCAACTCCTGTTTAAAAAATTTCTTTCTCTGCTATTTGAAAACTTTTCATTGTATTTTATCTAGCCATCCACATTACATTTTAATAATTTTTTTTTGTTTTTTGTGTAGTAAATGTTGAAGAAATTCTTATACAATCAATATGCAAATGAAATTGTAGTATTCAGGTTGTTATCTTTTTTAGTATATTAGAAAACAAATTAATGGTTTTGTTAATAATACAACTCTTTTCTTTTCTTTTTTTTTAAGTAACTAGTCGCAGACTGTTTTGAAGTTTGATCCTTTCTTCATTCCTCTGTTTTGTGTTTACATAATAACTACATACCTACCACATGATACAACCTCCTAGAGATTTTTAAAATACAGTAGTAATAGTAGTTAAAATTTTATATGTGAAAAAAATCAGTTTTAAGATTGTGTACATCAGTAGTTAAGAAAAATATTTGATTAAAATATTAATTGTGTAGCAGAGCCATACTAGCTAGATGCTTTTTCCTCTACTAACAGCCGTACATCTACTCCCCTCTGCAAGTGCTTTGCTATAAAACTGCTCGGCTCTATTTATTTAATGGACACAGACAGTTTGAGACTTTGTTGGACTGATTATAATTTAATGCTGATGGTTTATATATTGTATTCTGGTCACTAGTCTGTCTGTTGTTCAGTTCTAATTAATTATGTACACATTGGCCCTGCTCTGATAATCCAGAGATGTAGCAATCTACAGGTATATACTCGCTACACAAACAAATGATGCAATGGCCAATTGGCCTTGAATTAATAAAGTTACACTAGATATTAAAAGACTTCCAGATAATCATATGTATTGATTAAAAGATTAAAAAAATTGTACTTATGTTCATTAAATTTTTGAAACTTAATATTTAGTTAAACTTAAAAAATAAAGTAATGATTAATTTTATGTGTGTTTAGTACTGGAACTATAAACAACATTAATCAGCAAAGTTTATAAAATTACCTTCTTTTGTTTAAAAAAGGTAGTAGGTTATTAAAAATGAGCAGTCAATGATTCTTTTTTTCCTTAGTATGTATGATTATAAATAGTTGCTGTAATTGTAGATAAATAGGTTATACATAGTAATTGATAAAATGATATGTTTTCCAATCAGGGTATGTTTATAATGTATTAAATGAGCAATCTAAATTATGTTTGTATTTAGTGTAATTCAATGTGTTGATATTTCAAATTTTTGTATACTGTATATGTTAATAGGATAAAGAAAATGAACCAAAATTTTTATTGTGAATTTTAATTTTTATTGCACATATAAATATGAGAAAATAAAATTGGTTACCAGTCATTTAATTTTTCTTTTTATCTATAGTAAATGTTAGTGGTTTTCTGCTACTGTCGATTTAAAAATTTGGGGACTACAGTGCTGTCATTAAAACTGGAAAACTTAATGATATTAACAGTGAATGCATATCTCAAACAAATTTGAGTATGTTATAAGAATCGATGGTTCTGATCATGTATGAGTAAATATCCAAAGTTATAACTATTTTATTCATACAATTTTATCTGTTACCTGTTACACTGTCTTACAATGACAATCATTTAATAATATATAAAAGGAAGGATGTAATTTTTATTTATAACTAACTAGCTGTTGAGTTCTGGACACAAGGTTATTTGTTTCTTCTGTGCAATTAATTCTGCTATCTTATTCTTATAACTTTTACACTAACTCCAAACAAACATTTAGCACATAAAACAATATTAGAATGGAACAGTGTGTTCAAAAGTAGAAGTATTTTTTGAATTTTAAACATGATTCTCCTCAAAGTATATCATTATTCAGAGTATGGGTACTTTCTTGAACATCTTTGGTAAACTTGTTAAATGTGCCTATATTTCGGTCATGCACTTAAACTGACCCAAAAACTTAATGCCGCTGATTAGTAAACAAGTTACCTTTTTCTGACATTGTGTCTAGTAGTATTTTGTTTTCATTGGTCAAAAAAAAATTCTTATTGACAATACTCATTTCCTGCTGGGCTGTTATATCAACAGACCAAATATAAGGTATTGTGAACCTATCATTCCCAGTGAAGTTTAATTTTTTTGTTGTACTGCTCAAACCATTGCATCTTCTAATTTATAACAGTGTTACAATAATCTGGGACAAAAAATTGTGACAGTAGACTGATAGCATGAGTATAATGTTGCATTATCATCAATTTTTGTAAATGAATAGATGTGAAACCTTAGATTTGATTCAAGAATGTTTACTTTCAGAAATTTGTTGTATAAATTTTTTTGCTTACTGGTGACTGTGATGATGTTCATAAAAATAATAAAATCTCTGTTATCTTACAGTTTCTTTCACTTATGGCCTGTGCCCCCTCCCATTACTTATCAGGATCTTCATTTTAAACTTTTTTCCATGATAATTTTTAAATGACAAAGTATGCAAGATTAAAAGCTTCCGCTATGAACATTAGATAACTTCAATATTTATTTTATTTGTATGATAGTCACATGTAGGATATGATGATGTTTGAGTGTTTTGTAACTTTGTAGTAACAAATCTACAGGTTCCATTTTTTACTGATAAATTTTTTTACCTTTTTCCATATCATAACATGAAAGCCTTGAAAATTATGTCATCAACTTTATCGCTATGGAATCTGTGTAATATCTTATTTTACATTTGTATGTTACTATTGAATTAAAACTATTGAAAAACATTATTCAGTAATGCATAGATTCTCAGTCACTCTGTTGCCAGACTGTATGAAAACTACTTAATTTTTTTTTATCTAAGTATCTAGTATAAAATACAAAATTTCCCTATGTAATAAAATATAAATTTCAATAAAAAAAAATTTATATTTAATAAAGTATCTGATTTGATTTCAACTTTCTTCAAAGCAGAATGACAACACTTTTCATCTGCAGATCCCAGATTTTAATCCTGGTATTTTTCATATGTTAAATATTTACACACTATATTCCTGCTAGTAGATTGGAGTCAGGAAGGGCATCTGCCCTTAAAATTACTGCCAAATAAATTCCAATCTTAAACTGGGTGAAAAGATGACCATAACAATACCAACAAAAAAAATTGATTTGATTAATAACTAACAAATTATGAGTACTCTATAATTTTATATGAAATAAATATTAATTATAGTAATTACATTAATAGTAATCAAATAAAAGTGAATATAGTTTGGGTTAAACAGAAGAAAAAAGGAATTTATTGATTTTTTCAGGCTATTTTATTGATAATAATTTAATAAGAGAATAGTGCTTAATTAATCTATATCTGTTACCTTTAAAAATAAAACCTCCTAATTTTTTTTTACTTATCTTATCTCATAAGTTAATATCCTTGTGCTAAATTAACACTTTTATGATCGATAATATGTTTTTTTTTTTTTTATGTAAACAATATAATAAATCTTGTTATTTTTAATTGAACAAAATTTGTCCTAGATAAAATGTGTAGAAAATTATGATTATTATTCATTGTTTATTCAAACATCAGCATTTTTTATCATGTCGCACATGATTTTTTTTTTTTTTTACTAAAGTTCAAAATTCAAAATAATAAAGTGGAAAAACCCGTGAGGACAATGGTTACTCTTATTTATTATTGATTTTAAAATCAGAAGTTTATGATAGTACTAAGTTTTTGTATTTATTTTTGTTTAGTAGTCAACAAGTATTTATATATGCATTCTATTAAAAATTGTAAAATATACTAGGAAGAACACAAAATGTTTCATTAATTTGAAGTTAATAATAAAATGTATGATTTAGTTATTACCTTAATGTATATAAAAATAAATTAAGAGTCTTATATTAAACCTCAGAAGAGACTTTGATAATCAATTTATTGAACAAGAGAAGATTCACTGTGTTTAAGATAATTCATTTATTTTCTATTAGGGATTGTTCGTATTACATAAGTATCTTATATAGAGGAGAATTCAAGCTTTGCTTACTTCTTTTGATGTAGATGGGGGATTATTTAAATGTTTGTATTTATTTTATATGTTCTAAGAACAATCCAGATATGTTTTACAAACATTTGATTATTGTAATGTTCTAAAGAAAAATTCTATAATTACTCCTAGCCTAATTTACAATGTTGATTTATTAGCGTAATGTAAAACTTAAGTTCATGCCTTTATTTGTCAGAATTAACTGCATCTAATGCATTTGATAACATTTTAAGTAGTATTACATAATATTACTTAACTTGTATTTCCAGCATCTGATTAAAAAAAAATCGTATAATGGAGTATTTTCAATGTACTCATAAACGGTACATTATTTTATTTATTTGGTTTTTTCAATTTTTTTGGAATGGAATTACATAAAGTAGATCCATAGATCCCCAGATGATGTTAAATGTATAGTGCTCAATTTAATCAATATTTTAGTCTATAAAGAAATAAAAATAATCATTTAATTAAATTAAAGCGAGTCTCGATGGCCATTGATACCGTCTCGGCCTTCATCCAGAGATTCCGGATTTGAATTCCTATCAGACATAACATTTTTCATATACTACAAATCTCTATATTCATATTTCCATGCACAAACTTCTTTGCAAGCTTCTAGGCCAAGACATGAGAAAAATCTGCTTTTACGTTAAAAATGATCGCAGGAAACCAATTGTAATACAGTAAGATAGTTTATAGATCAGTATAAATATATTTTCAATTCCTAATTTTTTTTTGCTATTTGAACTAAGTTTAAAGACAAAAAAGTTATTTTTTTAGCTTTTTGCTTTTAAATTGAAAAGTAATGGAACAGCAATTGTACCTTAATGAGAGAAGTTGTAGGCAATTAAAATACCTTTAAAACTAGTCCTTGAATGACTTGATTGGTCCATTGTTTACTAATAAAAATTAAAAAATCCTAAGAAATCTTACAAAAAAGACAACTTCAAAAATTCATAGCTCTCTCAATTTTGAAGCTGTAGTAATAGCCCTTTACAAAATTGTAGTCAGCGATATAAATATTACATGTGCAAAATCTGGGTAGGTGCTATCAGATAAATAGTTTTTGCACAATTGCATTTTGAATTTAGTATGCAATATTATGTGCCTGCCTTGCATAGTGTGCAATTCCTCCAGAAATGATCCAATTAACATTTTTAAAAAAGATTTGTAAATTAGATATGATTTACTACAAATTGTCAATTTACACTACATCATTAAAATGTGTTGTAATAGGTGAAAAAAATAATAAAGCAATTATTGAAGCGACTTTAATTTTTTTTGGGGGGTAACTCAACCCAACTATCTGAATATGTATGTACGTCAGATTTGATGGAAAACAATTAAAGTATCTTTTTGACTTTTTTTGTCATATATAGTAGTTGAATATGAAATGTATTGTGGATACTACATATATATATATATATATAAATAATATATGTGTATGCTTAATTTTATATTAATTTATTTAGGTTAAACTTTTTATAGTCAATTTTTTCCCCCTCTGTTCATAAGTATCAATATATACAATATAATATTCTTTCAGCCTCCATAAAGCACAGAATTAGAGAAACACTCTTATCTACACTTTTTTACTTTATTAACATTTTCAGGCTTAAGCACATCTTAAGTGATATTTTTTTATAAATGTTTAGACTGTTTACATTTACACATTACCCTTATCTTTTTTACATTTTGTAAAATTTGTTGGTTAAAACAAAAAAAATTTTTTTTTTTAAATATACGAAGAAAATTGTTTAGATTTTATTTGTATAATTTTTATATGTATATGTATAAAATTTGAGATTTAAAAAAATTGTTAAAATGTTTCATTAGTTGCTGAGATAATCATTATAATGATTGATAAAATGCTTGCTGTGCGCTTCTGTTACTATAAATACAACTTCTCCGTTGCTGCTGTACCTCCCCCCTAACACTCGACTACTTTCAGCCACTAGAACAAATATGTTCATGTTTAGATGCATTTTTCACCTATTTCAACACATTTTAATGACAGTGTAAATTGACAATATGCAAAAAAAAAATTTCACAGTGTAATATTTTCAGTAATATTTTACAATGTAGTAAATATTTCTAATTTACAGATCTTTTTTTTAAAAATGTCAATCAGACTATTTCTGAAGAAAATGCACAGTATGCAAAGTATGTATATAATAATGCATAGAAAATTCAAAATGCAAGTATGCAAAAACTATTTATCTGATAGCACCCTGATATTCCACACATAATATTTATATTGTTGACTAAAATTTCACAGAGAACTATTGCTGCAGCCTCAAAATTTACAGAGTTATGAATTTTTGAAAAAACGCCTTTTTTAAGCATTTTTTATGTTTTTTTTTTAATAGTTTTTCTTTGTAAAAAATCAACCAATCAAACTGTTCAAGGGCTCGTTTTAAAGGTATTTTATTTTAATTGTCTACAGCTTTTCTCATTAAAGTATTGTGATTGCTCCATACTTTTCAGTTTTGAAGCAAAAAACTAAAAAGATAACGTTTTTGTTTTTTAAACTTTTTTTGAATAACAAAAAAAAAATAGCTATTGGAAACATATACATGTTGATCTACAAACCATCTTACATTACATGCTGTCTGTGGTACAATTGGTTTCCTGCAATCTTTTAATTCACCTCAAAGTCTCTACATCTTGGTCTATTTTGTGGTGAATTAAGTCATCAGTCTAAAAAAGAAAAAAAAATATGGAAATCATATTTAAGCAAAAAAGGGAAGAATAAGTTATTATTTTCTTACAAGGGTGAGGATGTAAAAATCACTAAAAAGTACTTATGTAATACTTGTATTACCCCCCCCCCCCCTATTAAACTTTATGTGTATATGCATATATACATATACGCATGAGCATACATTCACATGCGTATCTGAGGTTATATAAATAATAAAGTAGTAACCTTGAAATTAATGAAAGCAGGGAAGTAGAACAAGACTTTTATTATTTTCATTAATATTTTCCATCATTATTTTAACTGATTATATTTTTTATTAAATACTCATATTGTGTATTTTCCCTTCATTATTTAAATAATTTATAATGAATTCTTTTATCTGAATGATATAACTGGACTATTATGTCCACAATAACATCTTGATTTTAATTAATTATTCTCTTTTTCTTTTAAAGATATTTCTGTTTCTTATGTTTTATTTTATTCTGTTTCTTTCATTGTTAAATTTTTTTCTTCAAATTTTATGTTAAAATTCCCCTGATCTTTATATCTTTGGTTATTTGGCCTAACCTTATGGCCATAGTCTTCCATATGTTTTCTTCGCTTTCCAGTATTACACATACAAAACCATACATCATACTCCTGTAAGGTTCTTTTACTTCCTGTAGTATGCAGAAACTTGTTCTATTGCAGGTTCAAATCTTAGGTTTTATTATCTAAAATTTAGGCCTTAGGTTTAAGTTGAATGTATTCAGGTTCTTCTTTGTCCAATCTCAATATTCTTCTTCAAATATTAAACTAGCCAAGATGTTTTTCAAAACTTGAATTTTTACTACTTTTTCAATTTCTTCTAATGATTTCACTTAAGAAATCTAGATTTAACAAATATTGCCCTTATATCTTCCTTGATTTTGAAAAGAAAGTGTGAAATTTTTTCTTTTGCCAATTTCAGTTTTGGGGATCATTCTAAAGAAAAGTGTCATAAAGAGTTTTTGGCTACATATGAAAGCTATTATATTTAATGTAGGCATAAGGGAAAGTAAAGTTTTAGACAATTTTTTAAAGATCTAAAATTAATAACAAATGTCAAATGTAATAACAATGTCTATTTATGAAGCAATGATTAATTATAAGCTAACAAATTTTAAAAGAAGTTGATACAGTCAATAATTACAGTACTCAATAAATAAAACAGTTAAGGCTGTGGAATCTTTAGAACAATATTTGAATAAATAAGTTAATGACATTAGTACATATAATACAAGCTCACTGGGTTGGTCTGGTGGTAACTCATCAGAGCAAATAAGCTGATTTTTAAAGTCAATAGTTCTAAGGTTCAAATACTAAAAAAGGCAGTTACTGCCTTTACTAGAGTTACTAGGGAGTTACTCTCTTTACTTTATGGATTTGAATACTAGTTTATGAACACTTCTTTTCTTTCTTTTCTTTGGTAGTTGAGTTTCAATTAACCACACATCTCAGGAATGGTTGACCTTAGTCTGTACAAGACTACACTTCAATTTCCAGTCGTATATATATCATCCTCTGAAGTAATACTGTACAGTGGTTCTGAAGGCTAAACAGAAAAAGAGAGAGTACATGTAATACAAAAAAGTTTGGAAAAGTTTAAAATCCTTTTTAGTTAAAATATTGAAAAATGTTTTTACATTACAGAAAAATTCCTTCCCCTTCAACTGATCTCCATACTTATATGTAATGTCTCCGCTTTTCATCAGGAAAGTTTTTGTTTGAATCCTCTCCAGGCAAGAATTTTTCATATGTTATAAAATTCATGTTTCATCAAAGGACAGTAGCTGCAAATGTAATCAGCCTGTATTTTCTGAAGTGAATAAAAATAGGTAATTATAGATCTTCAGCTATGATGGAGTAGGATCCAAATCCTGTTCTGGCATCGCAATAATTATAGATTAACAATTATTATAATTGTAGATTATAAAATATCAGTAATTATAGATCTACATTTAAATTTAGTTACCTTTATATTATTATTATATTCGTATTAATATTGATTAATCACAGCCAAAGCATGAATGTTATAAAAAGCTCAAGTATGAATCATTTGTGCACTACATGTAGCCGCACAATGTACCACCATTGGTCTGCCCTAAACCAGTAGCAGCTAAACTAAAAATCTGAGTACATACAACAAACAAACCCACACACTATATTTTTTTTTATGGAGAGTGATAAATCTTTATTTCAGTTAATTTTCATCGATCAAGAGCCGTAAGAAATATTGTTTCAAATAACATAAAGTAATAAATGAGTAATAAATGAGCACACATACACTTTTTTGATTCTAGAGGGGAAAATCTATTAAATTACAAAATTTTTAAACTGTAACTATGTTGATATTAACTCTGTTGTTAAATATTACAAAAGCATTATGATATAAGTTTTAAGGAGAATTGATTTAATGAATTTGGTTTAAATTATATATATATTTTTTTTAAGTAACTATTTTTTTTACTTATTTATTTATACTTTGCATATATTGTACACAGTAGTTCAACTGCACAAGATCAAGGCCTCAGTTATCTGACTTTATATTAAGTAATCACAGTCATTTTAGTTACAAGAAACTAATAAAAAAATACTTTTTCTTTAATTATCTTAATATTTTTTATCTTTGTTATTTGAAAAATATTGATTTTATTTATCATTTGATTTGGTAGTCTCAACTTGTGTAAACCCACTAAGAAAAATATCTTATTCATAAGAAATCTTAAAATATTCAAGGGCTGTTAGGAAGTTCTTCGATATACAAACAAAGGGATAAGTTAACATCTTAATTCTCCAAATATCAATCTACTCTACTCGTGAATTATTTGACAACCACTTTTTTATCTTGAAAACTCATTCTGACTTTATGGAGGAGCCCTAAGAGTGACATTTTATTTTAAACATGAATATAAATAAGCAAAACAATATGCTTTTATTTTGTTTGACAAACAAAATCAATTTGATTATCTCAAGAGAACTTGTCATCCAATAAAGTACCCAGAAATTTCATTTTAAGAGTAACAAAAATAACAATCAGCAGTGTTTCATCTGCCTGAGAAATCCAGTCCAACAACAACAGTTTTATACATATTTAAAGTTAGGTAAGTACAATTCAACCAGTGAACAATTTAAAAATTCTAAACTCTTTTTATTTTTAGATACTGATATGGTTGTATCATCTACAAAGAATATAAAAATGAATTGTTCAAGATTGAGGACAATAATGTGACCCTTCATATTCTATATCTTGAAATGATGAAGATGAGGATGTTGGGCACACTATGTATGGATTTAGATTTTAATATTGGCACTAAACAATGGTTATAGTTATAAATATTTGATGTTTCAAAAGTTGTGCATTTTAGAATGATTATATAGGACCAAGTCATTCACAAACTTATCAATTTGGCAAAGAAAACACAAGGTTTTTAAAAAATTTCATTTTTTAATGTTGCACCTTGCACACTCAATAAATTTAGATAAATAACTTTCTAACATTTTAATATACTCTGTATAATGCAATTAGTCTAACTTCAACTCTGCAAAATAAGCAGTTATCACAGCTTTTACCTCATCATTTGATGTGAATCTTTGTTCAGTGAGTCATTTCTTCTGATTTGGGAAGAAGTAATTGTTAATATGGTGCATATGGAATCATTACAAAGCATTGCATCAGCAACTGAGACTTGTGTGCAGGCATATTATAATGATGAAAGAACCCATACTGTGGAAGCGAAATACTCACCGGTGATGTTTGTCCCTTTTTCCAGGAAGTCAATGAACATAACATCAGGAGAATCCTAAAAAAAACATAGCCATTACTTTTCCTGCAGAAGAACCGTTTTCGCTTTCTTTTTTGCACTTTCACCTGCTCCCACCTATAGTTTGGACTTCTGTTTGGTTTCTGGTGTGTAATAACAGTAGATGAAACATGGACATCTACTGTTATAAAATGTTGAAGAAACTCATTACAGAATAGTGTTTAAAAATGTTTTACAACATTCTTGAAAAGTATTCAGTCAAATGCATTTTTGGTTGACTGTTATCAAACGCAGATGTATCAAGCAGGAAGATTTTTTCATACAAAAAACATCATGTAAGATGGAGTGGACACAGTCTACCAAGAAGTTTGCGATGTCAGAAGGCTAACGTATCTTCAGTAGATTATTACTACGGCATAATGATTATGTGAGTATATTCTAGAAATTAATAAAACTATTTATTAACAAATAAGGAAATTAATTTGAAAAACTGATATATATATATATATATTTATATATAAATTTTTAAATTTAAATTCTTTTTTAACTATTTTGGAGATGAAGCCAGTTTTGAAAGTATCTATTAAATTACCATATGAAAAAATTAATTTATATTAATGGTATCTTTCGTTAAAATTTTATGTATAGTTTAATTTTTTCTGGTACAGTTTTCAAGAGATTAAAATGAATTATTTTATTTTATTCATTTAGTTGCAAGTTTCATATTCTGATTGTGTTAATTTCTTTTCCTGTTTCATATTATATAAATTTATTAAATTACGATCACTTTTAAATAATATATTATTAAATAATCATCTAAAGTAGTAATAATTTATATATATATATATATATATACATAGCTTAGCAGCTTTACTTATTTAATGTTCGAATGATTTAATTTTAGTTAAGTTAATACTATGTATTTTTTTGATGATCTGGAATAGTATTTTGCATCCTGATCATTAGTCTTAGATGGATGTGTTACCACATTTAAATTGAGTAGCCCATATTTTTACTTTCAAAAATGAAGGGAAAGAATCTTTTAAAGAGGGAATATAATTCTTTTTGTATGTCTGTGGGGGTTAAACCTTTCCATTAAAACAAAGTACTTTGTTTTATTTAGCTTGATATTCAATTTTATTTATTTTTCAGAAAATGACGAACTTTGCTTTACTTGTTCACTACGAACAAGCAACTGAATTCATGCGTCAAAAGTGAGATGATAACCTTCTTTGCTTGTGGTGCTATCAAAGGGCTCAATTTCTTATCCCAGAGTAAGATAAAAACCATTAAAAGGTGAGGAATATATTCAGTAAACTTCTATTCAACTTCAAATTTATTTTAATGTAAGACAAAGTTCTTTTACTATTTTCTCATTAAGAACAATTTTATATTTAACTTTATTTGAAAACTCTTTCTTGAAAAGCACAAACTCAAAGAAATGTATTTTAGAGATTATATTTTTAAAATATAGCTTCAACATTTTTGTTTTTTTGTAGAAATATATTATAATTTTTAAATCTGAATTTTTTCCTTTCATTCATTCATTCACTCAATCACAAGGACCTGAAAATTAAGATGGTCAGACTAACAGAATATGATAACAATTTTGTTGTGAGCTATAGGTAATTATGAATAGTTGAGAGTGGCAAATAATAAAATTATAAACTAAGTAACTACATTTTACTCATATGTATATTAAACTCAAGCTTATGAACAATTTGGACTTGGGTACTTTAAATGATTTGATAACAGAAAAAATATTTACACATTGATATAACTTTGTTCACATTGGTGATAATTAATATTATATCTCAATTTATTTAGATTACATTATATTTAATACTTTTATTGTAATTAAAACTCAAAATGTTTATTTATTATTAAAGTATAATATTCAAATTATGATTATAGGACTAAGGTTGTTCAAGATTATTATTGTAAATAATCTGCCATTATTTTATAACTGTCCCAAAACCCCTTTGTTGTTTGTATCATTCCAAAAAAAAATTAAAAATTTAAGCACAGATTATATTGTCAATACATATTAGGTTACAACTGTAGCTTATAATTACAGAAGGTTGCCAGATCTAAAGATGAATTTTAACAAAATTATTTTTATATAGTTTTTCAATTTTCACATTGATTTGCAGTATGTGTATTCTCAAATTCTGGTAATTGATACTATACTTTCATCAATTTAAATTTTACGTAACAAAGAGTTCGTCATTTTCATTTGAAGATTATTTTAATTACAGTTGAGCAAAACATTACACAACTCATATGGAAAAACATATATAGAACCAATGTATTAAAAAAACTTTACTAAAATATTAAGAAAAAATAAATGTTAGATAATTTTAAAACTTATAGTAATTTTTAATAACAAATATCCTCTATTGCAACTGTACAGGCATTAACATGTTTCTTTATGTTAGCAGCCACTTTTTTTATGGTTGCAGCGCTGACATGGAATATTTTAAAAAAGAAAATAAAAACAATATATGTTTCTTGATTTTCACAAAATTTATTTAAAAAATTACAGCTGTTTAGGTACACCAGTTCTCTTCCTCATATGTTACGTTCAGACTAATAAAACTATTCAAAAATCAAAAAAACATGTTTTGTTTACTTTTTGTTTGATGGATTTTCATCAAGTAAAGGCTTCATCCATAATTATGGAATATTTTGACTTAAATGTTCCATTTGAGTCAGTCAGCTGTGCAAGGATTATTTCTAAACAATTTTTCTTTTAAATAACCCCAAAGAAAAAAAATGGGAGATAAATCTGACAGCATAGCTGGGCATAAACCACAGGAAATGACTTTCTCTACACAAGAAATCATGTACCAGTAACATTGTATATTCTCCATGTAGGCTTTTGCATCACCTTGCTCATCTAGCAGCAATATGAAATCAGTTATAATCTGCTAGCAGCATTCATTTGGTATTGTTTCCATGAATAATATTGGATCCACTTTTCTATTCTGAGAAATCAAACTCCAATTTTTTGTGAATGTAATGTATGTAGTCTAGTAGAAAACATGAGGTTTCTCTGCCCTCCAATACTGGTTGTTTTGGGTGTTAACTTAGCCATGCCTTTTCACTAAACAAAATTTTATCCAAGATCCAAATATTGCCGCAAACAAAACACATAAACCATTTGTAACAATCAAGTCTTTTGTCATGATTGCGATGGAGGAATATCATTTATGTACAGATTATCGAACTCGCTAACAGGTTCTGCAAGATTTTATTAAGTGCATGTGTGTGCCTGCGCTCTACCGACTAAACCTCCACCTGTTCTTCTCCTTTTTGGCACCGCTTGTTTAGCATTACTTCAGAAAGGGAGAGGTTTACCTTGAGGCTCCAGGCGTTGGAGTGTCCACAGGTTCATCGCATCCAGGCAACCCCCACAAAGTCGAGGGGCCCCTACACACTTGCCAGCAAGCCTATCCTCTACCCCAGAATCCTCCAGCGTTTATTTGCTCTTCAAACCTCCTCAGCTACACACAACTTGTCTATTATGTCTTTAGCAGATCTAGCGACTGCCACCCAGTAATCTACCTTCCTAGCATGATCTCTTGTAACTCCTCCAGTAGGAACTATCCACTATACCAAGTACAGCTAGTGTTTCTCCACGCTCCACATCATCTGTAAAATATGTAGGTACGCTGTCTCCTCCACTCCGCAAGCAGGGCAGGAGTCTGTA
Organism: Lycorma delicatula; assembly: GCF_047948215.1. NCBI lineage: Eukaryota > Metazoa > Arthropoda > Insecta > Hemiptera > Fulgoridae > Lycorma > Lycorma delicatula. The sequence continues at coordinate 31,957,135 of NC_134462.1, forward strand.
TGGTCTAGGCCAAATCGAAATAGATACACCCTAAAGTCCCCATGGCCCACCAGAAGCTGGGTGAGGTAGCAAACCATGGGTTCTTTCAGTCCATCACCTGATGTCTGTAATCAATCTGTGGGTCCACCTGTCCTTTATGCTGTTTATACTCCGCTCCAGTGTGCCACCGTCGACTTCGCATATCATGCTTCTGTCTCTGAGTAGGAGCCGATAATCCGCAATAGGTAAGCAGGGACACCAAAGCTCTCCATAGCACGCCTGATCGCGATGTGAGAGACACAGTTGAACGCGTTCCTCACATCAAGTGCGACCAGGACAGACGCATATCTTGCCCTTGCAGTTCCTCTGGCAACCCGCAATACTACGTACCTCTGCCACTGCGTCTATCGCGGATTTGCACCTGCGGAAGCCGAACTGTCTGTCATTTAGTCCGCCCACCTCCTCCACAGCACAGACTAACCTCTGTTGAATGAATCTCTCCAGAACGTTAGCCAGGGTATCAATCATCGACAGAGGGCGATATGAGGCAAGAAGCGCCAAGTTCCTACCCAGCTTGGGAATCAGGGCAAGATAATGCCACCTCCACCTCATAGAGAACACGCCCTCCTCCAGACAAGTATTGTACACCCTCAAGAACGCCTCCGGCACGCACGGGTCGTCATCTTAATTACCGCATTAGGCAGAAGATCCAGGCCCGGCGGCTATGCGCTTCACTGCCGCCAGCAGTTCCTCAAAGGTAAACAATGTCAGAGGCCCCTCAACAGCCCCCACCTCCAGAGGATCGACGTCCATCATAGGGAACAATCCCTCCACAATGTCGGCAGCTTCTTTGGGGCCACATGTCATCGGTATTCTGGGTAATAATAATCTTTTTATTGTGTAAAAAAACCATACAAAATTGCATCTCAATCAACATCAGTCAACATCCCAATCCCGTAGGGGAAGACACGCACCTTGTGACACCGGTTGCCACACACCATCAATAACTAGAAAATGTGGTTAAAAGCCTATAGAAATGATTAAAATGTTTAAAATGATTAAAGTCCTTTCTATCCATTCAGTCGTCCCATGCAAACATATAAAACGTATCGTTCATCCACAATTCACATCTTTTGACATCAGGCTCTGTTTTTATAAAATCTTGATTAATTTTCCCAGCGGCCATCCATGAACTCGTCAACAGAGTACAACGCCTTAGACACCAAAAGGTGTCTTAGTAGAGATTTAAACCGACTGTTTGAAATCCTCTGGGAGTCTATTAATTAATCGGACACCAACTTGCGACGGCAAACATTCGAAAGCCACTGTTCTTTGCTGTTGGGCATGCAAGTTGTTCCTTCCTCTATTATCGTAAAGATGTACATCACCGTTCCGCATTAAATTGCATTTCGAACGGCAGTACACCACAACATCCAAGATATAAAGACAGGGCAAAGTCAGAAATCGCAGCTCCGAGAAGGTGTCCCTACACGACTCTGAATTTTAATTTCATAATCACTCTAACAGCTTTCTTTTGCAGCCGAAACACCCTACTCAGCAAGTTCCGACCACAGTAACCTCAAATTCGAATCCCGTATGACAAGTGGGGAAATATTAGCCCATATTAAGCCATTTTCAACAGATCTAAAGAGCAAACACTTGCGAGTTTACACAGGGCAAAGATGCCCGATGAAAACTTAGCGCAAACATAATCTATGTGTTTATCCCAGGTCGCCCTCGATGAAGGTGCATACCTAGAAATCTGGTAGATTTAGATTCCTCCAAGAGTTCATCAACCATCACGGAAGGTTTCCTGTCATGTTCATGCTCTCAGAGATAAAATTTAATAACGTTCGACTTCGATTAGTCCGCCCTTAAGTTTATTGCTGTAAAGTGTTAATCGATTAACTTCAACGAAAGTTTATCGATTTAGTTCAACGAAAGTTTTGACTTCAAAATGACTAAAGATTTATCTCTAAAGCAGAGAGTCGTGTCATCAGCATACTGATTCACATCTCCATGCCGGAATGAGTACACTCTTAACTAATAGCCAGTACGGCCTCCCCCAGGGATCTGCCTCCACGTCACCCAATAATCTTCACCAACATAGCCTCTTCAATTCTTTGATCAAGCTAAATAGCTCTTTCTTTTTGACCTTATAATGGGCCAGATTTGCAGCCCTCGCTGAGTCAAAATAAGACTGCATCCCCGCACGCTTAGCTATTAGGCACTCCTTACACTTCTGTGGAGTGGTCGTCCACCAATAGCGGTGGACGACCACTTCTGCTATACCTGCGAGGAAGTAACAGATCGCATCCTCGCAACCAAGCAAGCGACCTTGTCTCTCGCTACAGCAGTCTCATTCACCGTCCGTAGGTTTAAGCTCTCAATGACAGCACCCGGATCCAATTTTCGGACACTCCAGCCTAGCTGGATAGGCCATCCCACCCAACCTCGTAGGGGAAGCCTTCTGACACTAACGTTTTACATCTCGTAGTAATAAGCCAGGCCTCGTTGGGATGCCACTGATGTAAATGCCTCGGTAGACATTTACATCAGTGATTTATAAACTCAGCTTTTGCCTTCACTGCAGGCCTCATCCGGATTCTGGATAGTGTAACTCAGTGGTAGAGTGTCTGCGGATAGGCCGTCCACTTCCACTGGATCGGCAGTCCGCCAGCGTCATCATTTTCGGCTGGTGGTCGCTGGCAGAATACCCCTCCCTTACACACCAACCGCAGATCCTCACTGCCAGAGCCGGGGAGGCAAAAGAGACGTCAACAATAGATCCGGAGTTCTCCTTTTAAATGTGTAAACAGCCGCAACATTTAGGCAAACAATGTCCAGCTCAACAATAGTCTCTATCAGCAGCCTGCCACGCGGAGAAATCCGGGCCGACCCCCAGGCCGTAGACCATGCATTACAATCCCCCGCCATTAGGGCCGGTCTGTGAACACTAAGATCTTTCGATAGGTCGATCAAAAACTCTATATCTTTCCAAGCAAATATTAGGCAAAAAGTAACACGCATAGTAGTAAACACCGCCAACCTTCGCCCTTACATATCCCCTCCCTCGGAAAACTTCCCGGGCAGGAAGAGAACTGCGCGCCACCATCCTCTGAGATCACCCATCCAAACCGAGTACGAGGAACGTAGGGTCCGGAGATAAGTGCTATATTAGCACCCACTTTCTACAAGTATCTCTCCATCATACCATGAGCAAGCGCCGAGTGATTCAGATTAACCTGTCATTGACGGGTAGGATATAATCCGGTCCTCCTCCTGCTCACAGTAACATTCTCCTTACTTACTCCTTTAGAGCATACCGAGCTGCCAGTGCGATGTCCCTCCACATCACATGTAATGCATTTAAGCGCCTGCTTGCAACCTGCCGCACGCTGGCCCTCCGATCCTCAATTAAAGCAGGCACTAGACCTGTTAACACCCCTGCAGATTCTTGCCGTATGCCCCGTCTCCAGACATCTGTAGCACTTATGAGTCGACTCTGCATGACGCAAGGCCGATCCTCACTCTTCCCTATGATGTAACCGGTGCAGACAGTAAAGCCGGAAGCCGACAGATCGCGATTTTAGTATCGCCAGAGCCTACCCTCATAGAGACTTGTGCATTATCCGGCAGGTCCTGGCAAGCCGCCTCACTGATTACCCTAGTATATCCGTTGTCTCGATATCGCACTCAAGATCACGGATCCGCAGAACCACCATCTTTGATCTGGTTTGAACAGAACCCTTCTTCAGCCCCGACGTCAGTATCTGTTTAAATTCCCCAGTCTACTTTAACCTTGATCTCCATACCAGTACCGACCTTACATATAGAGAGGATCTCCGTTGAGCAGGCACAGCAACCTCTCTCCTGACTGATCGTAGAAATAGGTCAGCATATGTCGCCATCGTTTTTAACAGCTTAGTCTCGGTCGTGTGTTTGTACTACTCCAAAACATCAGTACGCAAGGCAAAGGGAAGTTTGCCCAGCGGCGCAGCCACAATACAGTAATGTCCGCGTCTGCATCATTGATGGTGCACTTGATGTTCTTGTCTATGTTCTTCCTAAAGTCAAATGCCAGTCTCTTGATTCTCCTCACCAGTTCGTCCAGGTCTTGCGGCACCTCCTCCTCTTTGGCAGAAGGTTGGCAGAGCTGCTTGCACCTATTAGCCTCTTTTCTGACATCAACTTCAGCCCTGTGGGCCACCAGAGGCAGTCCCTTGACCATAGCAACCAACGACGATGGACCAGCAGCCATATCCGATGTCATCTCAGCTCCAGTGCCTATGTGAATCACCACTTTCGGCTCCATAGGTACAGCTGACACCTTTTTTGGTTGTTCCTACATTCAGAAGAATCAGCCGGTGAAAAATCATATCGTGGTAACTCATCCTCCTTATTCCAAGTCAAACGATACCCCATACAATACTTTTTGAGTGGTCGATGGCAGGGGGGGTTGGGGAAAGGAAAATGTATGGATCAATAAAGGGGTTTGTTCATTTAGGGGGGTCAAATTTGGGGCACCCTGTTAAAAAACACAGAGCGTCTTGAAACGGCAGAAAATGGAAGTAGAGGGTGCTGGGTGAAGTGTCAATGAAGCTATAGCAGAAAGAAAATTCCCCTTATAGTTGCGTAGGAAAACTTAGTAAATTTCAACTCACCTCTGTAGAGTGATATGTAGCTTCTTACGTCAGACTCCTTTCTATTAATAAACAACTGGCCGTCTTGTCAGTACTTGCACAGCAGTAAATTTATCGACTATAGACCTTATTACTATAGTGAATAAGGTTGAAGTTATATAACACTAAATAAAAAGTAAGTCCACAATCCAAAAACCAGTTCTCAATATTATACATATCTACAAAAATTTAACCCACAGTTGCCAACGTCCAAGCCAATAAAACATTCAAAAAAATCATCCAAAAATAGAAATAATGCAGAATAGATAGAAACATATCCGCATCAAATGGAATTCACAACTCGACAACCGGATCCATCATTGCCCTATCTCCATCTGTACAACTGTGCCATCAATTTTAAGAAACAGTGGAGTAGCTCCTTCTTTACTGTTATTTAGCGGTATGGCTTCTTTGCAGATCAGATTATCCTGAACAATATCTTTATCTGGAGGGTTTAAAAAAGTCCATGCTATTTTGGTTGAGGTGCCTATTTGGTAAAAGTGGTTAGTTTACTCATAAATTCTAACTCTAGTAGTATTTTGTTACATTATTGGTATTTACAATTTTGTTAGGATGTATTTATTCTTCAACTTATTGTTATGTCGTTACTTTTTATATTATTTCCTGTAATTTTTTTTAATATACAAAAATTGCCCTTTATCTTCTGTATTGTGTATTAAAAAAGATATAATTTATTACGTTTTTCTTTTAAAAGAACTATCTCATTACAATGCTTTTTTTGCCAAGACTTTTTTTTTTCACTTGTTGATTTGATAATATGACCTCATCAACTCCATATTTAATTATATATTAGAAAGCTTATTCTGTAATATCAAAAAAAAATTTTTTGATATATTTTTAATTCACGTTTACTTTTATCAATTTTAATCAATATATAAAATAATACGTAATTATTCAAATTCAATGTAAAATATTCATGGGCTATTCTGAGGAAAATATCTATTCTTTTTATTACGTCAGTCTGTATATTAAATATTGAATAGAGAGTTTTCATTACAATACTGTTCTGTACTTGGGTTTTTTTTTAATGAAAATTCATTTATTGAACTTAAGTATTTCTTGAACCAAGAATGAAATTTTACTCTGAGACTATCTTATCCATATGCTTTCACATTTTTCTGAAGAAAAAATTCATCACTTTTTCATTAAAAAAAATGGAGTGATTAGAGGCAACAGTGAAATTCATGTTAAGTAATTATTTGTCCCAAGAAATCACTATATCCATTAAAGTGAAGAAGACAGTTAAGGACCACAACCATATGGTTTTTGTTAGATCCTCTGATAGTTGCCAAGGATCACCCTGTTTCTATGCATACTTTTTAGGTATTTCAAATGATTGTGAAAAATGTTATAGATTGTTCTGTGAGAAAGATTAAATTTTTCTTCCACATCTGAAATTGATTTTGTTATCATCTTCAACTGTAAAGATGTGATAAGATACTGACATGTAAAAATGGTTGTGATGTTCATCCACCACAACTATCATTAAATCCAGATTCATTTAGGCGTCATTAAAACACCATTATCATTCATGGTGTACCTTTATCATTGTTGAGCCATAAACACGAATAAGTTCATGAAAATTACAACTGGTACAAGTTCTTTTATCTACAAAAACTGATGTTTAAAATGTAATTTTGATGTTTGATGACAAAGTTGAGTTCTAATTGTAAAAGAAGTAAGACAAGAATGTAGTGTTTTCAAATTATTTTCAACCTGTCCGTAATAGAAGCAATACAGGGACTGAAAAAAAATTTCATAGAGCAGTAATTATTCAAAGAGAAAAAGTAAGCGTGAAAAGATTAGTTGATGACATTGTTATGTTCTTGTTTGAAGAAAGCAAAAATGAGTTGAATGGATTAAATATTGCTAAGGGATTAATTTATTTTGAAAATAAATAAAGCAAAAACAAAGGTAATTAAATGTGACAGAAAGGATAGAAATAGGATCCAAATATTAAGATAGGTGAATACAATAGAAAAGAAGTGGAAGAATTTTATTATTTAGGTAATAAATTTACAAAAGTTGGTTGAAATAAAATAAATATATCTTTTATTCTGATCGCCACAGATTATACATTAAATAGATCAAGACAGAAATGTATAAAATTAATTATAATATTAAAAAAAAATGTTATTTAAGTCTATATTAATTATTTAAAGTAAACATTTGAAATAATTTTAAGGTAAATACATAAAAAATTTGAAGGTGTAATTAAATATAAAAAAAACAATGACAAAATAGTTTCCATTACAGAAGGCATTATTACAGATTATCTAAACACATATTTAGGTATAATTTGAACAGGGTGCAGACAATTCTGGATTTAAAAAAATGTAATTAGTATTATTTAAAAATTCATTGACAGAACAATATTATTTCTGTAAAAGGACATTTTTTAATTTATTTAAAATTAATTGGTAGAAATAGTTTTTAAAAGGTTCAATAATTTATCAAAAACAGCAGTGGAAGCACAAGACCCTTTCTCATAAGCCAAAGTGTTGTGTTGATTTATATGAAAACATTTCTATTATTTAGTTTGGTAGAGGTGGATATTGTTTTTTTTTTTTTGAGAATAAGTTACTATTCTTTTCAGCAAAGGTAGCACATTCATAAATACAAATATAGGATAAGTTAACATTTTTTATTTTCTAAATATCACTCTAAACAATTCATACTTGTGAGGACCAAATAGTAATTTGACAGTACACTTTTGTACCACGCAAACTCATTCTTAATTTTTGAGGGAGCCCCAAGTGATGACAAGCTTAGCATTTTAATCAGGCAGTTCAAATCAAAACAGTACAATGTAATTTTGTTGCAACATACTCTATCTATTCATCCTAAGAGAACTAGTCATTTAATAAAACACTCAGAAATTTCACCTTATGGGTAAGAGAAATATTAACCTTAATATCCATGGGAATTCTATCCATGTGATCAGCAATGTTACGTTAACCTGAGAAGCACAATACAACGGTTTTACCCATATTAAAAAAAGTAATATGTACAATGCATCTAGTGAACAATTTTTTGAACTGCTATCATAGAATTTTTTAATTTAAGTCCTTATCATCTTTAGATATTGAAACAGTTGTGTCGTCTATGAAGATGGTATCAATGAATGGTTCATATTTTTGAGTAGATCCATTAGAAAACAATGATAAAAGCAAGAGACCAAGGACAATACTATGGCCCTTTATGTCCATCTTGAAGTGAGGACTAATGTTTTACATGTGTATTATTATCAAAATATGATATTTCAACTATCGATTTATGTTTGGTAAGATATGACTTTAAGCTATTGTAAACAGCATAACTGAAGGCAAAAATATTGGTTTCTTCATCAGAAAAATGTAGAACTAAATTGAATGAGATCGCAAAAAAATTGAAACTGTAATCTGTTTATTATCTATGCAATTTAAAATATTTTCCAAGAATTGAAAAATGGCTGATTCAGTTGATAATTGTTTTCCAAAAATCATGCTGAAAGTTTTTTTATATGTTATGCTTTTCAGAAAATGCTAAAGTTTTTTTGTTATAATGTTTTCAAATACTTTAGAAAACACAGACAATAATGAAATTGACTATAATTTTGTAAATAAAGTGCCGAATCTTATTTAATGGGATAACAATGGTAGCTAGGATATACTACGTTATTGAAAAATTCATTAACTACTTTGTAAGAGAGACAATAATAGTACCTACAACTTCTTTTAAAATAGTAGAAGGAATTTGTATTGGCACAGAATATTTATTCTTTATACTTAAAATACAGGTTTCACCTTCCTGGATCTCAACGGGAAATAAAAATACTGATTCATCAACAAAACCATTCAAAATGACTGACTTTATTTGAAATGGATAAATATTACTGTTCAAATATTGGAAAAAATTAATAAATTCCTTTGCTCCCTGAATAGTGCACGAAATAATGGAAGTTGAGTTCTTTTTAATTTTTTGTGAAATTATTGGATCGGTTTTATTTCCAAATTCACTTTCATTTTTTAAAACGTGTCCGCTTAGGTTTAGATTTATTGTTTGAATTAGCTATTAATTTTTTTATTATAGTTTTTAACAGAACGAATAATTTTACTATAAATAAGATAAGAAAAGAGTAGATGCCTTTGAAATGTGGTGTTTTAGAAGATATGGAAAATAAAGTGGGTGAATAAAATCAGAAAAGAGCTCTTGGAAAGAATAAGAGAGAGGAGAGAGTTTTATACTAGAATCTTGTAAAGAGAAATCTAAATGGGTGGATTATGTATTAAGTAATCCAGATTTAATCAGTTTGGTAATTAAGGAATGTGTAGCAGATAAAAATTGAACAAAAAGAACAAAGACAGGAATATAATTAGTAAGGAATGGAGAATAACATCATCAGATAAGTTAACTGATGACTCCAAAAAATGCACTGATAACAGAAAATGCTCTAAAACTGTACAGATTTGTAGTCTTTCAATTTGCTAAATCTCATTCATTGATTTTTCATATGTATATATATATATATATATATATATATAGAATCCATATGAGCCTTTCACTGATAACATTACTATTGTATAAATAACAAGTGTCATGTACTTGGAATTCTCCTTGTTGGCGACTGGGATCAATCCCAAGAAAAAAATAATAGAATTTAAAAAGCCAGATAAGCTTTCTGCCAGTGAGGAATGTCCTTAGCAGCTATAATTTAAGTTTAATTTTAAGGAAGAAATTATTAAGTGTTATCTTCTCTGTACTGCTGTGTAGCATTGAGTTTGGGATTTTATCAAAAGTAACACTTAAGAAAATTAAGGTGTTTGAGATGTAAGTCTATCAGTGATTATTTAAGGTATTTTAGAGTTATAAGGTTTGTAATGAGGATATACTCAAAGACTGGATATATATAGACTAGCTAAGATGAAACTGAAATACTTAGTGTATATATCGAGACAAAGAGATATATCGGGCTTTATGTTTCATACTTCAACGGAAAATCATGACAAACTGAGGTCCAGGTCGAAGGAGAATTTTATGATTGAGAAATTTAAAAGCAGTATTTTTCCAGGTCAACCTGTACTTCATCCTGATCAGCTGTAGTTGCCTATTTCATTGCTTATTACATAATAAATAGACTGTTTTGTTTTAGAAAAGAATTTTTTGAATCCTCATCTATGTTACATAAAAATAATTGTATGTGCGTGTATAAGTAAGAATGGGTATAGCAAAGCATAATAGTAAGTTATAAAGTATAATATATTATGAAGTAAATATAATTTGATATTTAATATATTTATTATAGATTTACTAATCTTTTACTTATATATGTATGTATGAAATTTTTTTAATCTATAAATAAGTAAGTTAAAATTATATTCTTAAATAATACATGTAATGTAAGGAAATGTTAGGATGATATAAAAAAAATAAACTGAAATAATTATGTACCAGTTTTACAAAATGATTGATTTGTCATTTTTAGGCATATCTTTTGTTGCTTTTTAGCAGACATATATGTTTAAAAAATAAATTCATGTTTTTTTTATTAATTTTTTCATAATTATTTATTTTAAACAGTAATTTTTAATCGTTAATAGTTTTTTTTTCAATTTTTATGATAAAATTGATGTTAAACAAAAAATTTACTCTATTCAGCTGGTGTTTTATCTGTTGTATGTACTTTGTTATAAATATCACCCATGCAGTGAAATCATGTTTTTGGGTACTGTATATGATAATAAATAATTTCTTGGCATTATATTTTTATTTTATATTTGAAATGTTGTAAATAGATTTATTATCATTGCAAAATATGTCTGCTCTTCAATTATCTTCAAAAAGGGAAGAGTAATATAAAAACATTAAAAATAAACTTACTGAATGGCAAATTAAATTAAATTAATTTTTTCCCAGGTTTAAAACAGTATGATGTCTGTTCAAAATCTATAACTCTCCAGGGAGTACATGGTTCATCTTTGCAGTTAATGACATGAAGTGGGGTTTCAAAATAGTTCAATCTGTGTTATAACTGTACATTTTTTACCTGTGGCTTCTTCATTAGTAAGTATTGCTAGTGTAAAAGTGAAAAATTTTCTTAGTTTGTTACCAGCTATCTTATTTTAATAATTTTTTTTTTTAAATATTATCCAACTTCTCTTTTCTTTGGTTCATCCTAAAAACTAATATTGAATTTTGATTACCAATAATTATTTTTATTATAATTTTCTATATTTTCTTGGAGCACAAATTATCAAAAACTTTCTATTCATTTAAAATTTAAAGTTTTGTAATAACATTCAAATTCATATTGAATAATAAAATTCAATAAAGTTTTTTTAAAAAGTTCATTTCAAAATGTGTTCAGTTATCTCTATGACCATTGTTAGTGATTGATGGTGTCAAAATATGTTACGAATAAACATTTTTTTTTTTTAAACTTTTTATTATACAATTTGTTTGAGTGGTCATTATAAAAGCCTAAATTTCAATTTAATATCTATCATCACTGACTGTCTAACAAACTTCTATTTTTCACCTTTTCTTCAGGTTTTGGTCATCCACTACTATAGTCATTAGCCCTTTTCTTAAACAAAAAGAAAAAAGGGGACAAGAACTTTCCTGATAAAAAGAAACTTGCAATTATTTAAAACATTTTCTAAAATAAATACAACAGAAAACTTAAAAATTACAAACAAAAAAGCATAAAAAACAGTCATCTTGATTTCTAACTTCTTTTTTATTTATCACATAGGTTTGCCCTTAGGCCATCCTTTCTTATTCTTTTTACATCCTTCTTATGGTTTCCACTTTCGAAAACAGTGTATCTGAGATCTTGGATATGGAATCTTCTTCATCCAATACCACTGTGTGTGATGGAGAGGATGCTCTAATGCCAATACCAGGTGATCCCGGCTCAAGTGGTGTGGAGAAATGCACACTCTCTCTTTTTGAGTCCTCTGTGTTTTCAGAGGTTCCATAACTTTCTTTTTGACAGTTTCTCTCAAGCTAGGACTTTTACTAACTTAAGTTGGACCTGCATTCCACCAGGTTCAGACTTCTCCTTCATTCTTGCCACATCTTCCTTTACCTTTTGACTGCTCAAAGGTGTATATTTGGCCTTTTAAGATGTCCCCTTCGAATCCTTTCATTCAATGTCCACAGTTTCTGTATCTCAGTATCTCAGTAGGTCTTACTCGTTCTTCAAAGAGAGAAGCTTTCATTCTACTATCTATGATTCTTTCAATCTTAGCTGGAAGACTTGGTAGAAGAATAGAAAGTAGTTGTTCTGCATTGACCTTTATCATTGAAGAGGTAGCAGTTGCATTAGTCAACATTGGTCGAGGTGTTCGATTGCTAACAGTTTTTCTTGCTTCCGGGTATCTAACCTTTTGGAGTGTTTTCACCTCCTGAATAGCAATTTTCATTTTATAAACTGGGCAGTTTCTAGAACGGCAGTTATGTTGCCCCTTACAGTTATTACAGACAGGTGGATCTCTGCACAGCTTGCCCTCATGACTTGCTTCACCACACATGCTGATTTGCTGCCTTTCACATCTGAATGCAGTGTTGCTAAAGCACTGGCATTTGAAACACTGCACTGGCTACAGTATAAAAGCTTGCACGCCCAAATGATGTATGCCAGCACGCACCTTCTCAGGCAAATTGGGTCTCTGTACCCAATGGGGAATGGGGTACAAGCATGGAATTCACCTATCTTCTTCAATGTAAGAATTTTCTGCATTTGGCCATCATTTACAGTCTCTATGTACAGTCCATTAAAAGTTTTGTGAATTTATTTTACAATTCCACCAATAAACATGGTAATCTCATGAGCAATCAAGAATGGAGTCACAAGAGAAGTTATCACTCTCTCTTGTAATTACAAGATGCCTTGGGCTACGTATACTCCTTCTTGTAAGTAGTTGCTGTTGACTTATGAGTTTGTTTCTAATTTTTACCAAGTCCTTTCCATTTGCTTTCCATTTCCATTTTGCTTTTGGCGAATTGGCTGTTTCTGGGTGTTTACATGAACCTTCTGCCATGCTTGTGTTGTTCAAGATTCTGCATATAAGAAATTCTATCCCTTTGGTAGAAGACTAGCCATCAGGGTACACCCAATCTAGGGCCACCAACCCTGGAAGTCCAGTCCAATAAGGCGGTGGAACCAGCATACGTCCTGGCAGAGAGCGCATGCAGAATTTTTGCATTGACTCCAGGCCCCTATTTACCAAAGCTTTTAGGGCTCCCATGCACCAATATATATGGGCATCTTACTACATGCTTGCCATCGCAGGGGCATGTGTACAATGGAAGGGTCTCTGTTGCACTTGCAATCACATCTAGCCATCAGATCACCTGCTCTAAAGGTGATATAAGTCCATTTCAAAAACTGTATAAAACGTGAATGATCTGCAGGTGGCTGAAAAATATAGTCTAAAAGTAACTTGAAGATGGAAGTTAGGTTTAATAAAAAAACACATATTCTAGGAAATTACTTGAAGCCCTGTTAGCTGGCTCTATGTATTGTACTTATGTAGACCTGTTACCATCCTGGATGAGGAATGTAGATGGTATGTTCCAGGCGTGGGGATTCTGTTTTATTCTGTTTCTATTATTGGCTAAGTATCATTATTATACAGTCTACGATAATAGTTACAAAGATTGTTCATTACAAGATTTACATTTTATACTAGGAGATTTCTACTACTACTTGTATCTTGTGTAAATATTTAATGCAATCTACTATCCCAACATATTATGACTGCTATATCCATCACTGCTATTTTTGTTGGATTTACAACAAATTAAATTTAATTAATTCTTATTTTATTTATAGTTCATAACTTTATAATATATTATTAGGTAATTTTATTGATCTTATGTTATCTAAAGAAATTATTCATGAATTATGAAAACGCTGTGTTGCCCTGATTCCAGTCATTTGGCAATATACAGATCTATTAGATCTATTAATGTACTATACATCTTAAACATGTGGTTATTTAAAATCCATTTTTTAAATATTATGAAATGAAAAATTTTAATTATTTTTAATACCATGATCTTATTTATATGGTATAACATTTTATACAAACAGAACAATCAAACAGGAAGTTTGTATAATGTTTTTAATTATGATAATGGTAATATTATTTCACAACCTTTGTTATTTCATTTGAATGAATAATTGATAGATTTGTTTAAAAATGATTGCATTCTTTATTCTTCTTAAATAATACTGATAACTTTGATACTGGCAATGTCCTGTTATCAGTCAATTATAAAAGTGTTAAGAATATGTAATGAATGGATCTGTTAATGGTTTTTAATGAATTGCTCAATATTTTTGAAAAAAAAAAGTTTAAAAGTATGTGCTTAATTGAAAATCTTCAGTATTTGAAATTAGAAGAAATTAAAACAAAAGAACAGGTAGTCAAAATCAAATAAAACTATGACTAAATAAAAGTTATTTACTTTTTATTATTATTATGGGGAATAACATGATTGATGAATAAAAATAACACTGGCATCAGACTATTACATGTTTTCACATTGAATATCCTTTCTTGGAGGCAAGTGGTAATCAAGTTTGAGCAAATACACAAATTACAAAATGGCTATCTGCCTTGAAGGAAGAGTTACATCTACCTCCATTCTTATCTATTTCTAGATAAATATTTGAGTTTCTGATAACTCCTGTTTCATTTTAAATCATCTATAATGTTTTCTCTTGTGACATCTCTTTGTACTTTATCTCTTTTTAAGCGTTATAACACTATCTTAATTAACCTTTCTCATTTCATGAAATGTGTTGGCAAGTTAGTTTTAATTTGAATAAGCTTATATTCTTGTTCTTTCTACTCGAACACAAATCTAGTAATTACGAAATTACCTGATCAACCATAATACTGAAATTTAGATGTTTTTTTTTTTTTTTTTTTTAATAAAACTGCTAGCGTGTTGTTTCTGAGGAATATCAATTTTGTCTTTCTAAAGTAGGAAAAATACTTAAAATATTTATCTTCAAAATGAACCAAAAATGTTTTTATGTAACAGGCTTTTTTATTTGCATTAAATGTTTCAATTAAATTGTTAGTACTGATATATAATTGATGCACTGTGAATTCATCTGAAGTTATTGCTGACTTTTATTTAGAATACAATTAAAGAGTGTTTTTAGTTTTTACCTGCATCCTTTTTTTCTTCAATTTTTTTTAATCTTGTGTTACTGCACATTCATATTATTGTATTGTATTAAGGTTCAGCTCTTATTTGTGCATATTTAGAACTATAAGGCTTTTTTTAACCTGCATGGTAGCTTTCGTATAGAAGTACTGGGTTTAAATGCTGTTCAGGTTTGGTATTTTTCAAACAGTACACATTTTATGTCTTGTCATTGGATACTGTAGGTGAGAAAATAAAATAAAATTAAAAAAAAAAATAAATAAATTACTTTACTTGTGATGTGCTTCTATAAAGTTGTCAGTAAGTGCTGAATCTATGCTACTTACAATGCTTCTTTGTGTTCATTATATTCTGCTTGAATTTGTTTTCAATTAGTCTCATGAAGAACTCTGTGAAGTTAAAACGTTCTATCTGTATGATTTTGAGAACTGAGATAAGTTCTTCATAAGATGGTCTGTTTTGTTCTGAAAGTATCTTCTTTTATTTTTTTTAAATGCCAGTTCTTATTAAGGTAAGAAGTGATCCTTGAACACTTTCCCCTTTACAATAATTTTCAATACAGAAAAAAGTAGATAAAATACCCAAAATTGGCTGTTTGAGTTTATTTTATTCAGTACTTATCTACTTAAAAACATTGCTTTTTCAGATAGCCAACTCTAATATTCAGGCATTTGTTGTAGTATAATACCAGTTTTTTTCAGATCATGGTCAAAGAATCCACTACTAGGGCACTAAGTTTATTCATTTTTGTCAACGGGTTTCAGTGGTTTAAAAATTCAGGATAGCCTACTGGAACTTCCTGGTGATGATAGTCAGTGGGTGCCAAATCTCTGCAGGAGTATGATAAAAAATTGTTCCCTTAAAATTGCTCAAATAAAGCCTTTGTATATGGTTACAAGGGCTTCATCACAAAAAAAGTCTCATTTTTGTATCTTGTGCTCTTAGAAGTTATGGAAACTGGAAATTCAATAATATCAGATGTAGTGAAACAATAAAGATCCTAAACAGTCAGAAAGTTTCCTTGTGATTCCAAAATACTGTAACCATTATTTTTTAGTTCAGTAGTGCCTTTTGTTGAATTTTTTGATTTCTTAGGTTAATGAGTGTATCCACTGTTTGGATTGTTCCTTAATCTCATTTGCGTATTTAAACTTTACCTCATCCTCAGTCATAATTCTGTTGAGATAGTAATCTCCATTTTTTTTTAATGTTCAAGGAATATTAAAGGTCATGCCCAGTCTTTTAATTTTATGTACGTAAGTGATTAGTGAATGATTAGTCTTGGTACCAACTTGTATAGAATTTATGGAAACAAAGAATTCTCTCGTGATGTTATAAAGATTATTCCCAATCTTTGGTGATAATCATTTGAAAGTTCATAAATCAAGAAAGAAATTTTATCATGCACAATCTGTTCAGTTTGTTGAATGAGTTCATCCTTAACCTCTCTTTCTATGTATCTGGTACCTGGTATGTATCTGGTATGAATCTGGCACTAATCTCTCACTGTACTGTTACTCATTATGATGTTATCATAAATGTGATGCAATCATCTGTGGATCTCATCAGGATATATCCAGCCTTTAATCAGTGAATCATGTGCAACTCAAAGGTACAAGTAACTCGGTGCTATGTTGCTAAGGCAGCCAGACATGACATGAGTTTTAGAATAGTAATTGTAATATTTTGTAATATAAAGAGAAATTCATTACATACTTGTAACTCTGGTAGATTAATTTATCATCAATTTGTCATTAATTTATGTTGGTGTTGAAACCGGGTGAGGGAAGAAGAATTATTGGTAGGACAAAGAAACAATGGGTACAGAATAGTTTTTAATTGGCCTACATCAAAATGTTCAATGACACGATAGGAAGATAAAGAAAGAGAAGTTTCTTAAAATTGGTTTTTATTTTTCATATCATCTATTCAGTAAGTAAGTAAGAACTGTTGTCTTTAAAATGAAAAATACTAGATAAAAAAAGCTTAAAATATAATAAATTTATTTAGTAAACAGAAAAAAGATTGTTTCTTAATTTCAAAAGCTGATAGTTCTTTATTGAAAATGTTTATTGTGAAATCTAATTGATATAATTATTAATGAGAAAATCTCCTCCAATAATAAGTTTTATTATCCCTTATAACCAAGTGAAATTTATTATTACTTTATTGATCAATAAATAAATAGTTGTATGTAAATATTGCTTCATAATTTAAATATTTTTTCATAATCTAT
Organism: Lycorma delicatula; assembly: GCF_047948215.1. Classification (NCBI taxonomy): domain Eukaryota; kingdom Metazoa; phylum Arthropoda; class Insecta; order Hemiptera; family Fulgoridae; genus Lycorma; species Lycorma delicatula. Next base: position 31,974,220 of record NC_134462.1, read on the forward strand.
TTCTGTTAAACTGGTCTGTGATGACAACAAAAGAAATTAGGGCAAAATTCACTTTGAACAACACAATTTAAAGCTATTTATTTAAATATGCCACATCATACATTGGGCAAAAATATATATATAAATTATTGGAAAAGAAAAAAACATTCAAAAGATTATTAAAAACATTTTTAACTGATAAAATGTTAGGTTGAATTTTTAAACTTTTGTCATAAAATTATATTACCTGTTTTTTAACACTCTTAAGGTACTGTATTTCATAGAGGGGTAGTAATAATTATAAACTCGTAAATCTTTGATGGGATTGTTTTTGATAGGATAGGTAGTTTGTATATTTAGGAAAAAATATATAAATAATATTTGCTACTATATGCTTTAAAATTATATTTAGTAAATACTTTAATTTAAAATTAAATGATTAAAAAAAATTATTTAAAAATTCAAATAACAGGAATAATAAAATATAACACCATACTGTCTCTTTACATAGGTCATTTACTTAATAATTGGATAAAGAAAAAATTAATGGCCTTTGATCTCATTTATACAGATATATTGCTAATTCATTTTAATTTATGAAAGGGACAAAAACAGACTTTTGATAATTTTTATATTAAGATGTAATTATAATGACCTTTCTTTTGTTTAGTTTTTATATTCATTAAATTAGAATTACATAACATTGTTTAAGTAGCATTTTAATTATAAAATTGAGGATCTGTATTTATGGATCTATAAAAAAAAATAAATAAAATGAAAAAATATTGGTATAGTACATTAGAAGAAAAAACATTGCAATGCAAAATGTGTAAATCACTTAGAAGGAAAAAATAGAGTGTTATAACAATTAGAAAATGAGTTTCAAATACAAATATAATTATAAAGGAAAATCCCTTCATTTCCAAGGTGGTGAAGTATTGACTGAGATTCATTATACTTCATTAACCTACTAGTATTTCTTGGATATTACAAATTGATTAATTGCATAAAAATTGGTTATTTGATTACACATTAAATTGATATTTGAATGGTGTATATCAGATATTCAATAACCATCTCAGATTCCCTGAGGTGAACTAGCCTGATCTCAGAAGAAGCTTTCAATCTATAGGTTTATCATCCCCTCCACCTGTCCTCTTTCTTTTATCCATGGATATTGGGTCACTTATTAAATTTGTTTACACAATTTGTTAACACATTTGTTTACAAATTTGTTTCTAATCAGTAGAAAGTAACCAGTGAAACAAATGCTTTCTTAATCAGGAGATGACTTGGCCAGTCTAGGACTCCAATTCTGTCCATGGGTTGTAAAAAAAAATCATATGAGTGGCAGAGCATCATGTCGAATAAAGTTTAGCTGCTTGGTTTAACTTTTATATTTACTACTAATAGATGAGATGGACCAGATAATATTTATGCCATCCAAATTATTATACTGAGTATTTAAGAAATGGCAGAATTGAATGTGTACGTCTTAAAAAATTGGTTTCTTATTTATGGTTGTACACCACCAAATTTACATCTCATACTATTGGTTACATCTTTTCCTTGACCTACCATTTTAGTCAAGTTAAGTCCTGGGTCCTTTTAAGGACTCCTCTTAGCTGACATATCAGTTACAGTTGTGAATTATAGAGGTCCTCAAAGATATTATTCAACTGTTGTCTATAGTATATCAGATAAATAATAAAAACACACCCACTTCTAATACATTGAAAGTCTCATCTGGTAATTTTATGAGTTTTAAATTTTATGAACAATTTTAAATTTTATTTTTTACTATATTTATCTTAAATTTTAGCAAAAAATTAAATCCCGCAATGAAAAAACTTAAATTTTTAAGTTCATAACCATTTTTATCAAAATCGATTATAGATGCATAAAAGTTTTACAATAATTACAACATGTTTAAACTTCTGTCCTTTACAGTATACTTAATTAATCCATTTTAAATAAAGAACTTCATTTTTTAGTACTAAAAAAGAGGAAGTTAAAAGTATTATGTATAACTTTAGATTATCATATTGCCTACCCTAGGACTTTATTGTTCTGAGGAAGGAGTGATAAGCAATGTGGGCGGCAGAGGCATCACTCCTACAGTTGGCAGAAGAGATGGGATAAGTTGATCAAGGGTAGATGGAACCATAGACTGCTCCTAGACTTCCAAATATGGCTTCACAGTATGCATGGGGAAATGGGATATTATTAATCTAATTCTTTACCAGTCACATAGCTTCAAAGCATTCTTGTGTGCGTAGGTATTTAATCCTTCCATTTAATGTGATTATTGTGGGAGGGAGGTCACCACAAAGCACACTGGGTTCATATACAAAGTTTCATGCAGCTTAGGGAAGCATGTCTGAGAGGATTTGGCATGCTAACCCACGATAATAACATCACAGGGGCTATGCTACAGAACAAATGAGCATGGCATGCGATAATGAAATGTTGATCTCAATTATTTGAACAAAAATGATGGAAGAAGTTTAGGAATGAATAATCCCTGATTTTCACCTTGGAGCTGGGTTAGTAATTAAAGCAGGTTTGGTCCCAAGGAGAAGTAATAGAGATAAAAAAATAAAATGTTATTATTGGCACTAATCAGGTGTTACAATTACAAATACTAAATGACCTAAAAGTTGTATCTTTTAAAACTGGTTATAAGTTACCTGATTTGAGGCATAAGTTATTTCTGAAAATAGTATATCCTTCTCAAAAATAAAAAGCATTCCTTGATAAAATTACTGAAAAATGAAGTTGCTTCCTTCACTGAGCTAAATATACTGTTTCATAACAGCAAATCAAACCAACAAAACAATAGGTAATATTTGCCGTACAAGTGATGTTTTTACTATTTTCACCACAAGAATGGTTGTGTAATGAACAACATTACTCTCAAAGATAAAACTCTGAGCCTCCTACATCTCAGATTCTATATGTAAATTAATATATATATATATATAATTAATTATTTTATGGCTATTATATACTTAACTAATTTTTTTGGTAAGATTTATATATAAAACATTTTGGTTGGTATCTTGAATTTTTGTATGTAGCCCTTACTAATAATTTCATATTATTGTTATAAAAAACATTAATTTTTAGATTAAGTATATAAAAAACACAAGAAAAATTTCAGAACCAAAGTTATAAATTAATTCCTACAATGGGCCAAAAAAAATATCAAATTACATTTAATAATACTTAAACTTAATTTTTTTGAATTGAAAATTGTTTCAATTAATTTAATAGTACTGTGAAGACAATAAGTTGTATATTAGATGGTACTCTATTATTCATTATATTATTACAGTGAATGTCTAGTAGAATAAATTACCAGAACTATTAGTAAGTGCCCTTGAATTGATTGTTCGTAAATACACAAATTAATCAATAAACATACTATGACTGAATTTTTAATTGAGAAGTACCTTTATTTAATAGCAACATGGGTTATTTTAAACAATAAAAAATAAAACTGTATGCATAATACATAGTATGTAGCTTACTATTTTTGATCCTAAACAACTCTTATTCTTGGTTTTTACCTAATTTATCCTATAGATCTTTTCCCTCATGGCAATTAAAATTTAGAACTAAGAAATATTTTTATCAGTAAAGAAGTAATCCCCAGGATTTCGCTCTACTTGATACAGTGTCCTGGATTCAAAAATATCAAATTCTCTAAGTATGTATACATGTGTCTGTTTTATTTGTGTTTGATAAGTGTTGCTTTATATTCTGGAACAATTTAAACTACAATAGTTAAGTCTGATATTATCTGATATTTCAGGAGGAGCTATTAAATATATCTTTAAAAAAAGTGAATGAAGGATGGGATGATAACAGGTATTAAACCTGAACAGAATTGGACTAACTATAGGCTGGAATTTAAAAAAAAATAATTTTCTTCAAATAAGGTATTGTCATGAAAGGAACAGTTCTCAAACTTTACAGCTGGAATAAAAGTTAATGCCCAACTACCTACAGAAATAGAAACTGTTCTACATTTTTTTTCTTCTAAACTCTAATTAACATTACCAGATTGAATGCCCTCCCACAACTCCATTTTAATGATCATTGTTAATTACTTTATTCTTTTCTTTTTTTTATGGAATTAATTTGTATAAATATGCTAAATATTTTAAATATAAATTTTCAGTTTTCCTACTGACAAGATTATAACCATCACAAATTTATAAATTATTTTATTTATGTAGATTATTCTCAAAGTAAATAAAACATATAATTCAAAAACATCTAGAAATACATTCTTTTATCTGGTTAAGGTTAAACAGAGGATATTTAAAAAAATTATTTGAATAAATTTAATATAATGTTTACTAAGATAGTAATATCTCAAGTTGATGACTAAAAATCTGAATTCAAAGTTTAACGTCCAAGAAGAGTATATTGTGCTTATTGTTTTATTAATAAAAATACCATAAATCATTATTTAACATTACTCTTCTCTAACAACTTTTCAGTTTTAGATAAAATTTTATTAAACATTGTCTTTTAATAATTAAAAGTGGGTCTATCTCATTTATAAGGAAATTATTTTTGTATTCCTAACTGTTATTTTTTTCTATTTTGTTATGTTTATTATTATTACAAATAAAATTTTGGTCAGATAATAGGTGTGCCAGAAAGGCTGAAGAAGTGACTATGAAATAGCTATAAAAAATTCTCTATAAAAATATATAAAAACTAAATCAATAATTATTTTTCTTTGGAAAATTTAAAAATTGTTATTGATTAGCAATACATTAATTTCGATTCATTTTTTATTGTATTTAAAATTATGAATTAAAAATATTTATTAGTCCTTGAAAAAAAGTTATTAATTAATAAATATTGTTCTTTGGGGTTTTCTGGGTTGGAAACACAAACAATACAAATTATAATTAATCATATATTTTTTACTAATAAAAAGAAAGTCATCATAACAACGATAGAAATGTTAATAATAATGATGATGAATAGGATATACATTAATATATATATAGAATATATATATATTTTTTTTTTTAATTATGATAATATTCCAGAAAATGTTTATTTGATAATGTTTGATATTAAAACATTTTCAGATAACCTTAAGAGAAGAAAACAAGTTATGACCTTTAAAAAAACATCAGATAAAGATTAACACTTAAATTTACCATTTTTTCCTGTTATTTGTGAAATGTTAATTTTATTCAAAAATTTTATGAAAAGCTTAAAAATGTAATAAATTTTGGTAGCTAATTTTTGATCATAATTTTCAATTTAAAATAATTAGTTTTAATTAATTTTTAATAATTTATCCATGATTCATTGCATTATTATAACACATTCTAATAATTTAGAATAAACATCATATTTTAATAATTATTATTTATTTATTTTTTTGTTGAGACATGAGAATCATTAATAAATATTTAAAAAATAAACTTCACATGCATGACCCTGAGCAAAGCGCTCTCTGATAGACTCACAGTTGGAAGTCAGTAATTTGTTGGGGGGATCCCAATTGAGTAATGACTGTGTTCTATTGGTTATGGGAATAGTTCTTTAACTCTTAGGGGAACATTCTAGTACAGCTATCTGACAGATATAACATACTCTTTAAATCTGAAAAAAATGTTTAAATTAGTATTATAAATCATTCGTTTTTTTTTTTTTATTGTTTACTTATTAAAACCCAGTAAATCACAAATTTTAATTTGATAAATTTCTGCTTGGTTACAATATACTGACTCAGTATAATGTAACAATGAATTAAAAATCTTCATGCGATAAAATTTTGCTGCTTTTACTTTTTTTATAAATTTATGCTATTTTATTTAAATATTTGCTGACCTAATATTTTTCTTCAATATTACATTAGTTATATTTCAGGCAATTTGTTTTTAACATCCATGTGTAAAGATGCACACTCGACCATTATATAAAAAAGAATTATTGAAATTATTTTATACTACTGAAATAGCAGTTCTTTGTTATCAATTTTAATGAGAATTATAATTTATTTAAATTGGCTATTCTGATATATTTCTTAATAACAACTTAAATATTAAATTATCTCCAAACAAATGCCTTGACATCTCTGCAGAGTACTGTTGACATCATGTCACTGTTCTATTACTCTGTAACCTGGTATACATAAATAAACAAATAAATAAAAGTTTATTAAAATATCCGACTTTCTTAAGTGTGAAAATTTGTTTCTAGAAGATTAATTTCTACATATTTAGAAAGACATCTTTTTATAATATACATAAAATAAGCTAAAATTCAAATTTAATTAGCAATTCTATTATCTTTATTTGTTTTATTTAATTCCAACATTTTATTTTTTGAAGATGAAAAGCAAAAGTATATCAATATCCTAAGTCTGAATAGTTTGAAACAAAATAAATTTTATCTTGAGAAGTTCTGATTTTTAGTCTCATTTTTTAGGTCTCCTAGTATGGGAAGTTTTTAGATTTTATCTTGTTTAATATATCTTAAACATACAAAAGCATGCTTTTTCATTTGGACAAAGTACAGAATGTTTTTTTAATATATTAAAAGGTAAATTTAGTTTTTCTATGTTTTACTCATGCAAGTTTTAATCTTGTTTACTTTCTGAGTCAAATTCTTTGGTATGTTCTTTTGTATATTATTTTACATCATTTGTAGTTTTTTATCTCTCTTTCCTTTTTTTTTTAATTATAATCCTATAACTTCTTTCTTTATTTACTTCTAAACACATATGTTAACAATCTTTTTCTTAGCCTTTCAATGTATAGTGGTCATATTTTTCTTCATATTGGTCATTTTTAAAAAAAAAAGTAATGCTTTTCCATCGACCTCCATGATGAATTCTAGCATTTCTGTCTTTCATCCAACAGGTTCTGGGTTCATAAATATCATAGTCAGGCTTCACATTTTACATTAAAAAAATTCATTTATTATTATAAAATAAGAAGGGAGAGATTGCTATAATTAAGAATTGGTCTGTACTTGTGTTAGTGAATAAATAAATATGTGTTCAACACTAATTATAAACTTGAGTACTCAAAAAGTTTTTGTTTTATAAGATTATTTTTTCAGTAAACGTGAATATAAAGAAAAATATTCTAAAGTAAAAAATTAAGGAAACTATAAAAAATTTAAAACATTAAAATATTTTCTAACAATAATTATTTAAAAATTGTTAGATGTCACTACCAAATTAAAATCAATTATCAACTTTCTAATCCTTAATTAGGCACTAAATTAAAATGTTAAGAATTGAAAATATATTTATTTCCTATTTTCATTATTTTTTGAAAGTTTATTTTACATCTTTTAATTTTGTTTAAAATATGGGCAAGCCTACATAAAGATGCCTTATGAAAAAAAAAACTTAAAATACATAAAGTACATAAAATTTTATTTTACTAATAACTTTTGAGTTTTATCATTTTTTTTTGTATTATTATTGAATTATTATTTACCGTTAATTTTTTTTTACAATCAGAGGTTAATAATTATTAATAAATCAATATATTTAAATTTAAAAAAAAAAGTTAAAAAAAATATGTGAATATGGAGTTAGATTTGAACTGACATGCCTTCCCCTTGAAAGATCCAAATATCTCATTAATTGAAATTCTGTTTGGCTATAACTCTGGAACCAATGAAAATAAGTACCACTTTTGATATATTGCTGAAAAGCTCTCAATGAGGGCTTATTACTCCAGTTAAGAAAAAGTCCAAAATCCAAATTTATTTAGAGGTTTGACTTATTTTTGGCCCAGTCGATTGCAATCAAAAGGAAAGGTGCACAACTAGATATTACAACAGTCCTAAATACAAAATTTCAACATTCTATGGCTAATTGTTTTTGAGTTATGTGAGATACATATGCGTGTACGTACAGACGTCACACTGAAACTAGTCAAAATGGATATTTCTGTTGAAATCTGAAAACGAAAATTTTTCACAATTGCAATACTTCCTTTACTTCGTACAAGGAAGTAAACATGTATTAAAATAATATGAAGCCAATTTGAAAACCTCCTTCTTTTTTTGAAGTCATTAAATAAAAAATAGTTTCATTATAAAATAGTAAATTCTACAAAAAAAAAAGACAAAATGACTGAAGAAAGTGAACAGAATAATGCATTATTTCTCATTGAAAATGACTATTTTGTTTCTTTACAAAATTTACTCAATTCTCCCAGTCTTTCTTTAGTTTTGACACATGTATTCATCTGAACTCTGTGAGATACCAGTTAGAGTTACGTTTTCTTTTTTAACCGTTTTTCCCCGTTTAGCCTCCAGTAATTACCTTTCAGATAATACTTCAGAAAATGAATGAGGATGATATGTATGAGTGTAAATGAAGTGTAGTTTAGTATAGTCTCAGTTCGACTATTCCTGAGATGTGTGGTTAATTGAAACCCAACCATCAAAGAACTCCAATATTCACAATCTAGTATTCAAATCCGTGTAAAAATAACTGACTTTTCGAGGACTTGAACGCTGGAACTCTCAACTTCCAAATCAGCTGATTTGGGAAGATGCGTTCACCACTAGACCAAGCCGGTGGGTTAGAGTTACATTCTTTGAGAGAAAGTATATTTACTATTACTATATTACTATTCACTATTCAGCCTGTTCCACTGGTGAACAGAATAGAATGTCAATTGTATAGTTGAATATCACTGTGAGCTAATGGAGAATACAAAATGAAAATATTCATTCTTCTTTTTCCCTAGTCAGCCTGACATGGAATACTTTTTTTCTTGGAATGTCTATCATTATCAGTGGTAGTGTCATTTGTCAGATTGCCTGTACCTACTTAGTTGTGACACCTAACACACACATTCTAAAAGAAACAACAACAATATTAAACTGACAAGCATGTAATATTTGTTACAGAATGTTTCAAGTCTGTGATTCAGCATGTATCTTATTAAAGAAGTGCTAATTTTAATCATCAGAAAATAATGGATTTATTATTTTGTCTCTACTATTGTAAGTACCAATTGGAAATCCAGCTGACGACCTACCATATTCATTTCTATTCTTGTTTATGTCAATGAATTTTACATCACTCATCAAGGGATTTATACACAACCAGTCTATGTGACTTAACACAGCAAGAAAAAATGATGTTCCAAGGAAGAAAGAAAATCATCATGATTGGTAGGCTAAATTTTGGAGAAGTGGTTGCAGTGTGACTGAAGCCATTTCCTGAGATTAGTATTTCTCCCCTCTGGGTTATACTGTAACATTAATGAAAAAACCAGACACTGTGTTCTGAATTTACACAAAAAGATCACCTGATAGATAAGGTGTGTCTTTCAGATAAAGAAAAAAAACTGCAAGCAATAACCTAAGAAGAACTGTAATACTAAACTACAACTCTAGTAACACTGATAAGTGTTAAAAAAGTATTTCAAAGTACTTTGTGACCATCAGTCCATTTCATAATTAAAAACAGATCATTTGGTTTTAAGGTAATAATTTTCTTTTAAAATGCAGACCTAACTATAATTTTTAAAAAAATCAGAAGTGTTAAATTCATGAGTAATATTATTAAACAAATTAGTCTTGTAAAGTCTATATTCATCTATAGAATACTTACACAATTAGCTTACAATGATAATGTAAAGACCCTTGTTTATAAAACATTATTTGCTTTACAGTCCCCCTTCTTATCTCTTCCTTTCTTTTGTGAATTCATTTCTCTATTTCATTTATTTAACATTCAATGTTAACTTGTAGACAAATTAAAAACAAAGTTTTTATATTTATTATTTAATTTTGTCAGCTTAATGTTATAACTAAATTTTCAGAATATTTTTTCGTAAGACATTTATTTATAAAAAAAAGTTTTATTTAATTTAATTATTGAGTAAATTTATTTTAATTTGCAAAATTCAAACATGTAGGAAAAATAATTTTGCCAGTTTTATTTCCTGTTTTAATTCTAAGCCAAATATTACTATTATAATTATTTTTTATTTAATTAATTAAATATTTGTGTTAAAAAAAATGTGTTTTTTGTGTTAAAATTTGAGTTTTTAAAAATATTTTAATGTCAGTTACATTATGATAAAAAAATAGTAATAATAATAAAATAATTTTTAATCTTTTGCATAAAATTTATAGTTTAAATACAAAACTATATTTGCATTAATTTAGAGTATTATGTTGGATGCATGCATATTAGTGTAAATATTTTCTCAAAAACTAGTCTCATTTTTTCAATAATGACTATTAATGATTGTTTTAAGAAACTGGATGTTTATAGCTAATCAAATAATAATAACTGTTATAGAATATGGATCAATGAACAAATTGCCATTCTTTACTAAATTTACTGTGACGTTGTTTATAATAGTACATAAATGATCATTATTGTTTAATAAATCAGTATTCGAGGCAAACACATCTAATAAAACTGACCTCTTTATAATTCTTTAAACTGTGGTTTTTCCTTTAAATGGTTTTCATTTAATTTTATAGTGTAATTAGTTCTATGTTATGAATAAGTTCTTAGTATTCCTTTTTTTTGGTATCATCTCATTGTATTTCTGTTTATTAACACGTGTGCCCACACACACAATATTATTTATTATTTTCCATAATTATACTAACTTAAGTATTTCATAAATGTGACAAAACAATTATTTCTTTTACTTGTATTAGATATCTAATTAAAACCTTCAACATTAAATTCTTTCAAATTTAACTAAACACCAAACTGCAAAGTGGAGATTTAAATTATATGATAGATATTGTATTATATTACACTAAAGTTTGTGTCTTAGGATAATTTGTTTTACATATGATCCAATAACCTGTTAATTTTCATCAATAACTGAGTTTTGGGATAGGAAGTAAATTATCTTAATCTCCAGAAGGATGAAGCTTTCTAACAAAATTGGGTTGATCAGTTTTTATTTTTACCCTCACCCATTCTACTACTTCCTAACATGCTAATTCAATTTTATATTGGAATATTTTAAGAACATTAAAATTAAAATTAAAAGAAAATTTTGTTAAAAAATTTTTATCTCACTTCAAATTTTAATTAGTGTAATTTACATAAAATGATGACATACAAATAAGAAAATGTTTTACATATAAAAATCAATATATTCATGAAAGTAGTATTGCTGATTATTATCTTCTTTTAATAGCATTAACTACTTAATTCATTAGCCACTAATAAAAATGCCAACAACAAATAATTAAACTTCTACACCCAAAATTATTTAACTTTGGTGATCTGGATGTAGTTTACAAAACATAGTTGGAGCTGTTGACATTTTACCTTTATTTCAAACTGTTCAATTTTTAGGGTGCTATTTATGAGATGCCTCATATATTGTAGAATCATCATGTCATAAGGATATAAAGTTTATTATATAACGTCTGGTACCCAGTGGTGAATGCAGAAACATTTTTATAGCTTTTCTGCTCGTTAATGAACATTAAAATAGCATATTTTTTACTTTGTTAAAAATTTTATTTTTTTATTAAATATTTTAATGGTTCAATGTGAATTCCAGAGCTATACTGTAACACCATTCTTTATACATTTTTTTACACATTCTGAATAAATTAAGTCCAATATATTCAGTTAAGTGTAATGGTAATTGGCACCAGATTAATTTCCGGTTTCTGTAATAGGTTCAGAAACCGGAAATAAATAAAATGGGCTCTTCATCCAATAAGTGAAATTTTTCCTTTGTTGTTTTAGGATATAACTTATTTTGCCCTAAGAAGAGGCCTTTTAATAACAACCATTAACAGGTGAGTAATCACCATATTCTTGAAACAAAATTTATTAATATTAATTACTAATGGCGCCCCATAAGTCATTAGAAATGTGTTCATACTCATTAATATGTGAAAAAAAAAGAAATTATACAGACTGATCAGGAGGAAACAGAAATAATTTGGGAACTGATTCTAGAGCTTGAAAGAAGGAAAAATTTTCATACAAACATATGTCCGAAAATGCTTTGTTATCGAATTACGGTAAACGAAAAATTTCGCCAAGATTTCAGTTTCCCCAGGGAAAAGAGGTCAATCAGAAATTTTTAAGGTGTTATATAAGGGGTAAAGTTGATGGTTTCTTATGATTTTGACCTGAAAAAACCTAAAAAACAGGTCCTAGAATTGTATCTCCTGTTTTTCATGATATCCAGAGTAAAACAGAAAATTGCGGTGATGAAAAACACGTTCAATACGTTTGAAGAGGAAATGATTGACGTAGGAGAACGAAGGAACAAAGGAGAGAAGTGGTGCAGGCACTACAATACTCGTACTAACATTGATTTGAATGCTACTTTCCAAACAAAAAATAATGTTTCAATTCCTGATAACCCATCATCACCGCTAATATTTAAATCACAATCATCGCCATTTACATTTATAACGAGTTTAAATGGCATTATCAATTAAAGGTTCTCGAGGCAAATAAGATGTCTATTTTCTGGATACGGTCGCTCCTTGATTTCCATTAGGCATTCATAATTGAATTTTCTCGTTCTTCAATAAATGCAATAGCATCATCTAATTTAACTTTTTTTTTGACGTATTCTTTTAAAACCGCCCAAATTTTTTTAATTGTATTAACTCCGGAGAATAAGGAGGGAATCTCAAAACATTCTGATCTTTCTAGGCTAAAACTGAATCGATTTTAAATAATGAAAAACGTTACTCATGGAGTTTAATTAAACTGTACAGTTCTGATTTGAGCACTGTACTCCAAATACCACGTTATTTTGCATAAGTCAATAGATCATGTCTGCTTTTCACGCGTTCGAATTTGGAGCATGGTTCAGATGCAAGTGTGACGATGACTATGTTGTAGGGAAGATTAGGAATTAATTGTTGTTTTATCCCCCGTTGGTAATTAACAGAATTCATATCGTCATGGTAATCTCCTGTTTTGATTCCAGATTTAAATATAAGAAGCACGTTCTTGAGAAAGTCATATTCGGAACCGCCATGAACAATGCAAGCACGCTTGCCTTTAGAAATGGGGTAGCAAGGTTGCGGTCAGAGCCGTCAGTCCACAATATTAGCTTGGTATGACTTGCATGTATGTAGGATTCGTCCGTGTAAGTTACAGAGCTGTTGTTTTGGTTACGGTACTTTTTAATAATAGCTCTAACGTAGCTTCAGTTCCCGTTATTCTAATTTTTCTACTAAAAGTTTTCTATTATCTGTTTTTTCCATTTGAACCACATTTTCGATAATGCTCCATAACAAACCAAAGGCTTCCTAAAAATTAATTTCATCTTTTACGACCGGTAGTCGCGATCGAAGAGTAACGTTCCCTTTATCAATGTGAAAAGTATAAATCATTTCACAAATGACACCTTTATCAAAGTTATCCACAGACGTTTTAATGCTTTAGTGACAATTGTTTTTAGCAGTGCTGAAGCATAATCGCATAGCATATCGGAATTAGTTTTTGCTTCATTTAAAATTTATTTAACCAACTGAGTGAAATTCCTGTAATTTGGGCAACACGGTTCTGATCTTGTTTAAAAAGATCGGTTCATCTTGTGCCTCCGTTGTCATAAGTTTTCTTTTTTTTCCTGTTTAGCCACCAATAATTACCTTTCAGATAATACTTCAGAGAATGTATGAGGATGATATGTATGAGTGTAAATGAAGTGTAGTCTTGTACAGTCTCAGTTCGACTATTCCTGAGATGTGTGGTTAATTGAAACCCAACCACCAAAGAGCACCGGTATCCACAATCTAGTATTCAAATCTATGTAAAAATAACCGACTTTACTAAGATTTGAACGCTGGAATTCTTGACTTCCAAATCAACTGATTTGGGAAGACGCATTTACCACTAGACCAACCAGGTGGGTTTTGTCATAAAAGTTAAAAACATTAAACACAACTTCTCTTGTCTGACTATGTTTACGCTCCCTCCCCCAATCTTTTTCTTGTGCACCCCACTATTTTCACCTTCCATGGTAATAAAATGAGATTAAAATACCATCCTACATTAAACTTATTGCAATCTAAAGAAACAAAATCCGTTAACAAGAGAAAATGTAACAATTAAAAAACTAATGATACCAATAATTTTCGTAAACTAAGCACAGCATGATGTTTTCACAAAACTAATGTAGCACATAAATACAGTAACAAATACACGACAGCAAAGAAGCAACCAAATGAATGCATACCCCACTGCCGAAAATGTGTTGTCTTTATAGAATCGCTTCAAGGACAGACTTATTGTGGTTGCAACAAGCTCTAGTATTTTTATGTTTGCTGTACTGTAAACTGTACCTACATCTTTCTAACTGAATTTAAAAAATGAGATTCTGTTTTGAATTCTTCGTTTTGAAAATTACCATTTCTCTTCACTCATGCAGGATATGCTGATATGATTTTTTTTCTGTATGGCTTTTGTGATAAAAGTGCTCTAGCTGCAGTGGAAGAATACCATTGTAGATATCCTGGACAAATATTTGCAAACCATAAAGAATTTTTAATAATCTTTGTGAGAATGGTACAATTCCCAGCACTCATTTTTAACCTGAAGTTCTCAACGGGTACATGATGCTGAAAGGGAAGAAAATATTCCTCAGGAGATACAGTTTAGTCCTACAATGAGCACATTACATGCTCATGGACTGCATCCTTAATATTATCAGAAGTTTGACACTTCCAACTACTTAACCATGCTAGATGACTGCAGATTGTCAATGGGTTAATAATGATTAACACTTAATTCCATTTATACATTCATTCATTGGTTCATTTTCAGACAAAGCTACTTTAATCCATTACGGCATAAACAACACACGAAATTCACATCAGTGGTCTGAAGAAAACACATATGCTATAGTTAAATTATATTTCCAGCAACATTTGGTGTAACATGATTGATAACCAATTAATAGACCCTTTCACACTAGAACAATGTGTCACGAGGAGAAATTATCTGGAAACAATGAATTTCTTACAATATTTGAAAATTTCTCATTGGCAAAATGAATTGAAATATACTATCAATTTAATGAAGCCCAACACATTTCATAAATGAAATAAGACAATTCTTTGATGAAAATTTACTAGAAAACAAATTGGATGTAAAGGGGATGGTAAATTGGCCAGCTAGATCACCGGACTTTACTCCCTTAGATTACTGTTTATGGGGATGAATGAAATGCAAGGTGTATAAGCATAAAGTAGACGTGTTGATGGCTTGCATTCTCAATGTTGCTGCTCTCATTAAGAAATGTGAATATAGGTTGGTGGCAGAGAAGGAAACAAGTTGAAAAGTGCATTAATGTCAGTGGTGAAACTTTTGAATATTTATTGTAAATTAATACAATATCAACCACAGAAAGTTCTTTTTTTTAAGTAAAAAAAGAATTTTAACTTTTTTCAAAGGGTTAAATATATTGTTCTACAGACAGCTGTTTCTAACTTTTACAAAATCATCAAATTTTTTTTCTGTTCTGTTTTTAATAGTAACAGTTGATTTTGTTTTTGTTTTTCACAGATTTTATTACACCAATTTTCTCAGAACTAAATTCTCAAACATCAAATCCAAATAAAAAGTTTTGTCATCAATTTTTTATGTTTTACTTTGGATATCATGAAAACTACAAGCGATACAATATATATAAATTTAAAAAAAATATATGTATATGAAGTAGGATTTGAACCAATGTGCCTTCCCCTTCTAAATCCAAATATTTCATTAATTAAAATTTCATTTGGTATAACTCTGGAGCCAATGAAAATAAGTACTACCTATAATATATCGTTGAAAAGCTCTCAATGAGGGCGTTAGTGTAAAGAAGAAGTCCAAAATACAAATTTTTTGGATTTTGAGCTTTTTTGGACACTTTTGGTTCAGTCGATTGCAGTCAAAAGGGGAGGTGCAAAACTAGATACAGTCCTAGATACAAAATTTCAACATTCTATGGCTAATTGTTTTTCAGTAATGCAAGGTACATACATACATGCGTATAGACGTCACGCTGAAACTAGTCAAAATGGATTCAGGGATGGTTAAAATGGAAATTTCCGTTGAAATCTGAAAACCAACATTTTTTGTGACCACAATATTTCCTCTACTTTGTACAAGAAAGTAAAAAAGGGAGCTTCTTTTTAATTAACTATGAAATAAAATAATAAACAAGCTGATTCAGAAATCATTGTTTTCGTTACACTAAATAACAGGCCAGTTAGAGTACAGAAGTTGTGTTTACCATCTACATGACTTGATCAAATATGTCATAATGATTAAGTCATTTCATATAAGACCATGAGCAATAAATAATAAGCATGTTTTTTATTTGAAAAAAGAACCATGACAGCAATAGGTCCAATTATTACTTTTTGGATAGTTTGAGTTTTTAAGCTTTTAGGCAATATAACTGACTAATCATTAGCTGAGCTATTTAACATGGGGAAATTTATCTAGTTGAATAACAATTTGTTAGTAATTTACCTTAAAAGGAGAGAAAATTAGTAAGTGGCATTAGTAGTAGAAGAAAAACACTTTGATAATGAAAGTATTATGAAAAATAATGTTCATGATGAAAAAGAAGATTCCTTCTGGTTGCCAAAGACACAAGAAAAACATTACCACACTGTTAACTCTGCTTTATAAGATATAAAAAAATATTGGCTACTCTGAGGTTTTTACTTTTTGATATTTATGTAATGTTCAGTAGCTGATAGTAGAGTTGAGCATAGCCAACAGTTGAGTAGAAAAGCAAATAGATTTCTTTTTAATAAAAGAGATGTCTATATGAGCTATAAAATGAATTGAGATCGGAGAAAACTTTACATTATCAGTAGTAATTCATACATGTTTATTATCAGTAATTCATTAAACAATACGTTCTGGTAACCTGATAATTCTTTTCCGTCAGAATATAATCTTGAATGATGTTTTGGGAAATACACATCTCTTACCATTTATTTCCCTTTATTCATACATATCCTTGAGTTTATATCTCATCATATCTGTATTTATATGCTATCAAAAAGAAAATAATCAAATTTAGCATCTTTATTTTTCATTCATAATGTTCTGGGTTTAAATTCAACTAAGACTTGGAATTTTTCATTTGCATATACCAAGCTACCATTTTATTGCACATTACATATATTACTTGAATAGTCTCCAAGAAAATGTTTGTGTAAATTATCATTGCAGAGAGGAATGTTGTACAGAAGTGCACAAAAGGCCACAAAGAAATTAGATCTAGCGCATACCATATACATTGCATACAGGAACTTAAACTCCCAAACAATGTTAAAAGAATAAGTGGTTAAACTGATAAACAGTGCACTGTTAACTGCCAGTGGTTTATCAACCAGGTGGAAAGTAATGGAATGGACATACTGGATAATGTGTTTTTTAGTGATTAGGGCATATTTTCACCTTAGCAGTTACATCAATAGTCAAAACAATAGATATTGGTCAACACAATATCCACATACCTTACATGGATCATCGATGCATGTAACTCTCAAGGTTTTTACGAAACCTTGAGAGTCCAGCAAACCAGAATAAAATGATGCAATTTGTAGCTCTTCTCCAGCCTGATGAATGCTATTGTTATTGGCAACAAGATGGGGCAATGTGTCATACACTCAAAAACAGCCATGGAAATTTTGGAAGAAATGTTTGGTAGTTCCCTTGTTCCCCTGACTTATTGTCACCAGACTTCTTTCTCTGGGGTTTTTTGAAAGGACGTTTATATATCGAGCAAACCCATGTACTCTACAAGACTTGGAGTGAGCCATTACTGCAGAAATGAATTCTATTAGCCCTGATGTCCTATGAAGGTTTTAAAAAATATGATGCATTCACACAGCTGCCTTCATATCATGTGGCTGCATATGGTTCCTTCAAAAAAGGTGGACATTTCCAACACTTGCTGTAAGACATTACCAGTTGTGCATAACTACATTCCACGAATCAAATCAATTGTGAGTATCTCTGTATTATAGTTCATAATGGAATTATAATGTATAGTATCATGATGTGCACTATAAAATTATTGCACTGTATATAATACAAGAATAATCTATAAGCTTATATGGGTTATTAATCATCTAAAACAAAATCTAAATATTTTATCAAGTTAACCGACATAAATTTTGGCTAAGTTACAATGTTTATTTACATGTCCTTTGCAACATTATAAACCTTCTTCACAGTTTAGTTTTAATATATATATATATCATCGCTGTAACCTTAAGCAACTTATTAATTGTTTTACTCATTGTGACTTGCTGCTACAATGGTATTTCGAATTGGTAGAACAAACCAATCTCAGTATGGCCAGAGCACTATACTATGACGAACATATATACATGTCATCTGTCACTCCTTAAGAGAGGTTTATTACATTATGCATAAATTGTAAAATCAGCATCATTCATTTGATTTAAATGCAATGATTCTTAAAACTATTTTCATCATAGTATAGTGCTCTGGCCATACTGAGATTGGTTTGTTCTACCAATTCGAAATGCTATTCTAGCAGCAAGTCACAATGAGTAAAACCATCAATAAGTTGCTTAAGGTTACAGCAATGACCCTCATCCTGAATGTCATTCATAACTCTTCATCAGACCTGTAAAAATACGCATTTAACCAGTACAGATTTTCTTTTTATGAAAAATTCGATTTTAACATAATTTAATTACTTTTTATGAAATTTCATCTCCATTTAGCTTAGTGAGTTTAAAACAGACTTTCATTGATGATATATGTTTAATAAATATTGGGTTCTTTCTTTGCAATTTGCTTGTATAATTTTGTATAAACATTATCATATGTATAATTATTATTATTATATTTGTATAAACATTATCTAATTAAAAGATTTTTTAAAAATTAAATAAACATTTTTTATGAACCATTTTTTTTTAATACTTACTTTCTGTTTAAAAATTGTTCTTATAATATATTTTCTTTTTTTAATTATTTTTACAAATTTAATCCTTAGACAATAACAATACTCTTTCACTTATACTCACTGTACTCTTTCTTTTGATTCAGACTAATTGAAAGTCAATGCAATAGAACAATATTAGCATCTTCCTAAACTGATTATTAAGAGACCGTGACAGAACTGTTATGTCTCCCAATAGAGTCATATTATCATTCTAATTGTGAAAACTAAGTAAAAGGTTATTTGATGTATTTGAATTCATCAAATGATTTTTTTCCACTTCATATTTCGATTTTATTTAAAAAATAGTATTATATCTTTTTAGTAATAAATTATTTTGATAGTAATTGACGATAGATTAAAACAAATATAAAGCAAATTAAGGCATCAAATTGTGAATTGAAGTTGTCTTTGAGAAAAAATGTTCCTTCAGCCTTCAGAAAAGATTCTTGTTATACAAGGTGTGTTCAAAAAGTAACGAGAATTTTTAAATTTCGCGGGTTGTACTAGTCTGATTCTCGAGATTTTTTCGTTGTATTGTCTAAAAAGTATCTGTACATTTTAGATGTTTAGTCTGTTGTCAGCTGTCAAAATAACACTTGTTTTGGTACGATCGGCGATTTTTTATTTGTATAAATAATGGATCAGAGAATCTGTATTAAATTTTGGTATAAGGATGGAATAAAGTGTAGCAATGTTTTAAAAATGTTAAATATTGCTTTTGATGAGTCTGCTTTGAGTAAAGTAAGGGTTTACGAGTGGTATAAGCGTTTCCAAAAAGGTCGTGACGTTGAAGATGACGAGCGCCCCGGACGCTCCAGCACGTCAACAACCGATGAAAACGTGGAAAAAGTGAAATAAATAAATATGAATGATCGCTGAATCACAATCAAAGAAGTTGCTGATGATGTTGGGATATCAATTGGCTCATGCCATGTAATTTTTTCGGATGTTTTGGGTATGAAACGAGTGAGAGCAAAATTTGTTCCAAAATTGTTGAATTTCGAACAAAAACAGCGGCGAATGGAAGTTGATCAGGAATCGCTAAATGAAGTCACCAACGACGCAGAACTACTGAAACGTATCATAACAGGTGATGAAATATGGGTTTACCGATATAATGTCGAAACTAAGGCTCAATCGTCCCAGTGCAGGCATTCTGTATCACCAAGACCGAAAAAAGCTCGACAAGCACGGTCGAATGTGAAGGTTATGCTCAACATTTTCTTCGATTTTAACGGCATAGTGCATTATGAGTTCTTGCCAGCAGGTCAAACGATCAATAAGGAGTATTATCTACAAGTTCAACGCTGTTTGCGTGAAGCAATCCGAAAAACGCCGGATTTGTGACGAAACAATTCATGCCTTTTGCATCACGATAATGCGCCTGCTCACACTTCACTGCTTGTTCGTCAAATTTTAGCCAAAAACAACACTGTAATGATACCCCAGCCACCACAATCATCAGATATGACCCCGAATGACTTTTTTCTATTACCTAAAATAAAGAGAACTTTAAAGGGCCGTCTTTTTACAAGAATAGATGAGATTAAAAGCGAATAGCTGAAAGAGCTAAACACTAATCCAAAGATCGAGTTCCAGAAGTGTTTCGGGATTAAAAGCGCTGGCATAAGTGTATAATATCTAATAGAACTATTCTGAAGGGGTTAACATTAATGTAAACGAATAAATAAAATTCTTTCCAAAAAACAAAAAATTCTCGTTACTTTTTGAACAAACCTCGTATTTAATATTCGTAAGTTTGTGTGAGTATGTATGTTTATATATGTACATGTATGCATGTGTGTGTGTGTGTGTGTGTGTGTGTGTATTTGTATATATATATTTTTATATTAATTTATTTAAAGAAATATATTACACTTTTATGTTAGAATATTAAAAATGAATAAAACAGAGAATTGCCATTTTAAAGCATTGTTTAAGGTTATCACAAAAGGTGAGTTTTTTATTTCTATCGTGATTTAACTTTATTATTGCTGACTGTGTATATGTGGAAATTACATAAATAATTTTAAGATAACAGTAATGTCTATTTATTTATTTCATGTTAGTTTAATATATACATCTCGGACTTTATATCTTACTCAATTTATTAATTTAATCATACCGGTGGGGGAAGACAGACCTTTGTTCCTCCACAAAAGCTCATCTCCCTGAACAGAATAGTCATATACTGTTGGTCCATCAGTGTGTTGTGTTCTATGCTTTCACCATGAAGTTCAAAAGAAAACTGCTAAACTTTTCGATACCGGTTCTGCTCCTTACTTTATCAGCTGTTAATGCTGGTATGTATTATGAATTTTAAGTTATTAGTATTTTATAATAATAGTTTAGAATAAGAAAACTTTAAGATTTTTAGTAAATTTTAGTAATTATCATTAGTTTTTTCATTAAAATGTTTAGATTTAATTATTATTTAACTTAAAACAGCTTGTAACCACAAGAAATACATAGCTTATTCTATATATTAAAAATTAACATCTATTTTAATAAAATTGTAAAGTACAAGAAATAAGGATGTTTACAAATAATGAGACTTTCTATTTATGTTCAGTAACACAATTCTTATCTGTTAAAACCTTCTATCAGCTATCAATAACTAATTAAGTTATTATAATTAATTTTTAATGAAGTTACTATTTATTATTCAATAATTAACTATTGGCATAATTATTTTTACTCATGTAATAATAATATTTTATACAACTTTGTGTGAGTTTATAAAAATAAATCAATTTAATAATTTTAAATTGTGGTATTTTTTAATAATAAAAACGTAGGTGCTAATTTAAGATCTAAATCTCCTTAACTACAAATTATCACAATATTTTAATTATTAACATTTTAATGTTAAATGTTATAAACTTGGTACATTCATTAGTAACTGCCAATTACACTCACACAAGGTGTAATAATTACATCCATATTGTTAACTTTAGATGTATGGAATAAATTTATTAAATGCAGGCTGTTGAGACTTATCCTCATCACTTCATATCGTGAATTTTCAAGATTTACTCCTGTGACATAGTAGAACACCTAATAGTTTCATTTATAAGCAAAACATTTACCATCTCATGCTCAGGACCCAAAATTATTACTGGAGGACTTAAAGGATTGGTTTCGTAGTTTATCAATAAAAATTTTACTTATTTGTGATTGTACGGTATTTTTTTTTAATGTTTGATTAACAGTCAAAAAAGGTGAGAATCATAATTAATTTTTTAATAAAAATATCAATTTTAAAGTTAATTATATAACAGTTTTTTATTTTTGTTTTTTATCTTTAATTTATCTGTTTTTTTTTTACACTTTCCTTAAAATAATTTCTAATTCAAAAGATTTAATATTATGTTTTTTTACTTCATCTGTTGATTATTATTCCATTCCTATTTAACCAAATCATTGAAGCAATGGGCCATCTCAGATTTTTTAAAATTTTTTAAAGATTTTTCTTTAAATTTTCATACCATTCATTGTTCATATTCTAATAGTTCTTATAACAGATTTTTCATCTACTTTTAGCAGCATATCAAGTATTAATTTATAGAAACTAACAGATAAACAAAATGTGTAAAATAAATTTTATGTATATATAATATTTTTATAAGTTATTGTTTAGTTCTTTTGTTACTTAGATTTTACTTTTATTTTTGATATATATATGTATAATATATATAAATAAATAAATAAATATATATATATATATATTCACTTTATTGTTACTAACTTCTACATTTAACAAAACTTTTTTAGGTAAAAGTTTGAGTTTTTAGTAACATGAAATGTAAATAGAACTACAATTTTTTTTTTAACTAGCATAAAAATATGCTTCTTCAAGAATTTTTTTTAGAAAATGTGGCTTTGTAATATTGAAAATGTATAAAAATATTTAAAATTCATGAACAGAGGTCTAAAGAATTATTCTGAGTAAATTAAAGGGTACTTTTTCAGTTTATGCCACCCAAAATTCTTGCTCAAATCAACTCAAAAATAATTGTTTAAAAAAAACGTTTTAGGGAAGAAAAAGGTAAAATTTTTTTAGTCAAAAAAATTTTGACAAAAAATGCAGTAAGCATTATTGCTTATAATTATAGATAACAATTAACAAAACTTAACCTATGCTCGCTTCGATCGCTAACCTCGACTAATTAAAAGTAATGTTTTAATTATTTAAATAATAAATAATCGTAATAATTATTACATCTTTTTTAAACTCCGGGACCACCGTTAGGTATTGCATCAGAGGATGAAGTGAACGACAATTTTTGTAGCGTGTGAAAAATTCCATGCCTGACTGGGATTCGAACCTGGGACTTCCAGATGAAAGGCCGAGACGCTACCACTCGCAAAAATTTATTTATACACATAATATTACTGTGTTAATTAGTCAAGGCTGGCAAGCGAACCGAGCGTGGGTTAAGTTTGGTTAAATTATAATTATAAAATAAATAAATTTAAATGGTTACATTGAACGAGTTCCTAACATGTTCACAACTTGATTTGGCGAGGAAAAATGATTTTTTTTTCAATTTTTTTGATTTTAAAATTATTTCTATGTCCAAAATCAAGGAATGATTGTTCAGGTAGGTTTAGGGGGGGCAGAGCCCCCCGATTGTTACAATATATGGTTCATGAATGTAAAATTATAATTTTACATTCCTGTACTCTCAAAATTCAAAGTGAATTACTAAGAAATTTACAACTTCATTTGGTGATGAAAACTCATGTGTTTCATGTAGGCGTATTGCTAGAATCTTAGGTACGTAGAATAATAACAATGAATTCTATATGATGCAAGTAAATAGATTCAGTAGTTAATCGATAATGGCACCGTACACGTTATTTTCAATCGCTCGAGTAATTAGTAACAAAGGAAGTCCCTTAAAATTCTTACAAGATAAAAATAAATTACATAGGATTCGAAAGTGTAAAACAAACATTTAATTGGCATTGTCATTGAATTCAAATGGACGTGATATGCAAAAAACGAACTTACCGATCAGAAATTGGTTTACGCAATAATACATGGTTACAAGATACGCAATTATCATTTGATACTATTATTATGTTTATTTACTGCTGGTCAAAGGAATATACAACTACAAAACTTTGTAAACATGAACTTTGAATGGCATCAGAGGCAATCATAGATTGGAATAACTATTTACGTGACGTATGTGCTGATATATTGAAGAATCCCCAAAAAATTGGTGGACCAGGAACGACAGTAGAAATAGATGAATCTAGATTTTCGAAACGAAAATATAATAGAGGTCATGTGTTGCCAAATTATGGTTTTTTGAAGGAATCTGTCGTGAAACACGTGAGTGTTTTATATAGGCTATGCGGTGCCAGATAGGAAAAAAGAAACGTTGCTTAGCATCATAACATATTCCATTGAGAAAAGTTCAACAGTTGCTTTCCACTTATGTCTGATAAGCGGAAAGCCTATGATAGTATTCCTTTATTAGAAGGTCACGATTTCCAACATTATACAGTGAACCACAGTGAAAATTTTGTAGATCCAGAGAGTGGTGCTCGCACACAAAACAAAGTGAAAATTTATAAGCATGTGCTAAGCGACGCAACAAGAAAGAAAATGGTACCGCTAGAACTATGGGTCTATTTATGTGAATTTTGTGGCTTAAACGGCACAGAGAAGATCTGTTTGAAATAATATTAGAAAATATTTCAAATTTTTTTAGTACTTAAATCAATTTTTTGTTACTTTATTTGCTTTTTTTGTTTACTATGTTCATGTATTCATAATGCACGTATATGTTAACGACTGCTATTACATTTCCAAATCAACGATTTATATTGTTGTATATTAATCAAGAAATAACATTTATTTTTTTGTTATTTGATGTTATATTTCTTTGATTCAAGATGAATAATAGTTATATTCCCTTGATTTAGAACAGAAAAAATTAGAAAATAATTTTTTTTTACCGTTTTTCTTGCTTAGAAATAGTTTTTTCAAAATAATAATTATTTTTGAGTTGATTTGGGCAATAATTTTTGGGTGACGTAAAAAGAAAAAGTACTAGTTAAAGTATTGGAATGTGTTTTTTTTACTGTACACACACTACTACACGCTTTGGTTTTTTGTTGACTTTTCATTATTATTAATTTTAGATTATCATATTCTATAAAGAATATTATTCTGTATTCATGAGTGCAGATCTAAAATCGTTTTTTCTTGACCTTTTAACGAATCCTTTTGATCCTAATTTAAAGTTATACTTCAATTGAGGAAATGTATTGATTCAGTTTTCTGTAAAATTCACTTGCACCACCCTGCTATAAATCTTAGCAAAAACAGGTTGTATGTTACAACGATATTTTGTTTACATTCAAACCTTAACAAGATTAATTAATTTTGCTTACAAAAATTAATATGTCCACTTAAAAAACAGGGTTTAAATAATACCGTATTTATTCGAGTGCATCCGCACTTTTTTTCTTGGAATTTGAGAGAAAAAATAAGGGTGCGGGGTTTACTTGAAACAGACTTTAGCCAGGATAATTTATGTAAAGTAAACGTTTTCTTAGACGTACCTAAATTCAATCACATAAATATAGTTAGTTACATTAGGCTTTCTTTTATCAATACCGGATGGGCTTATACAGAATACATCCTTAATTATTAACATCCTGTTCATATTATCGATAGGAACGAAGTTACGGTATTTTTATAAAACTGATTCATTCTGTATAGACTGTATCCGGTTCTAATGACATTACAGTTACAGTATCAGTTACCCATCGTCGTCTTGTCTATTCGCCATAGTCATTGTACTGTTTGTCTATGTGGACGGTTATGTGCATTTTATCTGTTTAGTTTAATACGGTGATTTATTTTAATTACGGCATTAAAATGAGTACAAAAGGACAGCGTCTACGATTTTTTACAGTAAATGAAAAACTGCGCGTTATAGAAAAGGCTGAAAAATTGGAAATCGGGCGGCAGGTAGAAAATTTGACGTAGATGAAAGCTGCATTCGAGATTGGAGTAAGAAGAAACAACTTCTGGTGAAAGGCACTATTAATAAAAGGGATTTTCGTGACTTAAAACCAAAATACACAGACATAGAAAAAAACTTTTATGATTTTGTTATGGAAAAAAGGAAATAAGGTTATGCTGTCACGACAGAAATGTGTCAATCATATGCTCGTGAAATCGCTAAATCATTGAATAAAGTTTATTTTAAAGCAAACCTTGGATGGATAACACGATTTTTTGCACGAAATGATTTGTCAATGAGGCCATTTCTCAACGACTTCCAGACGCTTATGAACAAAAAATATTACATTTTCACAAATACATAATAAATCTTTGAAAAGATAAAGGCTATTTACCTTCTCAAATAGGAAACGCTGATCAAACCTCCGTAAATTTTGAAATTCCATTTGACAAAACCGTAAACAAAAAAGGTGAAAAAAGTGTTACGATTCGCATTGGTGGTAATGAAAAACTAAGGTGTAGTGTTATGCTTTGCATTACTTCTGATGAATCAAAATTACCTCCGTACGTTGTTTTTAAAAGAAAAACTCTTCCTACCGTACAGGTAAATGCGGTTATTATCAGAGCACAGGAATCAGGTTGGATGGACGAAACCTTAATTTTAGATTGGATGAGGTGTGTATGGCAAAAGCGATCAGGAGATTTACTTAATAAAAAAAATACCGGTATGCTTGTAATGGATAGTTATCGGGGGCATACGAGTGATAAAGTGAAAGACATTTTAAAAAAGGGTATGACACCAATTAATAATTCCAGGCGGGTTGACATCTCTATTGCAACCACTAGATGTCTGCATTAATAAACCGTTCAAATCTGCATTAAAACAATTGTACAGTAAATGGATGGCTGATGAAAATTTCTTTCTCACGCCTGCAGGAAGAATCAAACGCCCAGATTTTAACCAGATTTGTGTTTGGATAAAAGATGATTAGGAAGGTATTTCCACGGAATTAGTAAGGAAAAGTTTAAAAAAATGCGGAATATCTAATGAACTTGATGGTAGTGAAGACGATCGATCACCTTTGGCAGAGCGACGTGGAGACTACTGGTAACTCTTCTGCAGACATTGACAGTAATTAATTAAAAATAAAATCCCATATTAAAAAGTGTATTGAAATGATCCTTTTCAACATGATACTTTCTTTTCGTTTTACTGGTCTACTGATTCTGAACTAAACTAGTATTTACGGCAATTAATTATTAATTTAATATTAATATTGTAATTTAAATGAACGAATTAAATGCTTTACTTTCTGAATATTTTGTATTTACGTATTTTTTTATCATATCTGTTGTACTTTAAAATACCGGTATATACTCGATTTTTTTAATTTATTTTCGGTCCGGAAAATCGTTGTGCGGGGCTTATTCCGTGGCGGGGGGTACTCAAATAATTTTTTTTTTGTCTTCAGTCATTTGACTGGTTTGATGCAGCTCTCCAAGATTCCCTATCTAGTGCTAGTCGTTTCATTTCAGTATACCCTCTACACCCTACATCCCTAACAATTTGTTTTACATACTCCAAACGTGGCCTGCCTACACAATTTTTCCCTTCTACCTGTCCTTCCAAAATTAAAGCGACTATTCCAGGATGCCTTAGTATGTGGCCTATAAGTCTGTCTCTTCTTTTAACTATATTTTTCCAAATGCTTCTTTCTTCATCTATTTGCCGCAATACCTCCTCATTTGTCACTTTATCCACCCATCTGATTTTTAACATTCTCCTATAGCACCACATTTCAAAAGCTTCTAACCTTTTCTTCTCAGATACTCCGATCGTCCAAGTTTCACTTCCATATAAAGCGACACTCCAAACATACACTTTCAAAAATCTTTTCCTGACATTTAAATTAATTTTTGATGTAAACAACTTATATTTCTTACTGAAGGCTCGTTTAGCTTGTGCTATTCGGCATTTTATATCGCTCCTGCTTCGTCCATCTTTAGTAATTCTACTTCCCAAATAACAAAATTCTTCTACCTCCATAATCTTTTCTCCTCCTATTTTCACATTCAGCGGTCCATCTTTGTTATTTCTACTACATTTCATTACTTTTGTTTTGTTCTTGTTTATTTTCATGCGACAGTTCTCGCGTAGGACTTCATCTATGCCGTTCATTGTTTCTTCTAAATCCTTTTTATTCTCGGCTAGAATTACTATATCATCAGCAAATCGTAGCATCTTTATCTTTTCACCTTGTACTGTTACTCCGAATCTAAATTGTTCTTTAACATCATTAACTGCTAGTTCCATGTAAAGATTAAAAAGTAACGGAGATAGAGAACATCCTTGTCGGACTCCCTTTCTTATTATGGCTTCTTTCTTATGTTCTTCAATTGCTACTGTTGCTGTTTGGTTCCTGTACATGTTAGCAATTGTTCTTCTATCTCTGTATTTGAACCCTAATTTTTTTAAAATGCTGAACATTTTATTCCAGTCTACGTTATCGAATGCCTTTTCTAGGTCTATAAACGCCAAGTATGTTGGTTTGTTTTTCTTTAATCTTCCTTCTACTATTAATCTGAGGCCTAAAATTGCTTCCCTTGTTCCTATACTTTTCCTGAAACCAAATTGGTCTTCTCCTAACACTTCCTCCACTCTCCTCTCAATTCTTCTGTATAGAATTCTAGTTAAGATTTTTGATGCATGACTAGTTAAACTAATAACTCAAATAAATACGGTAGTTAAATAATTGGAGAATAAATTATTTACTTTTTCTAATCTGTGTAACTGATATGACATATAATGAAACGTGAAACAGTTACTTATCTAGTAATAATTAATAAATGATTTGAATTAATTAACCTGTTACTTTAACAAAAAAATACATCATTGTTTTTACATTTCAATTTTTTATTTACAGTGAATTTGCGTTTGTGGTATTGAGATTTGCTCAGAGATTTATATGCAGCCCTGAATGTTACATTCATTTAGATTTTCTCTAAAGTATAAAGTCAGATCACTAGACTATCCATACCATTTTGATATGATCAAAATGCTAGCTGATCATTCAGTTGGTATCGAATTCATTTCTCAATAATGATCTAATATTTCTTCAACACTGATTTTTTAACAATAATAAATAAAACAAATTGTGCTTTTGGCTTATGATAATGGCTTTACTGTAAAGAAAATACTTTACTGAAAAGATGAAATATTTTTTTAGTATTAATATCATGAAAAATCACTCATCGTTAATTAAATAATGTTTATGTTGGAACACAAATGTTCTGTATTTATTATATGCACAAATAAAACTTTTTGAATTACATTACTTGGGAATACTCATTATCATATGAAATAGTTATAATATCTACAGGCTTCATTAAAAACACAAGATTGGTAATACAATAACGAATGGAAACACTTAGTGATTTTTTTTTTCTTTTTGAATGGAGGAGCTATCTATCGCTGGACATCTTTGAGTGATTTTGTTTAAATTATATAGATTAGCTTTACCAGCTGAGTGATTAACCATGTTGGCTTCTCAGCCAGGAAAATTATTAGTCCAAAAAAGGAAAATACTCTTCTAAAATAAATTCTATTACAGTAAACCATTTCAAAATAATCAGAAAAACACGAATTATGAAGTATATATATATATATAATAACAAGACATAATTTACTTAAAAATATTATCTTTATTAAATTCTTGGGTTAAACAATCAACTATACAAACTTATAAATTAAATACACTTGTGTTATATATAATTCTCTAAGCTTCATCTGATGACAATACATATTCATACACACATAGTACAAAATTCTCTTACATGGTAACAAATTAACTGGTCTAGCTATCCTAGATAACTATCTAGGATGATAATTATCTAGGATAGGTAGACCAATTAATTTCTTAGTATCTAAGAGAATTTTGTATGATGTGTGTATGAATGTATATTATCACCTGAGGAAGCTTAGAGAATTGTTAGTTAAACATAGTGTATTTATCTAAAAGTTTGTGTAGTTGATTGGTTAACCCAACAGATTAATAAAAATAATATTTTTAAGTAAAATATGTATTTTTATTATATTTAATTCTATCCAATCAAGATGAAAATTAACTTAAGTAAATTTAAGTTAATATTCATAAATATATATATATATATACATATAAATAAAAATGTAAATGTTTGTTCAAAGTCTTAAATCTTCAAAAGTTCTTACTGGTTGCTTTGAAATTTTGACACAACGTGTTACAATCAAATACGCATGTGTTTTTATATACCTACTATTTATATACCTAAGATGTCACACCTGTGACAGGTAAAAACATGCTTTTTTTTTAAACAGTGCTATCTGTTGGAAATAAAAGCAATACACGTTATACTAAATATTTTACAATTCCATTTCAGTATTTCCGATATGTGTGTCTGCTATAGACTAAAAAATTACTGGATCAATTTATGCATGGTTGAAAAGAAGAAGGGGAATAATTGGAAGAGGGAAATAGGGAAAAATTGAAAAAGGTAAAAGGGAAGAAGGGGAAAACAGAAAAGAAGAAAGGAAATAGGTGAAAGGGAAAATGATAAAAATGAAAATGGGGAAGAGGAAAAGGGTGAAAGGGTAAAAGGGAAAGGTTAAATTTTGTGAAGTTCCGTAATGTTCATTTTGTTAATGTTTTATCAAACTTTCAATTGTGTTCATTTAATTTATATATATATATATATCAAATCTAGCAATAGCAAAGTATTGCCGTGTCTGCTATTTTTCCTCTACTTTGAGAATACAGTTTACTTTTACTTCCAAGGGACAAGAGTTGAATTCTTATCAAATAGTGATTTGATGTTCGTTATCACTCGAAAAATTTTAAGTTTTTCAATAGAAAATTCCTCATCAGCAATTCAAAAAATCATTCTACTGATTGGATGTATTGTAACTGACTAAATATGGATAAAATGATTAGACTGTTCTTGGGTAGAAGATATAGATAATTATGTAGATATTACTCCCTTTAGTGATCATAATTGTAATTCTGTTACATAACATTTTTGAGAGTTTTATTAGCTGCAATTCTCATGGGATGAATTAATTTTCCCTTTGACTAAATCAAATCACATTTATGCTTTAAAGCATCGTATTAAAATGTTATCTTGCTATCATAATTAATTATTTATTATGCTTATGTATATTCTGTTTATAATATAATATTATACCTTAGGAACTCTTAAAAAACACAGGGTATAAAAAATACCTGTGGATCATTGTTTTTCACTTATAAATATGAATTGGGTAGACTATTACTTAATAAATTAAAAACTTCTAATTTTTCTATGTATTTATATTTGAATGAAAAACTAGTCTGCCTAAAAAATAATTACAACCACCAGTCAACCAGTAGATTTATTTTTATGTTTGATAGCATCATATTTTAATCAGTAAGAAAGGGACCTTAATAGAAGATTTTCAAAAAATTACAAATTAGTAGATGAAAGATCATTGCACCATTTTACAATTATCACTTTAAGATTCAATAAAAGGTATTCTTTCTTTATAAAATCATTATATTTCTGTTAATGAGTATTAATACTAATTAAAATATAAATAAATCTGAATTTTCTGCATCATATAAAAGATGGTTCACATATAAATAATGTGTACTGAAATAATTTCATTTAATACCTTCAAAATTTTTAATTTATTTCATACTAATTTCATTTATTTATTATTTTTAAATATTTACGAGGTTTGGCTATGAAATAACAAGACTAATGCTGTAAAATATTTTATTTTAAATTTATACGTATTTAGTTATTATTCCCTTCAATATACACCCATCCTCTATCCCTACTAAGCTCCATGCGAATTTTCCATTGTTCGAAACAGTGCTGGAAGTCTTCTTCTGTAAGTTCTTTCATGACGCCTGCCGCTTTTTCATTCACAGCTTCAACGGTCTGAAATCTTTATCCTTTTAATGCAGATTTGACCTTGAGGAACAGTTAAAGTCACATGGTGCCAGGTCAGGCGAATGGTTTAACACAGATGTTATACTTGGCTAGAAACGTCTTGACAGACAATGCAGTGTGAGCCGGTGCGTTGTCCTGATGAAGAGCCCATGACTTGTTCTTCTACAATTCAAGTGGTTTTTTTCTTATTTTTTCACGGGGTTTAGCAAGGACCTTGAATAAAGACAAGAGTAGTTAACCGTCGGTCAGATTGGATCAGATTACCAGTTTTTTCAATATTTTTTTCCGTTTTTGACGTAGAATGGTGACCCGGGACCTCTTCAATGTCTTCTCGGCCATCTTGGAAACGTTTAAATTACTCAAAAATCCGAGCACTTGATAAACATTCATTGCCATATACTTTTTTTAATAAAAGATAAGTTTCAGTAGCGGTTTTTCCAAGTTTCATATGAAATTTTACGACAATTCTTTGCTCTAATAAAACACTTATCATTTATTCGACAAAACAAAAAATCCGATGTTAACCAAACGAAGGCCACGGCCAGACTAATATGTCTACAGAAATTGGAATGCAATCGAAAGAGACGGCTTCACCCTATACAGCTTTCGGCCGTACGAATTTGACGCACGCGCAGTTCTTCTTTAGCAGCATTGTCTCGTTATTTAGTAGCCACCCCTCGTATGTATCATTATTTCATATATTTATTATTTTTATATATAGAATTGAAATTTAACCACTTTTTTTATTATTACTTATAATTTTTTATATTATGACATTGCTCTGATTATTATTTTCCTATGGTTTTCTTAAATCCTTCCAGGCAATGCTTGTTTTTTATCCTTGAAGTAATAATCTTACCTATTCCTAAAATACTTATGTATATCCCTAACATGTAATATTCATGTATAATGAATATGATGTATCCATCTAAATCACTTTTTCACCCAACGCTCACATTGAGAATCAAAATTTTCTAGCACCCCCGAAAATTTTTAAACATACCATCTGTTAAAAATAATAATTGTAATTGCTGTTTTTAAGATGCGCTCTTAAAAATAGCAATTGAAATTATTGTTTTTAAACATGGCATATCCTATTTCTGAGTTGAAACTTACATTTTAAATAAGAGCAATTAAAACGCATATTTAATCATATTTTGAAGTATTTTTATTAATATTGCTTTCAAAAAAATTACAATTGCATCTATATAGTTATGTAACAACTATAGTGATATCATATTCAATACAACAATACAATAATTAAAACAAAGCTTTCAATTGAAAAATTATACCTACTTTAATGTGAAGGATCTGATATGCTTTAACAAATTTGTTAATATCAGGCTCGATTTTACTTAAAAACAGTTGTAAGTCACCGCCTTATGTAACATGCAGTCGATTTCTCCTTTTGGTTAGCAACGTTGCTACTGCACTAAATCCACGTTCAGACAAATACGACAATGGGAATGCTATCAGAGATCGTTGAACAATTGACCACAATCCAGGGTACAGTTGCAGGATTGGCTTTTGCAGTCAAAATTCTTGGAAGCCATACATAATTTTTGCCATTTTTTTTTTAATCAGCCATCGCTTTCCTAGACTGCCTGAATGTCCCCAATTTTCTGTGGGCCTCCTACCGCCCCCCCCCCCTGGAGGCCTCCAACACTCACAAGGGGGTTTTATCACCCACTTTGAGAACGAATGATCTAAATAAAGTACTTAATTATTTGGCAAATTATGAATAAATATTTAAATATGTTGGTTTGAAAAATCTATCTTATTATTATTATAAGCTAAAATTCTATCCAACTATTTATTGCCTGCTATTACTGATGAACCATTATTTAGCCTGAAATAATTGAGACTTTAATGACTCCATTTTCTTCTGTTTTTTCATAACTCCTTAATCATCTCTTCAGTAATTTCTACCTTCTTTCCTATATCTTGTATTTTTTATATACCTCTCTTCCTTGGTCTCCTCTTGATTTTTCTTCTTC
Organism: Lycorma delicatula; assembly: GCF_047948215.1. Classification (NCBI taxonomy): domain Eukaryota; kingdom Metazoa; phylum Arthropoda; class Insecta; order Hemiptera; family Fulgoridae; genus Lycorma; species Lycorma delicatula. Next base: position 32,008,116 of record NC_134462.1, read on the forward strand.
TCCTCTTGATTGATTTTTCTTCCTTCTATCCCAATGTAAAACATTGACTGTGGTAAACTGTTCTCTGCAAATGTTTATATTTAGTCAAATCACTGTAATCTGGAAGTAATTATGCCTTTATCTTATACTTTTTACTCCTATTTTCATAAATTAAATAATTATTCATATCATTTGAATTATATATATATTCTTAAGTTATTTGTGTAAATACTTGTGCAGGAATATTATACTTAAACATAAATCTACATAAAATACTATTTTTTGTGATTATTATTATTTTTAAAACTGTAATATTTGGATGTGCTCTTTCATAAAGCAAATCAAAATATAATCCTTTCTTCCTAAGTTAAATTCATTCATCTCTTGGAGTAATTGAATTATTATTTATTTACTGTGGGCAAGACAGACAATGAACCTATTATAGTAAAGACATTAATGCAATTTAAGCACATCATTCAATTAAGGAGAAACATTCTCTTGTCATAATACTGTATTCCTTCCATCTTATTTGATTACACTTCATAAAAAATGCCAACAAAGTACACTGTATGATTGATATGGGTCAAGTAGTTTATAAAATTGTTTGAATTATCTGAAAGAAGTTCTGTTCACAATTAACATTTAGTAATACGTAATAATTTAACATTGAAGGCATTCAAACGAAGCTAAAAATCATTTGGTATTGTTTAT